>NC_090132.1:19095481-19418695 GCF_040581485.1 Linepithema humile
ATCTTTAGTATCAAAAAATGGAATAGAGAAAGATGGATTTTCATTTTTCTATCAGAGAGTCTACCGTTAAATTCACGATATGATTTTAATATACTTTTAATATATTTTCCATACTGTGAAAATATTCTGCAAAAAATGACGGTTCAACGAAATTTTCAAAGTATTAAGTAATTTAAACGACATTTTTATTCATGTAATAGAAATCAAAATTAATATTTTATATATCTATCGGAATCAATCTATTATTGTCTGGTTAATATTTTGTTTCAAAGTGCATAAATTTCTAATCTATGATGATTATTTCGATTCATACTTTTTTCTTTTTTTTTTTCAAAGAAAAAGAAAAGATAGGTTTTTCTTTAAATCTTCTTTAAAATTAATACTTCTCTTGATAATTATTCATAAAGAAAATATTTATTAGAATGCAATTTCGTTAACCTTTATATTTTACTTCTTTGAAATTTCTTTACCTCATTTCTGAAAAAATAAATTTTTTTTTAATAAAGTTCTGAATGCACATCCCGAGAAATATAAGTTTCCTGTTAAATTTAGAAATGGTTCTATCGCGCGAATTAAAAAATTGCCATTTCATCAACCGATTTTTAAACTCAACTTATCAGAACTATTTCTAAATTTAATAAGGAACCCTAAAACTCTTCGAGGCGCATGCAGAACTTTGATGAAAAATTAATTTTTTCAAGATAAAGTACCAGCATCACAGGTTATTATTTGTCATTATCCGCGACATCACATCCATAACGTGAAACAAAAGATAACGGAGAACACGTGCAGCGTGAACGAAAGGAAGAAACAGTAAGATTACCGTTACTCATGTACACACATCGTACTG
This sequence comes from Linepithema humile, assembly GCF_040581485.1. Lineage (NCBI taxonomy): Eukaryota > Metazoa > Arthropoda > Insecta > Hymenoptera > Formicidae > Linepithema > Linepithema humile. Next base: position 19,096,332 of record NC_090132.1, read on the forward strand.
CATATACTGTAATTTACAGTATTCCATGTGCGAGGGGAACTAATAGAACCGCGCAAATCAAGAGATTCGTTCGTGCGTTTATCGTTTGAATCTGTTTCACACGCATCGAAAGGTAGATTTTCTAATTAGCCCGCGTAGTTGGTAATCAGCTTTTATTAAGGCTAGTATCATATATGTTGTACGATGAATTATTAAGCGCACTAACTGTTCGATGTGAAAAAAAATTTTCCAAGAAGTTTCGTAAGTTATTCGGCCAAATTTGTCGTGAAACATGTGAGATATTAGCCTAACGCAACGCTGATCGTTAAATATGCGTGAAACGGATTTTAATTTTAGCAGGATCAAGTTTCGAACTATAAGACGGACTTCGTTAAGGCCAACAATTAGCGAATATATAAACACAACTCGCATTATCTGATTATATTGAAAAATATCTGCGGAAATTTTCTTACATAAATTTATCAAAATATATCTTTTTATTTTTTTTAACTTAATATTAAATTAAAAGTAAAAACTGCAACGAGAAGCACAGCATGAAGAATTTAAATAGCTTGAACCTGCCAAGATTAATCAAGGGCCACGTAAACTATCATTCGTTAGAGAAACGAAAACGACGGCAACCACTCGCAATTCCAAAGTGATCCTTACCTAAAGATCATCGAAAAATGTCCGTCCACTGAGAGGTTATTCGACGTCACGGCGGGAAGTCGGAATTTTAGAGACTATTAATTGGAATCAAGAAAAAGATGACTTTCGAAACAGGATTTGCAATAGGTCTTCGATCCTTCCCGTTGCGATTGAGAACCTCACACGTCGCTGGTCGTTGATCAATGACCCCGTAAAGTGAAAGAGCGTGTAGTTTTATTTACTTTTACACGACACGTTATATATATATGTTATACATAACGAAGAGAAAAGATACTATTTATATATATAAATCTATGTACTTTACAATTGAATTATTGCATACTATTTGCTATAGATTTTACGACTGCGTAAGCATATTTAGCGTGTAAGTCGTCTGTAAATAATTTTAACGATCTGCGTGTCATTTTTAATGAGATCTTGCAATCACCTGTCCTGTTTATCTAACGTACGACATGTACGTGTAGCCATATCAATAACCCGGCTACTTCTTCTCGATGACGTTCTTACTTTCAATTCTTTTTGCCGAAAATCTATCTCTAGCAGATCACCAATTAGAGCAGTAATTGTAACAATCCAGTCTAGCAATGTGCGAAGAATACACAAAAAAATATAAAAACAATAAATTAGATCTTTTAAGTATAGCGATCAAAATCAAGATTGAGACCGAAAAGATGATGTCATCGAGCCACCTCCCCTATTTCTCAAGCTGATTCAGCCATGTGCATTGTACTTAATCTTAATATTACCTCTTTATCTCTCCTTTGCAATGAATAAATGACTATGATAAAGAACATGCGTTATTATTAGAAGCGATCCTCTCACCATTAAAGAGTACAATTTAGTAAGCTTAATTTTGTTATAAAATATTAAGTTTTTTCCACTCATAAAACCTATTGATAAATTTAGTATTGAATTTTCTTTAACAAAATTTTTTAAGTATTTCTAGTTAAAAGAATAGTGGTTGATTTTGTAATAGTCTACATGACTTGTCATTTGTATTATTAACAAGTATAAAGTGTAATGTACATTAAACAATACTAGAAAACGTTTGCAATTAAAATTAACTGCATTGAATATGTGTTGTGTTATAACCAAGCATAGATGATTTTTGTGTATCTACGATAAATTTGAGTATTTCAGAATTATATACAGAGTTTAATCCTTGTTTCAATGCCGCCATTTCGCCGCGAGGAGATACATGTTGGATAGCGATATTAATTTACAGGCTCGTCAGCTTTCCGAAAAATATCCCATTAACTCGCACATACATTAAGTGCTCTTTCTCCCTCGAAGGGCCGTTCTTGAGAAGTCCCCCGAGACTGACTTACGACGAGTAATTCGCGGCTGGACACGCCCGGCCAACGAGTTATTTAAATATTTTACAGTTTAATGGAGTCCCGGGCCATTAACGGGCGTCAGCTAATTAGTAATGTATCCCGGCGTGTAACAGCGCGCGAGCGAAGCATGCTTTCAAGAAGACCCGCTAACGATCAGTCGATAAATCGAACGATCGCCGACAAATCGATTCGCCAATCAAGACTGACGTGCGACAGTGGATTTAAAACATTTTGTCTTGTCTAGATAGTATTTATCGCAACAAAGTGTGTATTTTGTTTCGTCGATAAATGATACACATCGCTCATTACTTAAAACCGAGATTGCCTGAGCAGAATTTTAATTTATGGTTTTGTCATCAAAAGATGTAATATTCTTTCCTCCCCCCTCCCCAAAAAAATCCATTTCAAATTTGTTAAAGAATTTGTCATTATATTTAAAATTAAAGGTTCCGATTTTTTGCTGCATTTTTTTATATTAAACGCGCGTATAGGTCAATCATGCAAATAGGATTACTTTGAAACAAGAACATGTGGACAGGCATCAAATGATATTGCCGTTAAACTCAATTGGAACTGAAAGCGTAGATGGATTTTAATGATATACTATAAGACGATAATATGCGATCTATATCGCATATATGTGTGTTCCAATTTCCTGAAACTGTTAGACTGCCGAGCAAGTATCGGGATTTCTCGCGAAGCATCATTGGTCACGATCGTAAATCCGCCGGAAAATCATGATATTACAACGGCAACTGATTGAGGAATGGTATTAGAAATCGGATGTTAATGTTTAGAATTATGGGGCCGCTTTTATCGCGATATCTATATCAGAGGTAGTTTACGAACGGCGTACATACCCGGAACGTTATTACGTACTTTGCGATAATCTTAAATGAGTATCAAGCCACACGCTTAAATTACATATTTCGACTGTATCTACATCACTCACATCGTAATTGTAACGGCGCAAGTTCCAGGATACGTAATGAAAAAGAAAGGAAAAGATTTCGCCCGATTATTATATGTATCTTACAGAATGCTTCTGTCAACAACAACATATGTTGTGTAACGACAAAAAAAATAATCAATATTTTTCACGGATTAACTATGATATTTTAGTTGATAAAGTTTAATTTGATCGTCCTAGATTTCTCTTTATTTGATTTTTTGATTCAAAAATATGTAAATTGTACGACCGTTTAAAATATAATTTTTATCATATTAATGTAATAAAAGCAATAATTTGTCGAGTAATTTCTAGATTTATTCCCGAGAAAAGCTGTTTAGCAGAATGTACGGTCTCGCAAAACGATGGTAGCTACCGATCACTAAATTCATTTCGATGTGGATAGTTATTAGGTGGCTAGAGTCGGTGTAAAACGTCGCTGTAATCACTGGTTACTAACTAACTAGCTGAACCTCCGTCCTCTTCCCTGTTTTCTCCTGCATCTTTTCGCGATGTGCACGCGCATACGATATACGCGATTCGCTGATCGCCGCGGGCACCGTCGATACTGTTTACACCGTAGTAATTTGCTAATGGCCAGCCCGACACGATGAATTCGGGATCGGGCTAGCTGCGTGGTCTGCATGCCGATCGACGCGGCGCGGCAAGATCGACGACGCGGCCCGAGTGATCGAGGATCGATCACGCAGAAGAAAGAGGAGACACGCCTTCGCCGATCGATCGTGTGCCCGTGTCTTGCCGTTCGTCCGCGTATTACCGATCTATTCCGAGCCGCAATTTGCGTCGATTATCCTTTCGTTTACCGTGGCCGCTTATCGCTCAAGCCGTTTTCGATGATAACCGAAGTGATGAGGCAATGCGCGCGCGGATTCGTATCTATTTACGTCACACTTATATTCATGATTTACGCTCGAACCTTTATGCAGAAATACTTGATATATCAAAAATCGCGAGTATTCATGCATTAAAAAAGATGCTACTTATAGTAAAAGACTTTTGAGTGATTAGCAATTAAAAATTTAAGAACTTTTATGAGAAATGCAAACAGATTGAAAAGTTGAATTACAGAAGCTTATTTATCGTCTTGTATTAAACTCATTTAACTTTAATAGAATTTTACATATAATTGAAAGATATGAATTTCCTGGAAAACAAAAGGATTTACGCAACAATCTACGATAGTATCGGGAGGAGATCAACAACGTCTGATCTCTGGTTGGCAATAAAAATCCGCGGAATCAAGCGTTTACGTCTCAGGAGCGGCGCTTCATCTAAATGCTTCTCGTTTTTTTCCCTTTCTCTCTCCCGCTCTCTCTCCCTCTCACGTATCCTCGCGCGCAGCACGCGCAAGACTTTATCCGGTTAACAATCCCTAATTACGGGGTTCCTCGTAACTAACTCGGTTAACGTGGAAGGCTCCCTCCTTCCCCTCACTATCTCCCGCCCCCTTCGAGCCACTCGGTGCTCGCCTATCATCGCGATGGATGCAGATTAACCGGTCGTCCGATCTCTGAAGGCTTTCGCTTTAACTTCCCGGCACCGGCTTCCTTCGTTCAACGGCATTCGATTTCACGTACCCTGCCACGCTACCTTTCAAAATGGACCGCCAAGTTTTAATAACTCGTTACAAAATTTGTTAAATCAAGTTGAATAAAAGGTACCTGGTAAGGTATACCAAGCAGCACCATAAGGTAAAAATGGAACTAAAAGTTTTTAAATTCGTCTTGATATACAGAAGTTATAAGTCTTATAGATTATTTTCCTCTTATAAGTTCTTTCGCAAATTATTGCAAATTACTTCAAGTTTCTTCTAAACTCATACAAATTGGTATTTATAAATATATCTTAATAGTAAGTCCAATGTATATAAAATATATTTACATTATCATTCATGTTATTTGTAAATTGTTATTACCATAGATTTCAATCAAAGAATAAATGTATCAGTTATTGCAAAAAGAAAACATAAATCAATTTTTACTTTAATTTAAAATAATTATCTTTTTTTAAACACAATTGTATTATATTTTAAAAAATTGACCAATAATTTTAAATATTTTGTAATAAAAAAATCCAATAACAAATAATTGCAACAGCTTTCTTATGTTATATTCTTTTCTCAATAACTAAACAAATTTTTATAATTCTTAAAGAAAGATGTAATAAAAAACTCACTGATTATCCTTTCGTTTAAAGTCGCACCACAGTTTTTTAAGGTCTGCAATCTGCAAAAAAAATAATATAAACATTAAAATAAAGAGTTAGGATAAAGAAATGCGCAATTCATAAAATTATCTCACTTTTATATTTTAAATTTTTAGTATAATAATTATAAAAGTGATATTTTTTATTTTTAAGTAAGTATAAAAGTATGAATTTTTTTATTTGATTATATTTTATGTTGCATTCCGAAAAACGTGGAATATTTATAGATAAAGATCTTATTAAGTCGCGGCGTAATATTTCCGCCGTCGTGCATAACAGCCTGCCAAAAATCTGTGAAGTGCGATGAAACGACCGTTATATTGTAACAGGGTGTTATTCACCAGCAATCGCGGCATTCTCGATCACGCCTGATCGCTGTGGGGCTGGTACGATAATATCGTGCACGTATGACGACGGCATCAAGCTTCTCGTTTATGAACAAGATAAATTTCGGGGGCTGTTTTTCATCGCGAAGATTTAATCGCCAACAATGAGATAATGAAGAGGAACGAGCCGAGGAGGAGGAAATATAATGTTGCAATATATAATAACATGAAATTGTATTATAAATAGCGCTTGGAATTTTCAGAATTAGTCAAACAGTTCAAATAGTTCAAATCGAAATCGAAATAGTTCGGATCTTTCGAGCTAAAGATATATTTAATTAGTTTAAACTGTTTGAGAATTAACTTCAGGTCTAAAAACTCAAAAATTGTTATAGTATAAACATAAAGTTTATAAAATGTGTAACTTTATGCATATAAGCCAAATGCAATTAAGAAATTAATTTTTATTAAAAACAAAGATCAAAAAGTAAATCAAATAAATGTTAAAAAATTAAGACGTTAGTTTATAAAAGAAATATTTATAAATTAATATTTTATTATATAATAAAAATTTGGATATATTTGGATATATTTCTAAATATAATAATCTCTCAACTATGCTTAATATACATTTAGATAAATATAAATAATTAAATTTATTGATAAAAAAATTAATAAAATTATAAATTTATTTTTGCTTATATAAATACCAAAACTTTTTTTTCTACAAAAATATCAAATTTAATATTAATGCAATAAATTAAAAAATATTTTTTGCCATTTAATTCACAGAAATAAATTAAAAATTAATATTTCGATTATTAGATATAACATAATGGTACCAAAATATAAATAACCAAATAATTAATCATAATATAAATAATATAATATAAAGTTTATTTACCTGTTAATACATATATCTCATCATTGCAATTCACTATAGCTTCACTATTGTTCACTTTCAAACACATATTTATATACCACTACTATTTACGATACGACCGATCACTTCATACGGCACTCCCGACTTTTACGAACGCGATACACTTCAACTTTCGACGCGAAATACGATAATTCAAAAACAATTTTGATCATAACGAACGCGAAACACTTCAACTTTCGACGCAAAATACGATAATTTAGAAACAATTTCGATCACAACGAACACGAAACACTTCAATTTTCGACACAAATGCGGAAGACGCGAAGCTTCTACCCGTTTGCCATTACGACAATGTTCGTTGTAGCAGCGTCGCGCGAGTCAGAAAATTTTAAACGCATATATTAACGAAAGAACTAATTTTCATCACTTACTTCTATCACTACGTCGACTAGCCATGTATTCTACACTACTCGCGCGCAATTATACGCATAATGCACCCAAAAACGAATAAATAACACAAAATATAACGATCGCTCGTAATTCTGCTTATCATTCCCGTTACTCCCGAAATACGTTTGAAAAGATGGCAGCAGCAACTTCGCGCTAATTCCTAGGCGACGCGATGTGATTGGTCTAAGATTATGTGACGTCATATAGGCTGATTTACCTTTCATGAAAATCGATTATTATGTAGTGCGACATTGGCGGTTCCAAAATGCACTGGCACTACTGAATACCTATAATGTACATAGCATAAACGATAAGTTATCAGTATTGACAATGAATATTGAAATGTAGCCACTCTCGAGAACATATACACAGAGCATAATTATAACCATACGCGCTAATTAACATGACGATCGCCCATTGGTTTAACATTCCCGACTTACCAGCAAATGTAAATACATGTAAAAAGTTCGGAAAACGAACTTTTAGTTTGTTCGGAAACGAAGGCAATTTCACACCGATGCTTGAAGATCGACGAGCAATATTTGGTATGACGAACGTGATTGATTCTACGAATATTAAAAGACCGAATTTTGCAACTGTACGCGCTAGTCAACACTCGGTGAAAATACGTTTATAAAGTTTAAAACTATTTTACTCGGAAATCAGTGCAATTCGAAAAACAAAGAGCATCCGATGCAACGCGACAAACATGACGAACGTGATTAATTTTACGAAAGTCGAAAAACTAGTAATCGCGATCGCACACACTAATTAACACTCCACGATAATCATTTATCACTACATTCGACACTTTCAACACTTTCCAATGTTTGCGGAATGTATTTCAAATGAAAAAAACGGCGTTGACCGCGCTTCAAAAAACACAATTACAAGCCTTTGCAGTAAACGTTCATGAACACATAATTCATATACCTCCGGAAATGGACCAATCACAATACGCATTTACATAATTTGTTAAAGACAGACCCTAAAAGTACGACTTTAAGAAAAGAAATCTGATTGGTAGATCGAATGTGACCATAAACTATTAGTACTTATTTTAAGAACGCAGCCATTGTAGCCAACATAACATAATACATAATGCTTTGAGTTGGCTATGATGTTTTTTCGTAGAAGTGTTCAAAATTATACGTTATTCGAGTCTCGTTTTTATATTGTTGTTTACGTCGTGAAAGATTTTCTCCAGCTAGTATTTTTGAAAAAGGCACACTTGCTAGTATCGCGAGATAATATATTCTTCCGTCTTTTCGGTTCTAAATAATCACTATTTCATATTGCTTCACACAAAGTCGAAAGAAGTCATTGATTAATGGTTCCTTTGTCAATAATCGTTTCATTGCATATATCAGTTCGCATATATCAATTCGATATCTAAATCATATTTGTCGTAGATTTTGAAAGCTTTAGTTTCGCGAAACGTAAGTGAATTATCGTTATTTGTATTGCTATGGGCTCTTCTAGACTTCCTGGAAACTCGCAGAGGCGTGCTTGGGAGAGTGTCCCCCCCCCCCTTCCCCCTCTTCTATTTTTCATAACCGTCTTCGTCATACATCACAATGAGATTCGTGAGATTGAATTCCGTATGTTCCGCGTCTTTTTACTTGTCGAACATGAGTTTCACGTACAAATGAGTATCGGGAGTGTCGAATTAAATAATAGACGATCGTCTCAGTATATCCGTCAATCGCGTATGATCGCGTGATTAACACGGTTTTTATGTCCGTAAGAACGCGTCGAAATAACCTATTTGCCATAATGGATTGCGGAAGTTTGTTTCATGAAACGCGAGTGAATTAGTGAATTGGTGAACTTTTCATTTCGCAAAATGTGTCATAATGCGTGAATGCATAATAATCAAGAATTCTGTATAATATATCTGCGAGGATGATTGCTTGGAACGGAGGAAAGACCAATAGTAGAAAGGAGCAAAGGAGCAAAGGAGCAAAGGAGCAAAGGAGCAAAGGAGCAAAGGAGCAAAGGAGCAAAGCAGCAAAGCAGCAAAGCAGCAAAGCAGCAACCAGAAAGAAAAAATAAATATACAACGGCGATGCATCGACTGGTGAGTAAATTTGTTCATTATTTCATTTGCATTATTATTGATTTACACGTTAATGAAAACGATTGTTGAAATATCTATTTACTTTCTGACAAACTAATTCGTAATCGAAGTATTCATTATTATCGTCTTGAATATTTCTATTAATTATGATTACAATTAGTAATCGTATTCAATAATTTGATTAAATTTTGTTAAACTATGATACAACACGATATGTCCTTAACATTATTTTTACAAACAATTATTAAATGATTATTCAAAGATATATTTTATATTCTGTTAGAGTAATTATCGATTAAAAAATGTTAAGATAATACAATCTAGAAAATATTCCAACTGATTCTGAAATAATCACAACAGATCTTGCATCATAAAATAAAATTCTACGAAATTAATAAAACGCGTACAATAACATTTATTGAAAAAAAGCACGAGAGAAACGAAGAAATTAATGAGCTGTGAAATTAAATTAACGAACAAATAAAATATTAAGTATATTTACAATGCCGATATGCATGCATAAATACATTTACATATTTAGAATATATTTACATTCGCGTACACGTGGAAATTTATATGTTACGTCGATATCTGCGATAATATCGTGTCGCATACGTAGGAACAGAGTGGAATTAAAAAATATCACAAATAAAAAGCATTGCTGCGCGATTTATTTACGGTATGTGGTGGCGTAAATTTTTCAAAAGAAACAATTATTATTTCCAGAAAAGATAAATGTTACAGTTGCGTAACGGTCGGTGTTTCTCGGTGCTCTTATGTAATTACAAAAAATTCAATATTCCAGCAGAAAATTTGTATTCTGCAGAGACGTATTTTACACGCAAGCATTCGTGGAAAGCGAGTGAGCGAGTGAGCAATTATTGTAAAAAAAAATAATACATGCAGCTGCGCTGTTGAAATTATATTAACATACGCTTGTTTGCATATTGAAACATATGAAAAGTAAACTTGTTGGTCTCGAGTTACGATTAAAATCCTCTTTCGCATCTCCAGCATAATAATAAATTTATGTATCTCTTATTATTTGCGTGTATTATGAAAATATATTTAAACAGGTATTTCTTATTTCATGGTGTAGAGATTTCATGGTGTAAGATTTGTTGTGATCAAGTCTTCAGTTGAACTGTGCTTATTTTTAAATTTGTATCTGTATCAAAGAATGCAAAGAGCATTCTTTGTCTCTTAAACTAGTTGAATAATTCAAAACTTTGTACAAACAATAAAGAAATACTTTTTAATATTTTCATATGCATAACACACACATACTATAAATTAAAACATATTGAATTATTTTAGAACTTACCAGAATTAGTTGGAATATTTTCCAGATTACTTATATTAAATCTGAACTCGTAATTGCTATCGTGGAATATAAAATACATTCCAATCTATGAAATTTAGTAAATTGAATAAACAGGTTGATTAAAAAAATATATGGAATCTTTTTAATTAATTTATTTCACACGCATAGTCACGTTGTGCAAAAGGTGTGCTTGTATTTATCAATTAAATCAGTTACTTATGTATCGTAAGACTCTTGATTCTTCGACGTATTCGCAAATATCTACGCGCGTTTCTACCGAAACTCCGGTCGCTTATCTCGTAATAAGGCCCAATGTGCGTTCTTCTCCCCCTGCTTCATGATCCAAGGGAAGACGAAATCGACGCGGGGACGAGACGCGGGGCAGGGTGGCGAGCCGAGAGAAGCCGAAGACTTTGAGATGAGGGATGTACGGCGTGACGGTCTAATTGAGGCCCTCTTGATTGCATTTACACCGCCGCGCGGCCTCCCGTATCTCCCGGGTGTATCCATAGTATCCACCTTCTCCCGACGGATCCGCGCAGAGGCCGTATTCTGGCGAACGCCGTTTCCTATCTTCCTTCCTTACCGTCGTCCTTCGTCGCCCTTTTCCCCCCCTCATCCGCCCGCGTCTTTGCCCACTACCTTCCTCATCACGGCTTGCATCACCATGCCTTTCATTTGCACTTGATACAACTTTGCTCGCGCCATCTCTTTCGATCTTTGCATCTCTCTCTCCCTCTTTCTCCCTCTTTTTCTCTGTCTCTTCTTCTCGAGACTCCGAAGGATCATTCCTCCTCTTTCACCGAAGTAACCGCCACGCCATTATATAAACGCGCTCATCGGCATCGTCGGTCGGGCCGAGACCTTGAAGATGAGAAGAGAAAGAACAAACGGGCAAAAGAGAGAACAGACTGAGAGAGAAAGAAAGCGGGAAAGAAAAAGAGAAACAACGGTAGAGGGGAGAGAGAGAACCGCGTATCACGGGGATAATTTGTCCACCTGCGCGTGCAACAATCTCACCTGATCCGCCCGCTATCTCACGATCTTTCTTCCCCCCCTTGTGCCAGCCTCGTTCGTCGCCCTCGCACCATCGAACATCGTTTACCACGGCCGGACAACGATGACAAGATGTTCGATAAGCTCCCGCATCGATCATCGGACTAAACGGCCCTTTTTTCTTTCTCGCCGACCGAACGCGAATACCAACCATTAAAGACGACGTGATGCGATGCAACTATTTGCGTGAAAATTCGGCGACACGCAACAATAATTTAAGAAGGAACACCAGCCGAGTGTCACTCACCGGTGATTTATGAGACGAGAGCGTGTGCTTAACGAGTCTTTCTTCCCGATGCATCGTCATTTTTGGAAATCACGATTCGCGAATTCAATCTGCGACCGAGCGTGGTTATCTTATTGCACATCTTATTGCACGTCGTAAATTATACAAAAAATTCAATATTCGAGAACGTCGGTACGTGATGAATTTAGTGACGAGCATACGGCAATTAAAAAGGAATTCGCGGTGTTGCGATAATTTAAGGGAGGACAGTGCACATTTTTGCTTAACGAGATTTCGTTTAGAAACTCCGTCATTTTTGTGTGGCTCACGTATTACGAATTTAATCTTTAGATCGAGTGTGGTTATTTTGTTGTATATCAACATGTAAATATCACGCAAAATTATGAAAATTCGGGAATGACGCGTGAAACCTAATCTAACGGCAACGACGCGATAATTAAAAAAAATGACCCGTGGCGTCGCGATGATTTAAAAGACGATGATATCGTTGCTTAATGAGAATTCGTCTCTCGTAGCCGCGTCATTTTCGTGAATCATGAATTCGAGATTCAATCTAAAGCCGAGCGTGAATTCGCGCGCTAAGGTAAGCAAAAAGATTATTATTGGATCATCGTTACCGTCGTATCACTTTTCGCCGATCGTTCATCGTTCTTCTTAAGGCTATCATCGGCACGTCGTAAATTGCATGTAATCTTAACCCTTAACTTTCTGCATGATTGTATATGCAGGGGGAGAATTTAATATGAATTCTATGAATATATTCTAGAATATAAATATATCGATGCAAACGTCAAAAAATATATATCAATATTGTAACCATATATAAGATTTTTCAAACTTTTAATAACAAATTCTTTAACAAAAATTTTCTATTATATTTACAATTTTATTCTATTTTTTTAACTTGCCTTGCAACAACACTGCTTATATAATTTATCCAAAGATTTGCGCAAAAACATACGTTTCAACAGTAAAATCTATATAAAACATGTGAACCGAATATAATAATAACAATTATAATAAATTATTTTTTTAACACAACTATGATTCGCCATAACGCCTTCGCGTTACATGAAACATAAAGTACAAACTCGCGTCAGTTAAACCGACAATAATTATCGACACTTTACGCGTGTGCCTAATTATAATATTCAAGCAATATATAAAAATTTTATTCGGCCGATCGGTATGCTTTTCAGGACTGATTGGTATGCGGCTACATTAATTTGCTTCGGAAAAAGGCTCGATTCGATTTGCGCCACTCGCTCGTGTGTCCGAGACTGTGCAAGGCATTAATCGAAAAAGGAAGGCCCGTGCGAGACTTTCGGGACAACGCGGGCCCCGTTGCTCTTCGGACATGGTATAAAACGCGCAAACGCCGCCATTAGTTACTGGCACGGTCGCGGAATGCCATCCGGTCGGAGCCTTATTAAGCCCATTACGTCTTAATTTATTTCCTTATTTAAAAAAAGGCGCGGGCACGGCCGGGCCTCGGAGAAGTAATGATATAATTCTGCCGAGGCGTCTCGCACCATTTGCATTCGACCGTGTTGGTGGGTGCGTAACCCCACCGAGTACACGTGTACGCATACGATAAACCTTACATATGAACGTAGAGATCCTTAGTTTTTTCTCGCTCTCTCTCTCTCTCTCTCTTTCTCTTTCTCTCTCGTTTTTTCTCTTGGCAAATAACGAACGCCCACGGTCGTCCCATGAGCTCTCTGATTCGAGAGAATGGCAGCTTCGCCTTTAAATTCGGCCTCCTTTGCCGCTCACTGATCTAGCGAGCATTAAAACTGATTCTTGCGCGGGAGATGCTTAACCTTTTGCACTCGGAATGTTTGTCATCGTGATATTAGTTGACGTTGTATTATTTCACGTAGAAAATTTATGCGAAGGTTTCAAGCCAAACTGAATTTTCAGACACATGAATAATTAATAAGATTTTATAATTTTATGCAAATTTTCGCAAATAAAACACTAGAAAGACGATAACATTAAATGAGGAATCGTAGGCGCGAATTGCATCGTAAAATTAAATTATAATTTATAATATTGATTTATTTTTATATATGTAAAGAGGACATATATAATTATATTAAAATTAATTTTCTACAGAGGCGTAGAGAACCTTCTAGTAGATATTAGAATTTAGTAACGACAATAAGTTTTCTCAGCTAACAGAGCAAAGTCTGCGAGTGTACGCGGAATGCAAACATTGTAGAAACTTTACGCAATCGCGGAGGGAAACATCCCCGCCCGCAGTGTCGTTCACACCTGCGGTTTACGCCCTCGGTGGGAAAGATTATACCTCCCATCGAGGTTCCTGTACCCGCGTCCTTGTTGGCAATTCGCCGCGTAGCGTTGTCGTTATTAGCGTAAACCCAAAGTTAGCCGCAATCGCGCTGGTAATTTGCGCGTTTGCCCGTCAGCACCGCCGAGTGGAATTGCGGTGTCGCGTTACCTTACGTGATAATGCGCGACGCACCGTAAAACGCTCACCGACGCTCTTCACACGCGTACATTCGTCCCGGCGCGCAAAAAAATCGCGGTAATAACGTGAGAGAATCGGACGTACGTATGTCAGCGCGTCGTGTCGCCGCGAAATTGAACGCAGGGAGGTTTAAGCATGACGCCGTTTACACGATTGCGTCGACCTCGAGAGACTTCTATCAATTTCACTCGCGAATGTACTATATTTCACCGCTCTTGTTGATGAAATGTACTTTTTGCTTATAACAAGGAAATAAATTTTGGTAAATCATCGTGTTCCTTTAATTTGAAGTGAACCGTTTGAAATAACAAGAGTAATTTAAAATCATGTATTAAGTAACAATTCAATAATTACTGTTATACATGTAATTTTATTGGTTTACAAAGCTGTTATGGCTTATCGTCGGTAGCGTGGACCTGAAATACAGTATAATTTGTAACTGCTTGCAAATTTACCGACATTGTTGTCGATATATTATATCATGATGTATCGTTCGAAACCGGTCGAGACGTTGCTTTCAAGGTCAGACGATTTCGAGCGCTGCATGACGACTCAAAGTCATTCATCACGATGGCGAGTGATCCGCGGCGCTCTCGAATCGGGAAGCCAGTCTAATTTGAGCATTGTCCGCCGGTGGCTTCTTGAAATTAAGCGTCATTGTTTAAGAGTGAATTCATCTTGATTGTCGATGACTAATGTCTCGCGGCAGCCACGCTGAGTGCCGCGAGGATGGATCGAAGGTGTCCAGAAGTCGGGGTCTGAAATGCGCGGTCCGGGAGCATAGGATAGAAGGGCCGGGGGGAGGGAAGGGAGATACACCAAAGACGGCGGAGACGAAGAAGAAGTGCCCACCGCCACGTGAGAGAGCTCTTTAACGAGCATCATCAATAACGCGTACCGACGTTGAAGAGGAAACAAAAAAGAGCTCGGGGAGTCACGGTCTCCGGACAGCGCGTCGCTCGCTATAGATACCGGTAAATGGTGTTAATTAGTAAATTTGATTTAAACCCAAATGGAGCGACCGGATAGGCGGACAAGTGCTGCGCGATGATGTACGATCTCTGCGAAATGTTCGGTCTGAGCTGCCTTTGTGATCGTCCTCTTTCATAGGGGATTGAGAAGTTCGTGAAGGATAACGTTATATTACTGTTCATTCAGAGTTCTTCTTTGCCTCTCGCTTCAATAAATCTACATAGAAATTGCAACTACGTTAGACCATATTATTTCGGTTTCGAACGAAATATATCATTTCTTTGATTATTTCAATTATTAGTATTTACGGACAAAATAACTCAAGTTTCTATTATCAGCAACTTGACACATAATCCTCCGTGTATAAAATTTTTTGTTTATTATTTCAGGACATAAATTTTCACTCCGAATTTTTATAATTTCTTTAAAAGGATATTGGGTTGCAGAAAATTGCACGTTATGTTATTGATTTCTTTTGTATATATTAGCGCAGTAAAACATGCGCACAAAGTTCAAAATTTCACGGCATTGCGTATCCTCAACATTGATACACCTGCAGAAAATTGAACTGCTGGTTTTATTCCGCGGTGATCTTTCGTGGGATGGGCTTGAATTTCGGTAATGACCCGTTTGCTACCGTAGGAGAAGGCGGAGGAATACGGATGAAGAGAAGAAAGAGGAGGAGGGAGAAGGGGTTGAAGGATAGAATGAAGGGAAATAGTGGGAGGAGAAGGAGAGAGAACCTCGAGGAGATCAGCTCTGATGGGGGCAGGGGAGGCGAGGGTCCATTAATCGGAGGGCATTATCTCAATCACGTAAAACGGCAAAATTGCATTTACCTTTTTAAATGAATATTTGGCGGGAGACGCGCCGCTCACCGGTGTGCTGCAGCCGCCCGCTAAGTTAATTTACCGAGGAATGCCGAGTAACGCCCTGTTCAACCTACCGGCAGCTGGACAAGTATTGTCCCGCCTCTGCGCAACCATAAGCGCGAGATACGCGCGTCGGCGGCGATGTGGAAAAAAAGGATTCACCGGATTCTGCGTGAATTGCGGTTAGCAGTCAGTCCGCGGATCGAAATTCGTCTCGTGTCGGCGAGAGTTCACATATAATTTTCTTAGATAGATTCGACAATGATTCGGCAATGATTATTTAAATTTGAGAGTGCTAATGACACAAGAGAAAAATATATATAGCATAGTTATTTATAAGATATCGGATAAATGAAATAATTTGCACCATATTTTGCATAATTTGCACAATATGATGATTAAATAAATCCTATATATCTACACGATATATTAGTATTCCTATTCAAAATCATAATGCATTTGATTTTATACACATTTATGTTACATGTATATGTATAATAATTTCAAATACAAATATATTTTTTTCCTAATTTTATGATAATTATAATAAAAGTTTTTGCTAACTAACATAGCTTAATTTTCACACGCGTATTTAATCTTCAAAAAATAAAATTTTTAAGGATTAATTAACAATCATAACGTAATTTACACAAGATAGAAACGCCGATCATGTGTTCTCGACTGAACATTATCAATGAATACAAGGTGAATCTCAAGCGACGCTAGCCCGTTTAATTTAACGTACGAAATATTGCAGTATTTCGTGCTTCAAATAATTGACACTTTCTTGTAGCGGTCAGCAATCTCTCGAAGCGATCGAGATCGACGTAGCTGTGGCCCGCTCGCCAGTAACGGCGGGCCTCAAGCGTAAACTGGACTCGTCGGCAGATCGACGCCGCTAACAGATTCCCGTAGCCCGCTTGTGATTCCTCCGCCTCCTCTGCCGCGCTTTTATCTGTGTATCTGATAATTGGAGCAGTAATTACGCGGTGATTAACAGAGATGGCTCCCGCGCATCGTACCTCCTTCGGAGAGCCTCCGTCTTCCTTCTCTCCAGTCCCTCCTCAGTTACTCATTGCCATCGCTATTGCATTCTCCTGCCGAGATCCTCCCTCTCGTCTCTTAGATCCCTGGTTAAGCGGATCAAAGATCAAAGATAGCCCCGTGCGCAAGCACATCCTTATCTCTCTTTCTCCGTAATCATTTCGCTTCTCCTCTCTTTCTTCTGATCCACTGAATCCGACTCGTGCTCTTTCTCTCTTCGCTTTCTCTTCTCATCGCAATTAATACACCTACATATTGTATGCGATGTTGATAGAATCTGAATTGACGTGTACGTTTCTTAAATATTTGCAACATAAAAGGGATCTTTTTAATTAGTACTATAATATCAAAATAAATATGTTTAAAGACAGAAATAATTTTTGTGTAAGCACAAATTTAACTTTGTTTTAGAATCATATTAAAATATAAAACTTTTTAAATTAATTTTAAAAAGTATTGTAAAATTAATGTATCTTGTGTAAGTAATCTATTTTTTTTTTCGTCAAGGTAGCATTACAAAATAAAAGTATCTTTTAAATTGAGTTTTAATTTAATAGTTCGGCACTTTATTCATTACACTACATTGTTAACCCGTTGAGCAACTGTTTTGTTTGATTTTTCGCGGCGGAGACGTTTGAATGAAGAAAGGAGGAGATATTTGACGATCAACCTCCCCGCCGGCGTGTTCAGGGGTGAAAACTGGCCCCACAAAGTATTCGAGCTAGCTGCGCCAGCCAGGTAAAAACGGAATTGCTTAACCAAACGGGCGTGGTCGTAACTTGACCAGTCAAGTAATCCCTAAACGTCCAGTTAATTAGAGCTCGACTCTCTCGCATCTCCCTTCCCTAGTCTCGTCGTCCTTTCCTTTTCCCTCCCCTCCGCTCTCGCTTAAGCCGCTCCCTCCCACGATCGCGGGGCCTCCTAATAACGCGGGCCAGCCGTAATGAGGAGTAAACTAATTATTGGATGCTAGTTGGGCAGGACGATATTTCACGTTCTCGCTGACAGCAGGGCAGGAGCAACAAGGATACGGCGCGCGTGTTTCTGCGCGGAAAGACAGAAAGAAAAAGAGAGGAAGAGAGAGATAGGAGACTCGAGGGAGCGCCGCTGTTCGTAAACAGGTTAAGATGATGCCTAGACGTTTTAGCAATTTTGAAAGCGAGAGAGGAAACAGCGGATTTCTGTAATACGGTATCTGTCGTGCGGACATGAACGCACAGTGTTTCGCGTGATGCAATGACATAACTAAATAAGCGTGAACTTATCGGATTCAGCGTTTAAATGTTTTCTCCGTCTTTTATGTGGAAATTTTTTTTTTTAAGAGACATGACACTATTAGCTCATTATAAATGAAAAACGACTTTACACAATTATTGAATGTTATTTACATATAAATTTGATTAATTTTGCCGTGATTTTTCCGTGATTTTATTCTTCTTTTACGCCACTGCTAAAAAATATATTGCACAAATAAAATTGTGTGAGTGCGTCATCAAAATGAAACTATTAAATTATCATATTGATGACCGCTATTCAAAAGTTATTTTTTCTACGATATTTCAAAAACTATTGTTTATTATATTTATTATAGAATATTGTGTTTATAATTTGATATCTTATGATTTATACATTTTTCAAGTATTAAATTTTGTATTTTTATTTACAAATTAATAAATTTTTTTGTAAAACGATGGCAAAAAGCACGAATAGAGATAGATGACATATTGAATTGGCACAAATTAATCATCAGTATCATAAATGTACGGTGTACACAAAATGTTCTTCAATTACTTCTACTTTTTTGTGACTATAGATTTTTTGCTTAAGTTAGATAAAATTTTTTTACGCAGCAAAAGTTGTTTAAATTTTTTAGTACTTAATGTTACACATCTTTTAAATTTAGGCACTATAATTTCATTAAAATAAATATCATTTAAAATTAAAATAAAAGGCCACGTATATTCTAAGATATAAATAATTTTTAATCATTTGTGACTGGAAAGTTATTAATCTGTAATTTAATGACACGATATTTTTTTTTAATTGATGTTTAATATCTACAATTTCTCATGGTGGTATTCGTGGGGTATCGTCGATACAATCGAAAAAAACCCACTGCCTCTTTGATTTACGGCCGTGAATTTTTATTGCCTAATCTCCTCCGGAGAGAATCATCTTCTATAAAAGTCATCAGCAGTGACACCACGCTTATAATTTGTCCTGACGAAAGCACACACTTCGATAAATTAATTCTTCCACCGATCGCGTTCTCTTCTCTCTGAAAATTACACGTCCGGTTTATAATCACAATCTTCTGCTCCTTGGAACAGCCAAGTAGATGCTCGGCAATAACGTCACCGTTACGAGCAAATTTCGTCGGTTTCGACGAGATCGAAGTAAGAATACATCGAACAGTCCAGGCTCGGGCCGGAGCTTCGAGATGAAATATCGCGCGGAACGGACCCAATAGGTCGGTCTAATAGGAATAAACAATGTTATGAATTTAAACGACCCAGCTTGGCGCCACTATAACCCTATATTATCAAATTACGGGGCCTTGTGTATTGGGCTCCGCGAGGTGCACGCCTCGCGCGACCAGGATGCGCCATAAAATCGAATGTTAACGGTAGGAACCCACATCCCGCCACTCCTGTCGTTCTTTTAGAACCTATTCGCGATGCGCCACGGGGGGCCTCGTTTCGTTTCAGCCCATGGCCCGGGGACGACGATAAAGAGGATTATGGAGCGACGCACTTTCCGTAGACATTGAACTTGCGACGACGTGAATTTCGACGAAGTAATCGCTGCAAATTATTCGCGATTGTTGCGACAAATTCGCGTGATGCCGTGGCATAATGTTCCGCTTGTATTGTGTTATAGTTATCGCAATTATTTATTGTATTATTGATACTTCATTGATACTTAAATAATCGGATATAACGTAATATTTAATAATGGATATATATATATATATATATATATATATATATATATATATATATAAAATAACGCGTTAGAAATTTTAGAGTACAATTCAGCTTAGAACTATTAAATATGTATGTTCTGTATGATCATATTGAAACGACATTTATTTAATTTATGATACAATTATCTGCAATCCATATGCAAACTGGTAATAGCTATAATTAAATTGTAGTCGATATATTTGACATATTTATTTGATGAAGATAATTTTATTTGATTGAAGATAATTTTATTTGATTGAAGATAATTCAAACAGTATTTTTACATACAAAATTTGTATGAATAATGTAATAAATTTATGGGAGCTTATGAATAGGAATTTTAGCAATTGATTTAATTTACAGGAGATGTAAATGTTTGGAAATTTTTTAGTTATTTTTTGATTTTGCAAAAAAATTTGGTTAATTTGCACAAATAAAATGTAATAATTACACAATAAATAACGAAAATATATAAATACATACATATCGCACACATTATACCACGTTAATCGTCATAGAATTGCATACGAATTTGAGCATGCTTATGCTCACTTTAAGTTTCTCAATTGAATCGCACATATCTTACGGTAATTAACTCGAAAAAGCCTGTTCGCAGTCTTTCGGGGTCCATCGAACGACAACGAGGATGTCTCATATCGCCGCGTGGAATATTAAGAGGCACTCAGAGGATCCGTCGCTTTATGAATATCGAATGAGGGCGCACGAAAGACTATCGCGGGAAAAGTTTTCGGTTTCATAATAAATTGGGACCGGAAAAAGAAAGACGAAAGGGACCTCAGAGGAGGAGAATGAGGAGGACGCGATGTGTTTGGTAAAACAGTCGACTGGCTGCCGATCGTTAACGAATAAAGAATGGTAATATTATGCTTGGTGCGGATGCGAGATATCGGGATTCTATACGCTCTGAATCAGCTGCTCGAGGGCGGAGACAACACAAATCAGAATGGAACAGTCGATTTACCGTGAATGGGTTAATTATTGAGCGCGAAACCTCGTTTATCATTATCCATCTCATTCGAGTTTGCTGAGATACTGTGAATAAGGGCATCCGATGACAAACGTGCGTGATTCATGGATCTTACATAAGTTGAAGACATCTTTCGTTTGGAACACAACCAATTAATATATCTAGAAAATATCAATTTCCGGACAAAATATCAAATTTACAGAATTTGGAAAACAATAATTTATGCCTATAATTTCTTCTAGATAAAAATTACGGTTATTATTATTAATTTTATCTCAATTTAATTTGCGTAAAAGAAAGATTGAGAGGCAATCATTATTTTTCACGACAATTATAGCAGTAGATATCTGTATTGCTTATTGATGATCCAGACAATTAAAAGCGTACAAATAACATAAGTTTTAAATTTTAGTGGAACAACGTTCAATCCATATATCTGAAATTTATGTTTCGACCTCGCCCATTGATTTCCTGCGAGATCAGGTCGCCAGAAGTCGGTTCGTCAAGCCGGGTCGGACGGTCAATTCCTTCGGACACGCCCCGAAAAAGAGATCGCGTAGCGAGGCCCGATGGGAATTTTAATTTAATTAAGACAGACCCGTTATTAAGAGGCACGTCCGGCTAGTTGATTAGAATTCCTTCGAGGCCGTCCAGGATCGTAAGTCACTCGCGGATTAGTAACAGACAGCTCGCAAGAAGGCACGATACTATTAATTTATGCGTAGATGTGAGATTAAGGTGGAACCTAGCGCGAAAAGTTATTTTCTGCGATACTTATACGTGATATTACCGCAATTTCGTGAAAATTGTTTCTGCGGCATGAAAGTGAAATTTAACATGAAAGCATCTTTCTATGCAAAAGCAAATTATAATTACGATCTCAAGATGCTACTAGGAACAAAATGAACTATCTATTTATTTAGTCTTCTAAATTACATTTATTTATAACTTTACATTTCCAACACAAAAGAGAAGTTTTCTCGATTATAGATGGTGAGAAACACGAAGATTATAGCTTATATACCACTTCCGGTCGACTGTTCGCGGCTAACTCTCGGCTACTCGATTTGCAATCTCGCAATCTCTTAAATCCTTGTTTTCACAACCTTAATTTAATAACTGTGAAGTCTCTCATATTGTCGACGAGTCGTTACCGGAAATTCGAAGGCGATCCTCGAGGACCTCCGAGTAATTGCGATGTCACCCGCCAGAAACGTCGGGTCGCCGCAAACCGACCGGCAAATTACTACGTCTTCATTGCGGTACAAAAACGTCACGCGAGCTTCTCTCAAACTTAATTTACTATCTAATTATCCTTTTAACCAATCATGATATTGATACTCCCTCGCGAAAGATATTAAATTTATGACACGTTAGTCAATTAGTGAGAATGAAATAAATTCAAAGAGTATTTATTCGATATCGGCAGCTGTTTTTGTAATCTGAGTTCTTCTGCGAAATTTACAGGAATATTAAAACGTCTAGTGTGCGATGAAATTTTTTATCTGTGCCATTTTAATGGCTAACTTTGTAAATCCGCTGAAATCTTGCAACTAGCGATTGATTCTCAAGACCACCTCTTAGGACCACCACTCTTTTCGCGTGCGAGGTTAATCGATTCCGTTACCTCGTCAGACCACAACACTCCACGCGAAACAGAAAGTAAAAAAAAAAAAGATAGAACAGACCGGGCAGATATAGAATCAGCCGCGCGATGTGGTGGAGGGAGGAGATTCCGAATAATTTTATCCAATTATACTTTAACGACCAGTTCCCCATTGACCGGTCCGACAAAATCCCGATGTCCCGTGGCAAAATAGTAGAGGGAGAAGGCGGGAACGCAATTAGCATAACAACGGGCAACGATACTTAAATAATTCTCACTCCGTCCAAAACGCGCGCTTCGGCGAACAATAACATGCGCTCTCAGGGGACTCTCGTTTTATTTATGTGTTTGGTGAGGCGACACGGCGTGTGGGTGTCGAAACCCGGTGAGCACCACAGGAGCTCGCAGCGGCAACGCGCCGCGCGCGTCCGTGGACGAGTAGTAGCGTGAGCGGAGTGCCCGCGCCGAGAGATCCGGTGCGCGCAAATATCGAACGAGACTTAGGCCTAACTTGCATCGGTCTTGATCAATATTACATTTAGTTAACGATGTGACAAAGTTTAATAACCATATTTTATAACACAGCATAAACGGCAAAGAAAACCTAACATTCCGATTTCAGATCGGATCCTTTTCTTCCTAGACACTGTTATTATAATTTTTTTTTAAATTATATCCGAGTTAGGAGACACTAAAATTTACATTATATAATAAAAACAAAATTAATTTTATTTTAAAGCATAAGATTAAGACAATTACAAGAGATCAGATTCACTCATTCAGTCTAATTAATTTATCCAAAAAAAAAAAAATAAATGATTATCAATTATTATTCCAATGAAAATATCGATAAAACAAGACGACGTATAACAAGATAAAGGGATATTAATGTGAAGTGTTACACGCGTTACAAAGAATCAAACGAGCATGGTCGCGCTCGTCTACATCACCTGTCGTACGACGACTTCCTTTACGGCCCGTATACCCGAACGATCCTTCGCGTAGAGTATCGCCAAGCCGTGAATCATATCATGGATTTGTTGGAGCCATCATCTCCGGTTTGCAGGGGCGTGTATTTGAATAGGAACGACAGTCGTGCATCAGAGAGTAAAGTCATAGGGAGAGCGGAGAAAGAGAGAGCTAGAGAGCAAAGGGAAACGAGAAGGGGAATATTCGACTGGCGTCGTAAGTACCACACTGTCCCCTTTATATTCAGGAACATAATCTCACAAAGTTATTGGCCCATTCGGACCTCCTGCCTCCACGAACGCACCGGCCCGTTTCTCATTCATGTGTCTGACGGCGTTACTCTGCGCTCTCTGGTCCTGCCTCCCCTCGTATCCTTCAACGCACAAGACTTCCTCCGTCGCGCAAGATTCAAACTTTGATTTCTTCCTTTCTTTTCTCAATGTGTTGTTTTTATATTTGTATAGAGTATGTCGCTACGAATTTGACTTGTGCGTTGAGAAAAATTAAGAACAGATGTGAGCTAAAAGCAACAAACGCATTCAGAAAACGAAGATATTACGCGAATAAATCGAATATATATTGAACAAAATCGGTGCACTCTGACATCAAGAATTAATAATAATAAAATTTGATTTCTCATTTAATTTCAAATTTTTAATTTAAAGATTTGTTTATTAAATTATTTGACATCCTAAACTTTCACTTTCTTTCTCTCAAATTTTGATTTAAAATTTGTTGAAAAATTTATAAATAAAAGAATCCGCAGAGAGACCTGAACATCCTGTATAATATTTAAATGATTGCATAAAGAGAAAAAGAAGTATAAAATAATACTGCGGCAATTTTCGCATCGCACATCGGTACTAACTTGATTCTCCAGATCCGTAAAATGACGCGCTCGTTTGCGTTTACGGTTATCGATAAACAATCTGGCACCCCGTTGCGCACTTGAAACCGTTTTGCGCGATAACCAAACGTTGTTGCTATCGAGAGCACGTAATCGCGTCCTCGAAATCCCGCGATTTTCAGGACGATGTTCTTGGGAGGCGGTCGTGCAATTATCACGGTCGCGAACGAACGATTCTTGCGTACTTTCAGATCCCCGCTGAGCGTTTAAAATCAATTTCGTGCTTTGCACCCGCGGAGTATTTGCCGATCGTCTCTCCTCGTACTCACTTCTGTCGTCGAGTTGTGAACAATTTCTACATGTTAGAAACACATTATCTTAAGTCACATTTGCTTATTCCTGTGGGAAACACAAATAATCTTCTTGGTATGCAAAGATAACGTTTTAAACATAAATATTGAAATGAAAAATTAAGAAATATTTCAATAAAATGAGAACAATTTAGATTTCGTTATTTTTTTTTTATTGTTATATAATAGTTTGCACTATTTTATACTATCTTTTACATTTCTCTTACATTTAACAACTAGTTTTAATATTTTCTTATTAAACAAAACTTAATTTATAAATCAACGTAGTTTGTAGCGATTCGTGTTTCGCGAATACGCCGCCGGCGTGGTGTTGGCTACCGAATGACGGGAGAAATTAATCAAAACAATCATCCTCGAGTCCCGGGGCGGCCACCGAAGCCTGTCATTTACTCCCTCGGAACTCTTCCCTTCCATGATCCTTTCGCACACTCGTCGCGCATGGCCGCTGCTATCCGGTAGCCGGCCAAAACGTCCTGCGGGCTTTCGAGGAGGATCTACGAATCTTGCCGTAGCCTCGAGGATGAGACACGAGAATGGATTTCAAATTAAGGGATCGGCCATGTCTACTGTGGGCGAAATTTCGGTTCGAATAGTAGCCATTCTTTTCGTAACAAAAAAAAGATTGACGTGTAAAAAAAAGTACAGATTTTAATGGACAAATGGAAATCAACTAAAAATCGGAATTTAATACTTCTATTTTCCCGAAAAAAAATCATATTTTTATGATTAAATTATAATATTTAGCAAATTAATAATTGAAAAATTTTGCATGTTAATTAGTGCTCTGGTAAAATATTACTGCAGCGCTTTGTTTCCTTCAAAGATACATCAATATTTTGAGTTGTACATATTTTATTTGAAATTATTTGAACATATTTTCTTGCGCGATAGTTATACTGAATGTAAACAATTACATTATTATTTATTTATGCTTAGAATCATAAATTTTTTTCAAGCAACATGCGACGGAAAAAGAATTTTGCGAGAAATCGTAGTGTTGCTGGTTAGCAATAACAGTGTCCGTTATTCCGGGAGAAATTGCGCGGGCCGATCATCTCGCGGCGGGGTAATTCGGTCTAATTCCGCGGCTGCCCGACGATTTCGGCTATCTGGCCGTAATCGGCCGGATCCGCCTCGCGCGGCAAGGAACCGAACCTGTAATGGGATGGAAATAAGAAGAGACGTGCCCTTCGCTAATCTATTAATTCCTACACGCGAGATTACCACCGGGCGTCGAAAGGAACGAGTTTTCGCGAAACTGGTCGCGCGAGCTACATCTACGCATCTCCACCTGGTATCTCTCATTTCTATTACAGAATGTTCTATCCGCGTCATTCCTTAATCAATCTGGAATCTGTTTTGCCTTAATGAAAACGATGAAATAATTGATATTATAAAATTTATTAAAAATAAAAGATTTTTTAATACATAAAAAGGACAATTTTAAATAATGAAATGTGATGTTTTAAATTTAATTTCAAGCTGATTTTTATCTTAATAAAATTTTATTTTAAAGTTAATTACAAAGATATTTAATGTTGCGCAGTGTCGATGCAAGATTGAGCAAAGAATTTATGAATGAAAGGTGACATGGTATGATGAGACAACTTACATATACCTTTTATTCGTCCCACATTCAACTCACCAACAATTACATAAACAACGTGCACGTGTACCTTGCTTATAATAATCCCGACTATCAGCAAGCATGAGATTGAATTTATGTTAATTGAATTTATGACACAAATTTGCCGCAGCATTTGCGGTACGAGAAGTGAAATCGAAAAAAATATACGTGCAATTAATACACATGAAGTTAGTCCCCCAATATTAGAAATAATTAAGTTATTTTTCATAATTCGATTGCACATTGTTTGCACATGATTGCACTTCTTTTATTTTTGTTTGCACACTTATAGAAAAAAAGTTACTAAAAAAAAATTTGAAGGGGGCCAATTTCACATCAGCTTCCGAATGATTTGAACTTATTCGACACTTCGTACTCGAAAGATGTTATTTCCATTGTTTGGTAATCTATTTTCCACTTTCACATGCTACGATTTCATCGAAACAGAAATTTTATATCATAAATTAGCTGCAAAAAAGTCATGACAAATTTTAACAAGAAACAAACTGCATTCACATAAACATACTGAGAAAAAACTTTGAACTCTCTTTCCTTTCAAAGATGTTTGTTTAATTTTACGCGTCTAAATTTAATCATTCAGTAATCCAACGTTGAAAGCATTCGTTGAAAAAAGAAATAAAACACTATTAAAATATCAGTTCATTCTCTTACAAACTGCCACTTGTGCTCCTTTGCATCAAGGCTCCTTAAGTGAGCGTATCAACAAAATTCCCTTGAAAGCACTCAGTATCAATTCAGTTTGGTTACGACTGCGGCTTAGGTCTATATCATTCTCGGCGCTTCACATATCTATAACCTGGCAATTGCCTGGAGCTCTCGCAAAGAGAGCGAGTGAGTCATTCTTCCCAAAGGAGGAATGCGGACAGGTACAAGGACCGAGTTTCTTATCGGCCGGCAGGAATGAACATTTGTTCCACGTCCGCTTATCACGGCTACCTATAGCACTTACCTCGCATTGCAATGAGCGAACGCATCTATCTTCGATGCCCAAGAACATGGATCAAGAACAAAGTAGAGTTTATTCTGAGATTTAAAAAAATCTCGGAATAAAATAAAAAATAATTTATATTTTTTTACATTTTTCAATATAATCTTTTTTCTAAATTGTAATATATCAAAAATATGCTATTTTTAAATTTGTATAGAAATATATCTCATACATTTTATTAACCAGTAATTATTATTAATTATACTGACAAAAGAACAAAATTGTATTCCAACAACTTTCGAAAATATTTTATTATTATCAGACACAATTTATGATTTCGCTCAACTGGTTTATTCAAAGGAACAGGTATACACAAAGTCGCCCAATCTACCAGTTGCAATTTATATTGCGTTGCGCTTTAAAAAACGATTCGCAGCGTCGAATCGCTAATGAGTTGCGCTAAAACCCGCGACGTTATTGGCGTGGATCATCGTTGACGTCTTTCCGCTATTATCCGCTTGTTACCTGGGCCTCCATGGTTTTGTTTATCGCCATTTACCGGTTATCGGGCGTGCGTACGTATTCTGGGAACAATAAAGGCGGGTCCGACGGAATCGCACTACACTCACGTCGTAAAAACCCGAACTGATTAAACATTATGGCGTACTGGCGCGTTAATCTCTCACGCGAGCCGCAGACTGGAATTTCGAGAATCCGACCATGAAGGCAATGGAGGAATAATAACAATCTAATCGAGCATTTAAACGCCTTGTTATAAATTACTCGAAAAATGCCTCGTATTTTTCTATAGACGACAGATTCTTCTGGAAAATGGATAATAGAAAGATGTATCTAATAGAAGAAATGAAATTTATTTAGCTCAAAACGCATATTAAACTTATTAAACATAAGATAAAAATTAAAACTCGAATTTTTTCAATATATATATATATATGTATATAATTCTGGAACTGCAAATTTTACCTAAACTTTAAAACAAATATAGTCAGGTTTTTCTATATTATGTCTCGGAATAATTATTCCAACAAAATCTTATAGCGTAGTCTGGCATTCTTAACATTTTAAGGCTTCTAAAATTAGTTTACGCTTGAAGTCACCGAATATTTTAACCCGTCATTAACTGTTTAGATTTTTATGAATTGGACTATGGTGGTTAATATTACGTGACACGGCCGACGCAGGCAAATGCCAAGGAAACGCGTCGGCGTTTCTCAACACACTCTCCTCGAATATCGACCCAAGCGAGCGCTTATGCAGAAACATGATCGCGTAAGTAAAATTGCTCACATTTTTCAAGCGCGAAACGAGCGGTGGATAAGAGGCAGCAAGGGGGAGAAGGGTTCAGCGGGGGCCAAGGGGGGGTGCAAGGGGGAGGGAGACAGAGTATTTTCTTTTTCGGTCCTGACGAGCATCAAGCTCTCTCTCCGGGGCCCTTGAAGAGCAGCAACGCCAGGGAACGGACAACGGATCCGGCGCTGACGCTCATTACGATGATTGGCAGATTCAATTAACGGCCGGCCAGGCTCCACCGCGGCGGGGTCGCCTCGGCTTAACCTCGGCTAAATATTATTAATAATAATCAGCTCATTACCGGCTCCATTAATTATCCGTGCCGAGTATACGCGAGTAGCGCGCCTCCAGGAGCGCACCAGATTCGAGGGCCGCTCGCGTACGTCGATATTCGGCCGAAATAAAACTCACCGGTGGTCCAGCATTAGCGCTCGTACCACTTCAAAAGTCACGTTAGTGTACACTCATATAATTCATTCAAGCGTTCATTAAGGCACAGTCGTTATTATTGTACGAACAAACGATCAATATCCATACGAATTCTACGAAGTTCCGTCAGAAACACAAACGATTTGGAAGATGCAAAATCATTGTAGATTATCGATATAACTACTTTTCTTAATCTGTTTAACCGTAACGTCTTACCGTAAAAAACGATTGGTTATTGATAGATAACAAAAAGTAAAATATTTAATTAATTTTTCCTAGACATTTAGATGCATAGAATGAAAATCAATTTTATTTTTTTGCAATGTACCATGCGTTCTAAGCCTGATAACAAAGGAATATGAAAATCTGTCGTGTATCTGCCGCACAGGATAATACTATCAAAGTCACCCTCGCGGTGATTCTCAGTGGAAGGCGCGCGGGAGGGCAGACGGGGGGACGGGTAGGGCGTGCAATATTAATCCATTTAACAAACTCATTATCGATGAGATATACCGAGCGTTTACCGTGCGCGGCGGCGGCGCGAACGCGCTCCACCTATCCCGGGGGAACCCCGGCTATATTAGCGGGTTTGCACCCCTGCGGCTTGATTTACGGGCGCGCGCTAACGAGCCTCGGCCTGCATCAGCCACGAAGAAGAGGTGGTGCACGACGATGCAGCAGCACTTGGACGCGTTGAAGAGCGTTGCTTACGACGCAGCGCGGGTCATGGGCGTCGCTAAAAATTTATCTTTCAAAGATGATGAAAAAGAGAGAGTAAGGGAAGAGTGACTTCAGTGCATTTGACGGTGAGCTAAAAAGCTTCACTTTTGTGTCTATTTTATAAAGTGTGAATAGTCAGACAAGAGAACATTTAAGAACGATTAAGTTTTTAATAAGATGATTCTACTAGTAAACAAGTGTCAAGAATGTCGAGATGTTATAACTGAAAAACATTTTGATTCTTAAATTTTATTTATTTTTTAAATTTAGCTCACAGCTCTCAAAATGCACTTGCAGAACTCTAATTGAATTAAAATGAACAATTATGAATTACTTTAACGCACAAAGAAGTAAAAGAAGTAAAATCTTAATTTTATCTGTATGTTTTAAATTATATATACATGCGTCTTAAGATAGAATTATGCGATAGTGAATTTCTATCGAAGAATATTTTATAATAATATTTTTCTACATATTCTCGTGTCATTTATTATTTAGATAGGTATAAAAATATATTTTTCTAACTGTAGGATTTCTACGTATGCATTATCAAATTATTATATCTGTATGCATTCGCTACTAAACGGTTAGACGGTTTATAAGATGTATTCAAAATTACGAAGTAATTAATTCGTTCGACATATCAATTCTCCGCTTGGTATTACATGATGGAATTTATAAAGACACAACAATTTCCGTTATTAATGCTTAAATGCATTTTGCAGAATTAAATTGCATTCGCTCATCGACGCTCGCGCGAGTTTTACATATATCTATACATTCTTTCATTATCTTGTATCATTCGGTTGCAACTCGGGCCGGACACACCCACAAGGTGTTAACTGTTTCTTACTGGGTCCAATTAACTGAGGATCGATAAGTTTCGCGAGAGATATTTCCCTCTCCAATTGCCTCGTTTTATCGGTCGTATAAAATAATTCAAAAACAAAAAGAGGAAACGGATTCTTCCCGTCACAACCACCTCGCAATAAAGAGTTCATCAGAGATCCCCGTGCGGTCGAGCTTTGTCGCGCGCAGAAATCGAGTTTCTCGTTCAATACGCAGACTCGCATGGATGAGCCACCTTTATGGCGACGCCGCTGACATGCGGTAGGAACGGATGCGTCGGTTGGTGAAAGAAAGGTTGGCGAAGGTTGGCTCTCCTCCGTGTTCCTCTCCGACAATATGCCGGCCGGCTGGAAATCTCGAAACGACCCGACACCGGCGGCCCCCGGCGGGCTGATTGGACCGTATTTGGTTGTAATTAAGGCACCAGCGGCGACCATTAGCAGACTGTGAAAACGAACAACATTGTTCACCGCGCACTGCACGTAAATCAAATTGCGCAGGCATATTCTGTCCTCCTTTAGAAACGTCGCAGCTGGTCCCTCCTCGGCATCACGCGAAGACAAAACTTGATACACTGAAAGAACATTATTTTTCAAGAAATATTATTTTTTAAACGCCAGTTTCCAAACTTTACTTTTGCTGTAATTGGAGATTAAATGGCAGAAATAATTTTTCTTACTCATCAATTACTCATTTGTATAAGAATTGTTATGATTTTCTACCGGTTTTTATACCGGTTGCTAATATTGAAAGCGATCTGCCTGAATGTATGAAATTCATGCAATGGTAATCGTAATATATTTCTAGCATATTGAGACAAATGCGCCAACAACATTTTTTAACATAATATTGGCGCTATAAATAAGAGATAAAATAATATATAATGTTATGAAGAAATAATATTTCATCTTTAGCTAACGTCCGATTATTCGTACTTACGCTAGTGGAATCAATCGATTGACTGGCAAAAATTTATTTTACAAAGTCAGTGAAATAGTGCTACGCGAAACGCTGCTGCCATATCGAGAGACGAGTATGGTAACAATGCTTCTCGACTCGCATAATTGACGCTATGGGCGCTCAATAGGGCCACCTCGCAATGATGCCGAGAGGGCCACTGACGCGGGATGAAGAGATTTACAATGTTCCCGGCCGTAAAATAATCAATAAAATCTGCGCAATGTAAAGAAACGGACGTGCGGCGGTGATTTAGTATGCGGAGCGCCGGGTTCCACCGTCCCCTTCCTCTCTTTCTCTTCTCCTCGGGGTGGTTTTCTGAGATCCGTACTTAAGGCCCGGCCATGTAGGAGAAGGGCGGATTATATTACAAAAATGTATCTTAATCAAACTCATTAGAACTTAGAACTTTGAGATTGAATGATTGATTTTTTATGATAATTATATTGTTGACAATGTAATTTAGCATTCTGTTAATAATCAAGCAGTCAAGAAATTATCGAATATAATATTATATAAAAGATACACATGTCTATATTTAGAATAATAATAAAATTAGAGCCATAATACTTAAATATTTTATACTAAATAAGAAGTTAACAATACGATATAGTCTATAATCACAAAAGCATATTATAAAAAATTATTTAATCTTTAAAATTAAAAACTTTAACGATAAAAATTTTTATCTAAAGTTGATATTCTACTATAATTTCAATTTCAATTTTAATTAATATATCATAAGATTTATATATTTCACAAAATATTTTCACAATCATAAATTTTTTTAAAGTTTATTAAATCATTAAAATATACAATTATTTATTTAATATTACTGTTTTCTGAATATTAATCAAATTCAGTTTTTTGAATCATATAACCGATTACGTTTGTTAAAAAATATGCGCATACATCATACGTTGTCATTGAACTGGAAACCAATTAGAAGGGGGCTAAGCAGGGTAATCATTTTTAAGAAGCACGTCGTCTCATAATCGAGCGCTAATTCATCAACGCGGCCTATTTACGAGTGTAAGTCGTCCAAATGATCCTGTAGCTTCACCACACAGGCGTGGCTCCGGCTATTTTGAGCGGTGTGTATCTTGGTTTTACGAGGCGTTAAAGGCATCATGACTGATGGCGGAGCCAACTAACAAGCTCTCACAGATAAAACAAAGACGTTTGACAAATTTTGATTTTCGCTCATCTATTGTATCGCCAGTGTTAGGGACTTGTTAAAAAAATAATCGCTTACGACATACAGTAATTACGTTTTCGAAATGCAACATATCTTTTTCTTAATTTTCCTTACGATAATTTCTTATTTCTTATGTTTCTTATTTTGATTATTTTCTTCATTATTATTGCCATACATAAAACCGCTCTAAGTTAAGTAAATTGAATCAGATTTTTAACAGCTACTATTTTTATCACGAAAAGTATTGTCTTTGCTAATATTTTTGACTATAATAATTACAGAAATTGTGTCAATGTTATTAAAATTTTATTTTTATCATCTTCAATATTATTATTATATTATTCTCTCTCATAGTACCTATTGGTTTTTTAAATCTTTTTTTAACTTAAGTGCTATCTTATAATTGTTACAATGTATACGAGTTTTAAGGAGTTTTTCCCATGTGCTTAAAAATTCCTCTATATATTTTTCTTTTTATTAATTTTATCTATTTTTCCGCATCTAATTTTACTAAAATTTCATACGTAATTTTGACTTCTCGATCGTCAATTAATAGAATCACGAATACATACTGAATGTGAGTAGTGCCTTAAGTTTCTTATGGGAAATATAGTGCGATTCGCCCCAGGGTTTGCGGCGGGAGCCAAGTATGGTGACGAATTTACGAGCTCCTTACGAGCAAAGGCCAGCCTTTCTCGTGAGTGCATAGCAATAAAGTATGAGGCCAGAGGATATTCGAAACAATCGGTCCGAGAGAAAGCAGAATCTGTCTTGGCCCGGGTCGAATTTAGAATTGATTTACGAGTAATCGCGCTCTGGCGATTCCCATCTTTCTCTCGACCAAGTTTAGTTTATTTGCAGAGTAACAAGGATATCTTTTGCGGATAAAATTGGGAAATTAGTAGGATGGATTAGTGGTACACGTTACTACGCCGATTCGAGAACTATTACCGATAGAAACTACTAACAATAAAATGCAGACGGATTTAAGGCTTCCGGACTCTAAGCGGGATAACCGGATTCTTGTTGTGTCGAAGATGGATATAAATACAGAAGATAATGAAAGTTTAGGTTCAAACTCTTTAACAAGTCAAGATGCTCGACAAAGTAATTACGAATAGGAATATTTGTCAATTGTGCAAAGTTATAGATTCCATAAATTAAGAAGAAAAGCGTTTCCTTTAATATCTGTTAGTTTAATATTATATATTACAGCATATATATATAAAATAAATAAATAAAATCTAAATTCATAAAATGGTTCGAGTACTCCTCATTAGTCGGGCATTTAAACAACCATTTTAGATCGCTTATCGATAAATCCGGCAATGGCCGCAAACCGGTGTGGAAACAGCTGTAGAATGATAGAACAAAACGATAAAGAGTCTCGTCGGAAAACCTACGCAACTAGATTTTGCAATAAATATAGAGAAGCAGGAAGTATTTGAGCTGAGATGTGTTATTACGAGTTGAGCGAGCAGGAGAAGGATACGAGAAAAGGGAAAAGAGAAAGAGCTCTGCAAAGTTTTGCTTGTTTTTGCACGAAACAGCAAGCAAGATTCTCGCTGCCGATTGGTCGTCTCATTATGCGGTAATTAAACAGCATGGCGTTCACTGCGGCTTGCTCGATTCGTTCAGCTTAGCGCGGCGCCAGTTGTCGGACCTGGTAAATTGGAAGACTTTGGCGTTAAAATCCCCTCTTGTACTTGTAACGAATATTTCCACATTCGTATATAATAATTATATGATAAAATCCCGAAATATTTTTACTTACATAATAAAACGTTTTTTGTATTAATTTATACTTCTTTATTAAATTTTTGCATAAGCAATTTACATTTTTAAATATGTAGACGGCAATTCTATTTATTAAATATAATTGATTAATTAATACAACGTAATTATCTTGATTCAATATTAATTTTCAAGATAAATTAAATAACATTTAAAGTCAGCAACTTCTCGTATTCTCTTTTCGAGTGATTGCTAAACACGATTACGCTAATAAACAACGACATTTGACACAATGCTCAAAGCATCATTTCTTATCAATTTAAAACTATTATTATACTATTATATTATTCATTGTTAGCGGTTTCGTCGAACGTCGGATTCGAGAAAGTCGACGTCGCTTGTTTGTAGAGAGGATTCTCGCCCTGAAACATTCCTATGTATTGACGTTCCGGCAATTTTGCAGTCACGCGATCAAAAACAATGGCGAACAATGACTTACCCTGTCCCACTTGGCGAGAGCACGTTCTCGCTCGAATCTAGCGTATTCTCTCTTGTCGTGGATTATAGTGAATAGTTTCCACATGAGGAGAATCAGGGAACCGATGACGACGGTACTTACGACGACGCCTAGCGCAACACCTACGGGAGAAAGTAAATTCTAGTTCATTTTGTTCAACCGTGTTATGCGTAAATGCGACGCACGACTAGTTGATTTTCTAATGCTGTCGTTTGTAAATGTAGAAATAAACAAACGATTAAAGCGAAATTAGATGTTTTATAACACGCGTTCCAAAGCATAATTTATATAATAATATAGTAAAAAAAAATTACCGAACGTATTAATGGCTTTTGTGCAGGTTCTCTCTCTCTGAGTTTGAATCTTGAAAATTGCATTGTCTCTGGTGTCGCCTTTATGAAACTGGTATTTGAATTTAAACATGCAATCTTCATCACCTTTTATTTCACAAATGTGGGCTTCGGTTTCTTCGTCTTTCTGATTCTCCTCTATGACATCAGCCTGTGGGATAATTAATGTTTACTTACAGTCTATGGCAAATTGTAAATTGGCTTCGCACAGCTTGCAAAATAGATATAATCTTGAACGAAGAACTACTAACGAATATGACTTCGTGTTTGCATAAATTA
This sequence comes from Linepithema humile, assembly GCF_040581485.1. Lineage (NCBI taxonomy): Eukaryota > Metazoa > Arthropoda > Insecta > Hymenoptera > Formicidae > Linepithema > Linepithema humile. The sequence goes on from NC_090132.1 coordinate 19,131,907, forward strand.
CATTCTCCGTTCTTCACGAGCGGTCCTGCATTGTACGCCATACACTCAACACAGTCCTTCAACTCCTTACATTGTTCCGCTGGACACGTCTAAAATAAACACAATAATCTCGCATAAATCTTATACATGGATAATTAATTGAAAGTAAAATTTCAATTAAAATATTATTTCTCTATGCTTTGGTTTATTTTATCGTTCTCTTTATTTCTTTTATCAGGAGAAATCGCTTGTTAGACTGATATTTCTCACAACGCGGGTACTCACAGTACACTCTTCACAAAATTCCCCGGAGAATCGAATATGGTTCCGTTCATGACAATGGCATTTACCGCAGATGCATTCGCCGCGTCCGCTGCAAATCTTAACAGTCTCGCCTGACCGCGGCGGCGAGATGCATGTGTTGTTGGACTGCTTGCACTCGCACGCCTCTCCACCCCATGGCGGTATGCAGTCGCAGGTACCGCATACGCAGTTTCCCCGTTCCCGTCCGCCGCAGATCTTAAATGGACGAAGAAGAGACGACCGACGGGCATAATAGAGTATGTTCAAAGGCGTGTAATTTGTCCTACCGCTTTCATGAACGGCGTTGCCGCGTTCACTCGAAAGATTGCCGCGTAACTTCCGCGTGAATTTGTTAAAAGCAACTATCAGACGGAAATGCAAGAGTACGCGTAGTAATAAACATCATTTCGGATCAAATTTGCTGTCAGTTTGCTAAAATTGTTAATATTTTGCTGAATGATATATAATGTAATTCTTATTGTATAATTAGTTGTTATTTGTGTATAATTTTTTATCTGCGTAATTCACTAATGTTTTCATATACATTTTTTAGATAAAAATATTACGTGTGTGTCTATGTGAATTTTTATTATATCTAAAAAATATAAAATGATATTTTCTAGAGAGCATAAGCATTATATAATATTAACTGTTATTTATATATTTTGAAAACTGATAATAGCAGAATATTAAAATTTTACCTTTGACTGCAATATTTAAAATTTACATTACAATCGTATTACTATTTCCGTTTTCGCACATACCTTGCCTTCATTACGTTTGCAAGAGAAATTGTCGCACTCGCAATATTGTCCGTAAAATATTTCCTTAGAATTTGGTCGTATTTCGCATTCGCAGACGCCGCATATGCATGAACCATGGCCGCTGCAGATTTCAGTAGTTTGATTGTCAGCTTTGCAATCGTCCATGAAGATCGGGCTGTCAGCATCGATTTTATTTATTATGCATTCACATTGCTTTCCATAAAAACCGGAATTGCAATCGCAGATGCCGCATACTAGTGTGCCGCTATTTCTACACTCTGCAGCGTTTGGCCGATAGTCCTGTTTTGCCAATGACGATTTGAAGTTGAATTAGAATCATGTTGTAAAACGATCAATATTGTGCAAATAATTAATAATATTAATTAATTCTTAGGAATCACATTCAAAAAAAATTTTTACTAATAAGAAAAAAGGTTTCTTTATTATTTCTATTATCTTCAACTATTTTATTTGTAGGTAATTTTTCTATTAGCGTACCGAATGTTCAGGCCTCTCGCATGAACAATCGCATATGATTTCCACATCGATAATTAAATTCTCGTTCAAGCCTCTGGGTTTAATTTCTACGGTTTGGTTCCAATCTTTGGGATCTTCTGGACACTCTATAACCTAGTACAGTCAAATCAGTTGCTATTCAAAAAATACAACAAATATTGAACTAGAGGCCAAAATATTTAACTAATTCACGTACGTTAAGTTCAACTTCAAACTCAACAACGTTGCCTACACGAAGTCCTTCACATTTTTTACTTTCTCTCAAATCGCCTGTTTGGTTTAAACATCGGGTAAAATATTTAACATCGATTATCTTTGGTGCTGTGTGGATCATTTCTAGCGAGCTTACCAATTTCTGCAAATTATTAACTTTTTAATTGCCATTTATAATTAAAAATTAGATATTAAATAAATAGTTTGCAATAAACTTTTGAGAAATATTAGTTATCATTTATTAGCTTGTCTAACATATAAATAAAATTATGAATTAAACTAAATTATGAATTAAAAGATCAATAAATTACATTTTTTTACATTTATGAAAAATATATAAAATTATTTAAAACAAGCATACTATTCATTAATGTATCACCTCGTATTCGCTGCTCACTAAAGCAACGACGTTCTGCGAATCGTCTTTCAAAGTTCCGGTTGAGGATCCACTAATACTTCTACTCAATGAGTTATAAATTTTGATCATATCTGGAGATACGGCGAAAATAATATTTATATCATGCTCGCGCGCTTTTCTATTGATCTGAAAGGATAAATAAATGTTTTTGCGATTAAATTTGTATTCTGCATAAATAAATAGTCCGTAGATAAAGAAATCTTGTGCACCTGAGAAATCGACGGGTAATCCTGTAGAAGAGAGTAACTATAAAATCCTTTTTTGTCCAAGTGACACATACAATCGTTAGGCTCTATAATCCCTGCAAGCTGATAAACCAGATTTTTCATCTGCTAGTTGCTAATTTTACTTCGCTACGGTCGTTTTATTTCAGTATGTTATTGTTCGAAGTCGGCTTCGCTTTTGCAAGATTTCCACATACCTTACCATCTCCAGCGATGTGGTATGTCGCGTCGGTTGAGAACACGATAAGATGACGAGCTTTTTGGCGCCAGCCGATTTCCTTAGTGCATACCATGACCTGCATCAATGCGTCGAACCCACCTTCGGGAGTGTCCAAATTACCTGACACCGGTGCCGCCTGTACCTGATCCTAAAATTTGTTGATTGATTGTATTTAACACAAACTATTTTAAATATATAAAATTAACTGTTAGTATTGAATCGTCTACATCGGTCGTGTCAAACTCATTTCCTATATGCCACTTAAGAAACAAAGCAAAGTTGAAAACGGTATATGTGCTAAACGTTTAAATAGATTATACTTCCATAAGATGTTTACATGTAATATCCGGTTTATTATAAAAGAATGAAATTCTAATATAGTGAAAGTGCTTATAATAGAATGGGCTGCACTTAAAGGTGCTACGGATTGCGAGTTTAACACTCTAGATCTACACGATCGGCATTGTAAACATACAAGTTAAATTTTAATAACACAGGCGATTTGCCTATTATCTCTCTTACATATATTGACTAATAGAATTTTAAAAAATTCTTTTAACACGTGCCGAATACAACCAATTACCTTAAATAGAGTTATGTTCTCGGTAAGAGGCATCTGATTTTTATAGTTGTAAGGTGGTGCACAAGGTACATTTTTATTTCTCAAATTACATGGAGACTTCAATCTAATGTAAAAATGCAATCAGATTATAAATCATATCTTATAAACAGATTTTATTCCACTATAAAAATCTCGGTGGTGGCAATTATTTTATTTATTTTATCGGTCAAAATGTCTTTTATAATGATTCATATGATAAACACAATTAACATAATGTAATTACTGATAAACATAATTACTTGTCAGGCTGCGTGCTAGTCATCGGTAAAATGACTTTATCTACGAAACTGCCAAATCCGATACGGAAATTCGACGTGAGATTTTGCATAGCTTTGGCCAACTGCAGGCCAAGTTTTGATAACTTATCTCTGTACGGCTCCATAGAATAGGATAGATCCATGAGATAATATAAATCCACAGGATAATCCTCCGCCTGACTGTATTTAACAGTCACTCGATACTTCTCTCCTATTAATAATTTGTTTAAATTTTCTTCTCTCTTAGAATTTAATTTATTTTAACTAAAACTAATACTAACAAAATTATCGTATATTAAATACTATCAAAACACATGTAAATACATATAATTTATTTTATTTTATTATAAACGATATTTAATATTCTATATTTTTAATAATGTTAAATATTATGATATTCAAAAGAACTTTTTCGTCTTCAGATGCAAAGCCGGCGGAGTTATTTTCTACTTTAACATCCGTTTATTTTATTATGAGTCATCAAATAAGTTAAATAATATTCTGTTAATAATCTATGTTAATATGTTAATAATCTTGCAAAAAGATTTAAGATTCAACATGTAAAAAATGAAATTTTTTGCAGAATTTATCTTACCTCGTCTGAGACGCAAACGTATCCTTTGAGGTTGAATCTGAACGGAAACTTTGCCCTTTTTCGAAGATAACATTCGATCTTCGGTGATCTCCATGGTGCTGTTTTTGTCTACTACGTTTGATGGTAAGCACCAAAGATCACCTTTTTTCTGATACGTTTCTTTGGATACACAACGATCTAGATTGTTCACATTCTGTCCAAATATCTTGTGAAACCGCAAATAAAGATCAGTTATTAGCTATTATATGTAGGTTGAAGTATACAAATTAAAAATTCTTGATGCACTAATTAAAACTATGCGTCTAATTACTATTCTATACCAGTAAATGTACAAACGTGGAAATGTTGCAAGGCCAAAAAAGAGTCGTAAAAAAATTCAAAGTCGAGCGAGTCAATCATTTTTGTATCTTAATTGAAATATATCTTTCTCGTTAACACTACAATTAATTATAAATAATACTTTTTTCCAATCAATTTAAATAAATCAGAACGTAAATAAAAAATATTTTTCTCATATAAATCATGTGATCACAAAATAGATGCGCGGTGCAATCGGTGACTTCATTTAATATATGAATCATCAGCGGAGTGGAATGTCAATGACGCGAAATGAAATCGCGCAGGTGCGTTCGATGCCTCTTCTCGTAGATTCTCGTCGCATGTCATCTTTAGCGAGTCTGCTTGTTAACGACGTTTATATATATATATAAATATTCATTACCGTCATGGAGCACCAGACACATTGCGGCGTTTGTAGGCATTTCGAACAGGTATCTTGAGACTTGCAGAGGTTCTCCAAATTCCAATATTCCGAGGATACAAACACGAAGAATCGCGTCGTCAGGAAGAGAAAAATAATTGTCGTCCACCATGTCATTATTTCACTGTTAACGTTGACGTACTTTTGACGAGAATGACGAGACGAACCGTAATGTGAACGAAAGGATACTGCGGCATCCCGCGGAAATGAATCCGAGATAAAATAAGTCGTGGCATTACATCATTAGATATTCGGTTCAAACAACTTTAAATTTTTTTATAGCAACAATCGCTACGTTAAATTTAATCAAATTTTATTAAGTTAAATTTAATTTTATTATAAATTGAATTGAAAATTATATTTGCTAAACGAATATTTTGAAGACATTAAAACATAAATAAATAATATAATGTTTAAATATGCAATTTTTAATTTTGATTTTATATTTTTGTTACATAAATTTGATTTTATTTCCGTAAAGTATACTTTAATCTTATATAAAAAGACGAGAAAAAATTTTGATAAAAAATTATATCTTTAATAATAATTTCTTAAGTGTCCAATTACTGGAAAATTTGTTTTATATTTAATTTAATTATTTTATATCTTTATATCCTTTATATTCTTATATTACTTTATATTCTTAGGCTCTGCACACAATAAAGAAAATATTAGGAATAAGAATAAATATTAAATATTAGGAAGAGCAATTATTTTACTTCAAACAAAGGAACGAAATGGATTAATTATTTCTAATTCTTATTTCCTAATTGATGATACGTTAATCCATTTCATTTTCTTGTTTTGAAATGAAATAATATCAATTTGTTATAATATATTTCCTTCTAATATTTAATATTTATTCTTATTCCTAATATTTTTTCTATTATGCATAGGGCCTTATACTTATATTACTTTATATCCTCAATTTCAATTTATATATTTTTAACCTAGTGTCATCTATTGTTCCAGTAACATATTATTAGTGTAAAGTTTGTCAGCTTTTCTAACAGATGGCGTATTAAAAAATAGTTTGGCAGTGTTTTCAATAAGCAGTAGGAATGTCATTTTAGTCCATTTTTATCTTCCAGGTAGTATCTTTTATAAGTTCAGAAAATGGAAAAATTATTTAATTTGCAATGATAAATATAATCTTATTTAATTTTCTAATTTACTGCAAGTGATATGTTATGTAAACGAGCTTTTAAGTCTTCAGCAGTGGCTCTCATGTCATTTTAGTAGTTTTGATCTTAGCTAAATTTTACATCAATAGAACTTTTATCAAAATTTTAATAATGTTCATTCTATATTTTTCATTAACTTTTACAATTTTTCAAAATTCTGGAAATCAATATTTACTTCTTCGATGCGATAATGAGATTTTTTTATAGTATAGTTTTAGAATTTTTATTCTAGAGTGAGGTTCTTTGAACTTGTCAACCTGACGCCTTGGTCGCTTTCATGAACAGAAATTGCCGTCTAGATTGAGTACGCTGCCTAAAAGGATCATAATCTTTCGTCACAAGTGTATAGTACGTGATAGAATAATGTATGATCTTGACTGAATCCATTTTCAATACGTTTGACAGATGACCGATTGCCAGTGTTTCACATTTTGACAAAATAAGGACTGAACAAACGGGCCGACATGGAGGCAGTGCCGAGATTGCCGATGATATGGTTTCAAGTAAAAGTTAGCCCGGAGCCGACTACTTTTGGACCAAAACTCAAACAGGTACCGATTCCGCAAGTTTACATTTCTTTTTATATCTAATTAGTCAACTTTTACGTTATGCCAGGTGTTGTTACAAATCTGCTGTTTGCACGGAATGTCAATGTGTTGATAAGAGATGTGCACAGCTTGCAATTATGATTGTTTCGAATGCAATGGATTTGTCTGGATTTAATTATTTTATGTATTGTTCTTTTCTTTAGTACATACGAGATTTTTATAATGAGGATCCTGAGTCATACAACAATGAGATACATCAATTGGAAAGTTTACGCTCAATGGCAGTTAGACCACCCGTTGATATGGCTGGTTGTGTGTTGCTGAAGAAATATTACTGCCAATTACATTTCCTTCAGAGTAGATTTCCCATGGGCAAGGATGGTCCTGCTGCAGTCACATTTACATGGTATAAAATCATTTTTCTTGCATTATGATTTTGTTAACATACTATAATTCCTAATATACTTAATTGCATTTGGATTTATAGCTTATTAATGGTAAATCATACAATATTTTTTTAGGAGAGACACTTATGCAAATATGGTGTGTTCATTGGCTAACATTCGTTTTGAAATGATATCCATTTTATATAATATTGGCGCGATACATAGTCAACTGGGCGCACGCACAGAAAGAAATAGTGCAGATGGAATGAAAATGGCATGTACTCATTTCCAATGTGCAGCTTGGGCTTTTGAGCACTTAAAAAATAGTTACCCTCAACCATCCGGTGTGGATCTAGCGCCAGAATTAATGACTTTTATGCATCAGCTCTGTTTGGCACAAGCTCAAGAATGCATATTGGAAAAGAGCATGTTGGATAATCGTAAACCGACAATTGTAGGTAGGTATTGTCAATTGTCAGTTATACTAATTAGCTTTTATATTAACTGCTTAGTTTTGTCTGTCATTACATATAGTATGTATGTATTATACAGCAAAAGTCGCGAAGCAAATAGTAGACTACTTTACCATGGCATTAAACACATTGGAGCAAGGTGGAAGTGAAGATGGAACTGCTGTATCTGATACCGTGGGTACCAAGATTTATAAGGTAAATAACATTGTAGTTTATATTTGAACGTTATTTTGTACACAGTTTTATAAAATTAACAATGTTTACGAGGAGAATAATTATTACAAATTTGCAGAGCTGGAAACGTTATGTGAAGTTTAAAAAGGCGTATCACTCAGCTGTCACATATCTTTATCAAGGTCTTGCCGCTGAGGAACAAAGAAAAATGGGAGAGCGAGTAGCTTTTTATAATGCTGCATTAGCGTCTCTTAATGAGGCACATGCAATTTATGATTTCGCTAACGTAAAAGAAGAAAAAGCCGCAGTGGAAGAATCACTTACATTCACAAATGATGTGATAGAAGGAAAGAGAAAAGCTGCTAAAAACGAGAATGAATTTATTTATCATGAGGAAGTGCCGGAAAAGGAAACTCTTCCTACAGTGAAAGGTGCTTCTTTAGTCAAAGGAATATCCTTCAATATAAGTGATCCGGAGGTATCAGGACAAGATATATTTGCGAGGTAATTATAATCCATATTACTTTAATATTTCTTTTACATATAGTCTAATTTGTTATTACTGTATTAAGTATTATGCTATATAGATAGCATAACTAACAAAACTGTTTTTTTTAAATAATTTTTTGTTAATTTTTACTTATAAAAAAATATTGTCAATTTCTTTAATCTGAAGACATACTGTATAATATCATTGTATATTGATATATTATTTCAGATTAGTTCCTATGAAAGTGCATGAAGCTAGTTCTCTTTATTCGGAAGAAAAGGCAAAAATATTGCGTTCTGTTGGAGCAAAAGTCGAGGAAAAGGATCAATATCTCAACACTTTTCTGACTTCCTTAAAGTTGGAACACTTGAATTTGTGGGATCCTGATATACAAACTTCAGATTGGGAATGCTTACCTCTCCCAGAAGAATTAGTCGAACGATGCGCGGCACTTAACGCAAAACAACATGTCATTCAAGATTTGATAGATATTATGGGAAAATTATCCGAAACAAGTCAAGATGTTGAGAGAGTACTAAAGGATATATCGAAACTTCTATTGGAAGAGGAACAAAAGTATGAATTTAACCTTTTGCATTTATCAAAATTTTAAGCCACTAACATCATTCATATAATGATTGTAAAAGCAATTAGAAAATATTACCATATATTTCTGCATATAATATAAGAGAATTTGATTTGTTATAGAGAAAAGAAATATCAAGATGCAGTAGGTAAGAGGCCACCGTCTATAGTAGCGACAGATTTAACAAGAGAAGCTAAAAAATACGAAGAAGCACATAATAAGGCTTCTGAGAGCAATCAGGCTCTTCATAAAGCAATAACAATGCATGTGAAAAACTTAAAAGTTCTCTCGCAACCGTTGGCTGATTTAATGGCGCAGATTCCTTCACCGACCACATATCTCTTGGGTAAGTTTTGTATTGTTTATTAACATATTGAATAATTGCAGTACTTTAAACAATTAATTGACGTCAAAATATATATTTATTGCTTTAATGTTTTATTTAGATCAAAGTTCCGAAAAATCACAAAACGCAAAAGAAATAGAGAAAATGCATACTAAAGAATTGAAACGTATATTGAGTAAAGTAGATGAAATGCGAATGCAGAGACTTGATTTGCATACTAAATTACGGGATCAAATTGCGCAGGATGATTTAACACGTTTATTGGTCACAGCAACATCCGAATCTGCTTCTCTGGATCGTTTATTTGCAGATCAGCTTAGCAAGCATCAAAGTTTGGTCGGTAAAATTACATACTTGTATTAAATATTTTATTTCTTTCACGAGTGACGCTTGAATAAATCGATTTAATATTGCAGGTAAACTTAATAGAGCAAAATCTTGCTGCACAAGATAATATATTAACGGCTTTAACAGACGTATACGCGCAGACCGCTAACGTACGAAAGAATGTCGAGGAGATACTAAAACGTAGAGAAATTATGATATCCTCTTTGATTAATTCTTATGACGCATACGAGGATCTACTAGCAAAATCGAGCAAGGGCTTAGAATTCTATAGGAAATTAGAAATAAATGTTGCGAAGTTATTACAACGAGTTAAAAGTACGTGTAGAGTGCAAGAGGAAGAGCGGGAGCAAATACTTGCTCAGGATAGTAAGAACACATACGAGAAGACTGATGCGACAATACCGTCGACCTACGATCAAGGACGTACTCGATCTAACAATGGCCTGAAATTAAAAGATTACTTGAACAACAGAGCAGAAGGCAGTAGTACTGGTTATCAGAATCCATATTACAATTTTTACAAAGGGCATGCTGCAACGATGCCAATCGATTCAACATCGAAGTCACTGGCGACTGACATGGCAGACAAAAATTTAATTCAATCTCCAAGTGCAATACCCGGAAGTGCATCGGAAATTCCGTCTTCGTCTGTGAAATCCTCGCAACACTACTACCCCGCAACATACAACCCTGCCGATTACAGAACAAATTCTCCGTACGCGTACGGCACTCAGAACTATTACGAAAATCCAATTGTCAGCAATACTCTGAATCAGAATTATTTACCAACCACTAATACGAACACTACGAACGTCTACCAGCAACCAGCCTTGTCCACGCCAACTGCTAATGCATCTAATTCGAATGCGCAGTATCCTGCAAGCTCCTACGTACCAAATGGACAAACTCTACTTGCGGCCACCACCGGACAAGATAAATTTCGCGGCGTCTCGCATTCTAACTACAACGTCTCTAATACTGCTTTGCAATACGATGCATATCAGTCGCCAACCGGTTACAGTAGTTACAATGTTGCAACGCCGTACGTTCCCAATCAAGAAGCAGCTGCCGCTGCAATTAATAGCGGAACAACAGAGGTGCCATCGCAGGTTCAACCAGTGACGCAGATGCCTGTCTCTACGATCGGTGTAACCATAAGTAGCACGTCGTCGACGGATGTTCAAGGGCAAACTTACAGTATTGCGCAGCAAGCTCAGCAATATAATAATCAACAGAAGACAACTTTAGGCCAAGAAATATCTCACGGTGATCAGAACTCCATTGGATCTCAGCAGGCGCTATCAACGACGGATAATACACTGACGCAGAACTATTCACTGCCTCCAGCTGGCCATCCCGACATGACGTATCCCCAAAATTATCAGAATGCCGCGTATTACAATCCAGCGGAAAACCAACGAATCTCATATACTCACAATACATACGACACCGCAACTGTCGTTCCTCCGACGCAATATATGCAATCGCCGCAACCGAATGCCAGCAATCAGCCTGTACACTCTATAACATCGACAAGTGAGGCTCCGACGTCGTATCCCTCGAATTTACACAGCGTTAATCCTGTCCAGTATTCGCAGCAAACCAATACAGAGCAGAGTACGCAGAGTTATACGGATAAAACGTATGCCGCGTACGGTACGCAGGTGCAAATGAACGCTGTCGCTCAAAATTATCCAAGTACTTATCAAAATTATCACAACGCCGCTGGTGTGTCGTATCAACAGACCAACATGCTACCCGGAGACACGTCTAACACTTATGCTTATTTAAACAGCTCAGGTGGCTCGGAAATAATACAGAGCCACACGAAACCAACAACAACAGTGCAGAGTTATTCGCAATCGTATCAATACTCGCAGCAAGCTCCTTATTCGGGCTACGTGCAATATCCGAATTATTCGCAAGGCCAAAATTATGCCTACATGCAAAATACCCATGGAACCAACACAATGACGTATACGTACAATCCCGTTAGTCAAGCTCAAGTTTATAGTTACGCCTCTAATCCCCAAGGTGCACAGACTTCTCAAGCATTAGAGGCGACAGTTCCGGTGACGTCCACCGACGTTGCGGCTGGTAATGTTTATCAGCAGCAGGAAACAAATGCAAGATATACGAATGCGGGCAACAATACTGTCAGTCAAACACCGTCATCACAGTACAGCCAAGTTTATCAGTCTCAGACAGGGAACGACACGTATTATACTATGCCTTACGGTCTTCAAATGCAAGGTCAAGGTATGTCACAATATCGCTAATCTTATTTTATTTTTATACGTAAATTTATTCATATGTATTCTTATATGTATTTTATTTCAGCTGGTTCGGTTACGAAATCTGAAAGTCACACCAATTACAATCAGACTTACATGCAGGCCGTCAATAGCGGGACAAACACAACAACAAGTGCTAATCCAATGAAACTCACAACCAAATCCGATGAACTAAAATCAAATGTTGATCTTCTTGCTGATCTCGACATTACTATAAATCATGCGCCTCTCGTGCCGGAGGTACGACCTCTTTCCACAGTGCAGAAAAAAGAGGAGACGGTAACAAACAATACTGCGGAAGATGATAAGACGGAAAAAATCGATCAAGATAACCCCCATAAGACTGAACAAGAGGCAACGGTTTCTACTGAGGATAAAAGTGATCATGAAAATTTACAAATTGTATGGGATACTTGGTACAATGACGTTCAACCGAAAAAGGATCCTTTAGGAGAACCAGCGGCATTACAAAAGTTTGTCAATGACGTTGAGAAATATGAAAAATTCGTGGATAGTTTACTCGTGAAAACTCTAAGCGGAGCTACGAATCTTGATATTAAGTGGAAAGAAGTTCAAGACTTTGAAGTAAGTCGAAAAATAAAAATTTTGCTAATATTATATTAATCACATTTTATAATCGAGTAAAAATAAGTATTTAAGAACACGCAAGATGTATTTTAATTCACATAATTTTCCTTGTTTTTTTCTTCAGGAACGAGAAGATGGAAAACAGTCAAGTACTGTAGCGTTGGCTCATTCGTCTGAAAATCGAACGGTCGATTGTATTCCATATGATACTACACGAGTGCAAATATCATCGTCAGATATTTCGTCGTATATAAATGCATCTCATATTATGGAAATCACGCAATGGATACCTACAGCATTTATTATAACTCAAACGCCATTACCAGATAAATTGGACGTTTTTTGGGCAATGATTTGGGAACAAGAGAGCGAAGTTATTGCGTGTTTAGCATCTAATGCCCAGGTTTGTATGAATAATAAATAGTATATATTTCCGCAAAATGTATAAATGTATATATATTTTTTATTGCAACATTATTGCAGATTTACGTATACTTAATAACATAAAATTTGTGTGTTTATAGCTGAATGGAGAGTTATACTGGCCCATAAGTGAAGACAGCAATTTGGATGTAGGAAGTTTTACAATCTCGTTAAAAAAGATAGTTAATCACACAACCTACATTCAAAGAACACTTTCCATACAACATAATAAAAAGAAATCTGAAAAAGTCGTTGTACATATGCAGTTTCTTACGTGGCCTTCTAAGTAAGTTGACTATAATCAAAGTACTTGAATAATACATACAGTGATTAATATATTTTACTCTTTCAGTGGTTTTCCAAGTAGCCCCGGTGCTCTACTTGCATTTTCAAGCGATGTGATGACAGAGCAGGCATTAAGACGTTGCTCTCCCAAGCCCGTAGTTGTACATTGTTTAGATGGCGGCTCGTTAAGTAGTTTGTTTTTAGTAGCTGCTACAACAGTATGTCATATACGAGCGGGTTGTGGAATCGTGGATGTTCCACTGGTTTTCAAAGGCCTTGCAAAATGCCGCAAACAAGTCGTAAATAAAGAATCGTTGTTATTTGCTTATAGACTGGTATTATATCACGCTCAGGACATTTTAATGAAACGTAAGAAAAATCATTTCTGTCATGATATTTTTCAATAAAACTGTATTGACAATATACTCTATTTTGTCTCAGGTGGAATTTTGTCATCTACTCGATCCACATTTGAGAATTTTGACGGATTCAAAGGAAACAAGGAAAAAGGATCAAAGAAATCAATACAGTGTCATCCTTCGGATGATTTTCTTCACAATCTTGGCGTAGGAATGCATCGTTCTGATTCTGAACAAGGTATGCAATTATTAAAAATATAAAATTGATTTGTAATATAAGTTTTAGGTAAGCAATTTGCTAAATATTAAATGTTAAACCTTCTAAACAAACACCTCTTATTTCAGGAAAAACGCAAACAACTTTAACAAGTGATAGTACATCAAGTAAAAATTCAACATCGTCAGAAAAATCTAATGGCGGAGTTCTCGATCCTTTAAGCCAATTGGATCCTTTGTGGTCTATCAGAAGATAATTATGTAATGTTAGAAATGTAAATTCCATTGTGCAGCTTTAAGATTATTTAAACGAAATAGCCATTCCTATCTTTGTTAAAGTCGAATGTTAAAGAGATCGAAAAAGAATGCCGAGCTAGAATTTTTAAAACAGTTTGTATAAATAATATAACGGAATAACGTAAAATAACAACGCATCACAAATTAGTCTTGAAATAAAAGACATTTATTCAAGTATTTGCTAATTCTTAAGTTTTAACGATGTTTTACAGTCTATTAAATATATAGAATAAAAAATATAAAACACATGCCCCCTACTTGTATTCATTTCATTTATATTTATACAATTGGCCTAAACAATGCAATCTAATTACATTGTTTTTCTCATATTTCGATATAGTTAAGCTGTAATGATTAATCTATTTAGATAAATTTAAGATATTTCGCATTTACTTAGGATTTTAATAACTAATTTAAACATTTGTGATTATATATATATATATTTTGTCTTTAAAAGAAATTAATATAAGTTTTATGAAATATATATATTCATTTCGGTATAATTCTTTTACAATTTTAGAAACAACATAATCATCCGATATAACGCGCATTAGATGCGAAATATTTATTACAAAATCATATATTCTCTCTTACACTTAAAGTATAGACGTACACTAAAGAAATGCATTACATTAGTAATCATGTTATCCAGTATTGTATATTTTAACAGGCCACTGTCGAAATACGTGCACCTTTTTTAAAATACTAGTAAACTGGGTATAGCGATATTTATATTTAGTCATTTTTTTATCTTTATAACATTTCATTTATATAAACTGTTTTGGTTATACTACAATGCATAATAATACGCACAATGCACAATAGTACGTATTAAATGCTGCAGTAATTATCGCGAAACTTGTACATAAATGAATGTAAATATCGAAAGATTTATGAAGATGTGGCAATAGACCATATTTTAACCTGATGTTAGAGCACTTTAAGATCCTCGGTTTCGTAAATCCTTCACTTTATAAATTCGTACGAGCCAATGCTCCGTCGTGTACGCTTCTTCCAATGTATTTAATTCGAAATCCTTATTTCCAATCTCCATATTTCTTACCCTGTCGTAGCCTGAAGGCTTACCTATTTAAATTTTCAACAAAATTAGAACAGCCGTAAAATGGACTCTTATTGACTACAATTTTGATAAAGTAAAAAGTCTTACCGCCTTCGGTGTAAACTTGTCCGAATCTATAGTAACACATTTTGTACATGAGACAGTTGAGCAAAATTGGAGATCCTTCTTTATCTACTCGAAATTCGCCTGCAGGGTTATAATAATCCCACTCGGTTATGGATTTCCCTTTCTCTGTACTGCCGCCAATGCGCACCATCCATAGGAACTTGTTTATGTCTGAATAAAATAAAGATTAATTTTTAGTAATGCATACTGTAATACTGTCACGACTAACCCGAACATTTGGCTTTTAATCAACAATTATAGTAATTTAATAATCAAGAATTTACCATCTGATGAGTAGCCGGTAAGCCCACCAAAAATTACAAGAACATAGTTGACATCTAATTCTCTCATAATTTCATAAGCCTTTTCCTCGGAACTTGCCATCGCTTGCCCGACTCTTGATATGTGCGTATTATTCCAGGTGTTATTATCCACTAAAATAGTACGATTTGCCATTGCAGTTATCTGGTATCCGTAATCCCACCAAGACATTACTTTAGCATTCTGAAAAATAAATAAAATATAGAAGTTTTCTTGGTATTTTGTAAAACGTTTTGTTTTTCTTCTAACTCTGGCTATCACAAATTACAATTTTTAAAATTTTCAAACTGCTATACTATTAAATATTTATAAATTATTTGTACTTTATTAAACATTTGAATTTCTAATTTTAATCCAAATATTTAATTATTCGTGTTTAAAATAATATAATAGTGGCTAAAATAATTAAAAATGGCTAAAAACACTTACTTCGGGCGTGTTCATACGTAACCAATAATATGCTTCTCTGAAATCATCAAAAATCATACGACCACCGTCAGGTGACCGCGCAGACAATACAATGCTTGGTGAGCTATAAGCTTCTGCTGTGACCCATGTGCAATGAATAGTATAAGAGAAGAAGAGTATACACATTACTATGACGAAAAATGTGGCAATCTGAAAAAATATAAGACGTTCTTAGTATAATATTGTATTTAAATATTTTTTTAAGGATACTTTTATAAAATATTTGAAGTTTTGACAACTTACCTCACTTCTCAAAACATAATTATTTTCGAATTTTTTAGCTTTCTTATCAACAACTTTTCCACTTTCAACTTGCTTCATGTAAGTAACTAATAAAGAAGATGCTCCAATTCCACCCAAAATACACATAACTGGAGCAAGTACTAACATTAAACGTACCATTACTCCCTAAAATATTAAATAGACATTATTTACGCAGAAAAGTGTATATGTAAAATGAGTAAATGTATAAAAACTACTAGATTGCATAGTAAAGAAATATTTTATGATGTATATATTTATGGCTCAATTACAAGAATGATAGCCACTTTTTGGTCAAAGTAAAATGCACTGCACAACAAACTGACAAATGTATTTTTTCATAGGAGAATTAAAAGCTTATCCAGAAAAATAAAACTTAAATCATGATCACTTTATTTTGAGCCATGAAATTCTCCTACGAGAGATCGTACTTATGCGAGCGTATTATGCAGTGCATCTTGTTTTGACTAAAAGTGAAATTGATTGTTCTTGCATTAAGTCAGAGATATATATCTATACTTTGTATACAATCTTATATTTACTTACTGCAAAATACAAACTGGTAACTCCATATAAAATTAAGAAAATGTTAGAATCTGTTAACTTAGAAAAGCAGAAATATAAGCCTGATGGGAACAAAAATACAAGTATCTGCAGATCAAAGTAGAAGGAACTCCATGATGTTGGCTGATGTTCCGAAACTGAAGCAATTATTGGAATATGATTTTTTGCGTAAGATGGATCAAGCAGAGAGTAAAAACGCCCAGTCCATGGTGATATTTTTCCTTAAAAAATTAAATAAAGCATACAAAAATCTATATAATAAATAAAATTATATGTACGCGTGATATATTATTAAATAATAGTACATTATGGAATCCATACCTGTAATAGTTAAAATACCACCAACTATGCATGATGTAGTAACCACTACAATAAGCAGAGCACGGAATAATATTTCAAATTCCTTTTGGGACAATTTGCTTCGTAAATAATCTACTAATGCATGTATTTGACACAAACCGAAAACGCCTAATGCCTGTAAGAAAGAAATAAAAATGTCTAAAGTTCTAGCTTAAATACAAATGCAAAAATATTTTTACATTTTAATAATTACATTAAGTGCATTAAAGATATTACAACACTTACAAGCATATGTTCCGAACTTTGCACGGGTTGAAAACCAACAAACGATATCTGCATAGATAAAATTGTGCCTAAACAGTATAAAATGCTGTATGCAATATATATCCTATGGGAAAATCTGCCAGTCACCATCAAGGTCAGCACGTGTAACGGGATCAGATTAATTAAAAAGACATATCCGCCCCATGAAGACACCATATAGAAATATGCCAGTGCAGCGCAAGTAGCCCAGCATATAGCTCCTGTTTTCACAGCTTTGATCCACATATAGTATGTAAATAACATGCAAAAAATTGCTATGCCTTCATTGTCATAAGATCCTGCAACTGATCGGGATATATAACCAGGTACAATTGCAATCATTGCAGCTGCAAATAGGCCTGATGCGGAGTCCTAGAAAATTAATTAAACAAGATGAAATGTCATTGGCTGTTTCTAAGAGTTAATAATTGTACTGTAATCAATCAAAATATAAACTATACCTTTAATTCTTTGGTAAGCAGATAAGTGATAATTGTTGTTAAACTTGAAAATAATGGAGCAAGGAAGACACAAATATTGCGTATGTCTAATGTGATATTCAGTAACCATGAGAGATGATATAATGCTGCTGAAGTTATCATTAGACCAGGATATATAGTTCCTACAAAGTTTGTTTTTTTTCTTTAAGCATCTTTTTTTCTGAGAAATACCATTCTTAAATGTTTTAATATACAATCAGTACCTCCTATTATCCTGCCAAGTGGATACCAAACACGGTCATCAAACCAATTATGAAAACTGTAGAATCCATTTTCAGCTAAGTATTTTGTTGTGCGATAATTGAAGTATGGATCAAATTCATGAATAACACTCTCAAATCTTAGTACTGAGAATAAACGTGTAGCAAATGCTGTAAAAAAATTTATATATGTAAGTTGATTATCTAAACAAAAACTAAAGTACAAAGATAATAAACTTACATAAAATTGCTGCTAAAGATAGCACAGTTAATTTCAAAAGTGTTTCTTGCTTCTGCGCAGACATACGCAGACCTCTTGCTTTTACTAACGACACCATGTTGGTGGAGAAAAATGTACAATACTGTTAAATGAAATCAATCCTGATTCTTATATCATCAACCTATAAATAAATTTTGTTTAATTTTAACATTGTGCGTGCATTATCATTATTTAAAAATATTTTGCATAACATAAAGTATAAATGTCTGAGTAAATATCGTCACTAGAGAACAATAACAAGTAGTTTCATATATATAATTTGTATGCAAGCTAAGCACATGTCCGTTATTGTTAAAGGTTAAAATTTCATATGCAAACATGCATATGATAAAATTAAAGCAACGAAAGTACTATTTTAAAATAAATACACGCGTTATCTATATAACTTTCATGTGTTGAACGCATTTTTAAAAATGCATGCCTTTTCAAACAACGCTAAGTAAACCCAATATTGACCACGTACACAAAATTACCGGCCGGTGACATATGTATATATCGATTCGCATATTTTACACTTCGGTATCGTATATGCGTTTACGTGATGCGTTAACAACTTCCAAAAATTTCAGAAAAACTTACAAAGTTATTTTACACAAATGTGAGAACACAACGTGGCCATTTAAATTATTAACTAACAAATGTCACACAATTCCAAAAGAAAAACCATAGATTATGAACCGTACGATGGTTTGTTCAGAAGATGACTGCCTTGCATAAAATTCTTTTAGTGCGTTTGTTTAATTATATATACGCCTTATCGTTCATTGGTCACCTCAGATTATTGACCATTTTCATTGCAGCAGAAGTAAAAGCGAACTTATGTTGTCTCATCTACTTTGCCGATACTCGATGCTTTAATTGATTTGTGACATCTATGACTCGTTCAGATTTGTTCCCGCCAGAAAACCGGTGTTGACCGGTATTTATGTTTCACAAAATTTAGATTTGTACGGCTGCATTGTATATCTAATTATAGTGCTTTGTTTATTATAATTTATTTTTATATAACGTCGTTCTTAACGTGAAAAGATGTCCGAAGGTAATTGATATCCAACCATACGACATATCACGCGGCGGACTTAACCTATGATTTCTTAAAAAAATAATCGTTTATACAAATGTCTGAATAAAGTTTCTCAAATTATATAGTAATGATATAGTAATAATAAAATGCATGTAATTGAGAATTAAGAAACTTTATATTTTTTATTAATTGAGATAATTTCACATATATTTTCTGAGCTTTATGTATTGTTTGAACGATATGCATTTTTTTTACTTTTGTAGTAATAAACGATATATTGAAACGTTTATATATTATTTTATAATTTATATTAAAAATTTTAATATTTGCATTTATTTTAATACTTTTATTTATAAGTAATTTTAAAAGCTTTAAAAACTATCTTTGTATGCAGATAAAACAACAGAAGATATGTGGACTCCATATAAAGAACTTCAAAGTCTTGTTGAGAAATATTTAATATCAGTTCCTGATATTCAAGACCCACAGTATCATGAATTAACAGAAGCATTGAGAAATCATAGACAAAATTTTCTTACCATCTTAAAGAATCCAGTAAGTAATGTATGCTTATATATAATATAATAATACAAAATTAATATTTTTATCAGATTATAATAATATACAACACATACATACTATATAATTCAAATTATAATTTATTCCAGTATATAGAAATATATTAATATTGTATTTTTTTATGTATTATAGCCAAAAAATATGAAGAGTCGTGAAGAAATTGAGAAAGGAGTCACAGATGGTATAACACTACCTGGTTTGGGTCATCAAATATTATCAAAGGAATTAGTTGATGAGACTTTTATCATATCAAATATGTATGACTTGAATGAGTTTATGGCATTGGATCTTCTCTGTACTGCTCAACTTCAAATGCCACATCATCCTGGATTAACACGTGGTTTAACAGCTATTCTTCTGTATTACGATGGAAGGAAAGCACTGACATCAGTATTAAGGACTTTGGTGCATACTCGCATTGGTCATAGTTGGGCAGTAGATGCACCAGTTGCGCTCACAAGACATATTACAGACTATACGAATAAGTTGCAAGAAGATGGCCTATTGAATAGAATTTTGTCTTTATTAGAAGAAATGGATCCTACTAAGGTATTACATAGAAAAAGAATAATAAGAATAAAAATGCCGTATAAGATTTTTTCATAAAGAACTGAATAGAATTAATAATTTTTAAAAAAGTAATTGATATTTTTTTTTAACTTCTCTGTAGATTTTGTAAATATTTGGATCAAAATGCATTAATTTCTGCAAAATTTTATACAGGAACAAGATCTACTGCAACAAAATAGAGCTTTAGGTGGAGCAAAACATCATCAAATGGTTATGAAATTATACAATGACACACGACAAGATTTAGCTGATATTTTGTACTTATGGTCTGCTCAATCGTCTCTACCGAACACAATTCTATTTCGTCTACTATCTATACTGCAAACACGCCAAGTTGAATCTGAAGCAGGCGAAGGAGGACCTGACAAAGTTACACTTGCACTCATTATGGCTGTTTTGAATGCCCTGAACTTCAGCTTTTTACACAGTCGTGAAAACGGCGAAGGTACAGCATAATGTTTTATTATTAGTATCTCAATATGCAATTGTTACATTAATTATTTTAATATTTCTTTCAGAATTAATTAGTTCAATGCCGCTAATAACAGAGAGGGAAACTTTGGAAGAATTGAATCAAAAATTAATATCGACCAATATAAATTGGGAAAGTGCTGGATTGCGAGGAGTAATACAGTTTGTTTTGGCAATAGCTGTGATTACAATTAAAACAACTAGCACTCAGTACCAGACACAGAACATCACTACAGAAGATGAAATACTGATAGAAGCAGCCTTAGCTAACAAAGCTTTTCATTTTATGGCTGAGGTTTTGTTCAAGAGTAGTTGCATTTATCAAGAAGAATTTTACGTTCGCTATTTTCACACGCTTATCTCCGATTTCATATTATTAATGCCAGTCAAAGTCAAAGAGTTGCGCAGTCGCGCCGATGAATCCATGCGTTTGATCCAAGCGTTTCAGCAAGAAGGCATCGAACCTCCGATGAATCTAGATAATCACTTTGAATATTTGATGCTGATGGTGGCGGAACTGTATAAGAAAGATCCGTTAAAATTAAATTTAGCTATGGATTATTGGTGCCATCATACTGATACAACTCATGTATCAGCTCCTGCGTACATCAGCCGTTTGCCCTCTAGACAAGTTGCCCTGTTTAAATTTGTGCGACTCGCCGGAGAGATATTGCCAGCAGGTATATTTGTTCCGTATATGAAGATGATTGCATCTCTCGCCTCATCGCCACAAGCTGCTAGACACGCGTTCAACTTTTTTAAACCCAATGGTAAGTTCATTATCCAAACAAACTGTTTATAAATTAACATTTCTTTCGCAGTGAAGTTATATATGATAAATATGTCTGTTGTACAGGATCAACCGGTTCAGCAACGATTTCATGGGATCATTTCTTCAATTCCTTAAGCCGATATTATTACAATTTAAGACAAGAATTACCTCCTAGTCAAGATACAGTGTATAGGCAAAGATGTCATCCAAAGGGAATCATGCCTCAGGAGGTCAAGGGTCTGGAAGCAGTATTATTGGTCGTCCAAGTGATAGCCAGGAACGATGAAATGTCAAGAGTTGCAATATGCGATCATCCGAGCTGGAAAGTTTTGCCGTCTTTGATCGGCTTGGTCAGCTGCGCAATGCCGATACCGCTGAAGGGTGTGCTAGTGAGAACTCTCGCGGCGCTGGCCAAATCTCCCGAAAGTTCTTCCACTGTTTGGCAGAGTTTGGAGGCGGCGCAAATCCTCTCCACTATACCAACAACGAGCAGTTATCAGCCGAGAGGCGTGCAAACGGAACTGGAAGAGATCGAATCCAGGAACGAGGAGTATCCGTTGACACGCGCCGTGTTAGAACTATTAGATGTGCTCACGAATTTCCCAATACCACGCCTGTTGGGCGTGGGCCAGCGAAATCCAGGATTCGATCCGTATTTACACTTCATCATTAATACCGTCTTTCTGAGATTCCACACTCGCTCGTATAAAAATCCCGCCGAGAAGTGGGAGGTAGCGGAAGCGTGCTTGAAGATATTCTCGAAGTTGATAAAGCAGTACGAGCCAAACGTCGAAGATTTCGTGGGCTGTAAAGTTGAGTTGCAAGGCGGCGATTCTACTTTGGTCAATTCGGCCCCGGGATATCATCTGATGACTCAATTGCACACCGCTTCCGAGTTATTGAGTGTAATATTGTTGATCCTGGACGAAGGTTGTAAACACTTCGATACCTACGTCAGTTTTCCGGGAAAGGACTATCTGGAGAGCTGCAGTCTTCATTGCTTGGAGATATTGGAGCGTGGATTGAAAATGCAAAACAATTACATGATGCAGTTGACCGCCATACCAACCGTGAATAAAATTACGACCGGATTGTCGCGTCTGCTGCTCGGAGTAAATCCTCGCACGGGCAAACCCGATCACATGATTAACATCGTGAAATACGTATCCTACAACTCGTGGCTGCCGAAGCAGGCTTTTGTGGCTGTTAGCGTTATTCACAGCGTGACTAACGAACCCGGAGCAGATTCCGAGTTGTTGTCAACGTTCACGGCGACTTCCACTTTGACGACGAATATCAGACATGGCTTTGTCGAGTGCCTAGACGCGGATAATATCTCGGAGGATGACGACGAGGCAGCTGGCGAGCAGGGCAGGCAACAAATCGGAAATTGCAAAGAAAGAATTCTGCTCTTCATGATGCACAGTATTACGCGACCCGCGCCCAATCTCGCGCATTATTTACTTGGCTTTGAGATAACTAAAGACATCAGGAAGACTGTGATCCAGCAACCGGGAATCCTGGGATTCCCACGCACTTGTCTGCACTCCATCTTGGGCATTTTAGAGCAATCTCTCGACCGCGGTCGCGACAAGATAACCGAAGCCTGCTACTGCTATCTTCACACACTGGCAGCTAATAGCAAAACGTCGACACCTGTTCTCAGATTTCTACGTACCACGAGCAATCAGGATTTCGTGCAGAGGCATCTCTCAAAATTACCATTTCAAGGACCAAACAGATCGACCGAGCTCGGCTGTATGTCTTGGTTACTGAAAATAGCAGCTATCGAGTTGCGAGTCGCTGGAGGTAGTCTACAGACGTCCCTGATTCAACGACTGGTGGGAAATTTCAATCAGGACAAAGACCAGATTGCACCGTCGCAGAAGCTTCTCATGGATCTCTTGCATTACATCGACTTCCAGTTGTACCTGGAGCCTGCAAAGTCTTGGGAATTCTTTGATCCGTCGCAGATTGAAATGGTTTTGGGCAAGTGCAGCACTCCAGTCGCGTTAATGGGCGGTCCACGGCTCATTGACATTAGAAAACTGCATTCTCTCATCACCGAGGAACTGACAGTCACGCAGAGCAGCGCAACCGCCACCCAACGCAAGCTCATGCAGCAAGAAGTAAAATCTATACTTGCACACGCATTGAAGAAGAATCAGACCAAGGTTCTGTCTTACGCGACCGTTAAATTCGTGGAGGGCTGGTGCCAAACTACGGAGATACTTTTCTCCGTCGCGACCAATCAACAACTACCAGCGGCTCAAAGGCAAAATCTCCTGTTGAACTTGTCCCACGACTTGCTGCAGAAGATGACATCTTGCGAAGCCCTGAGCGAGATCAAGACGCTAGTATCCGGCACTGTCTTAATGCTGTTGGTGAACTTGCGAAACAGTTTCGTGATTCAGTCGGACGAGTTGATGCCGTCGTCGCCGTCAAACACAACGATGATGAAGATTATTCTAAGTCACATTTTACAATGGATCATAAGCGCCGGCGCTTCCTCGCAGAAAGTCGTGACGCATCTTTACGCGGCCTTGTTGAACTTCTTGAGTATCGTCGGCTTGGAAAAGTCCGAGTACATAAGCGCGATCGACTCAATGTACATCAGCCAACTGGACAGTTCGCTGAACAGGCTCATGCCTGTGCAGGAACGCTCGCAACGTTACGCGACGATTCAAGTCATCAACAGCTTCGGAAATCAGCTGATGGATATTTTGTGCCACAATTGCTCAGGTGGACACGATGTGTGCAAAATGCTTGCGTTGTCCTGCCTAGACAAGATCTTGGAATTGGATTGCGAAAATGCGTGGATGATCTACTTGGCGAGTAGAGGCTACTTGAAGCATATGATAGACAGCCTATTGGAATCCGACAATCTGTTGCGGTGTATGCTGCAACCGGAACCGCAGACGCTGCGACCTTTGTACCTGTATGAGGCGAAGATGGCAATTTTCTGCAGAATGGCATCGACGAGACTGGGTGCCGAGAGTCTCTTGGAGAATAAGATTTTATCTTGCATGTCAAGTATGTGCGTGTTCGATCAACATCCTGACGTGCACATCGGTTTCGAAGGTGGCGACTACTCGTTTATACCGTCGGTGGGACAACGCTATCAACAAATTTTCTTGCCAGCTTTATACCTCTGCGACGCTCTCTTCACCACGCTGGGAACGGAAAATCAATCCTGTGCCGTGCAAGTCTGCGGATTTCTACAAAGTCACAGAGATACCGTAGAAATGGCTCTAAGAAATGCATTCTCGCACGCTAATGTGCTTTTCTTGAAGGAGATTGCATGTCTCACCGGTGTTATATCCAGATCCGCTAATATAGGTTTGTATTGCAAAGCGCATAGACTATTCATATATTAGTTACATTATAATTATATTATAGTATGAATATTATTTTGCAGATATGTACAAACTCGTGGATGAGGAATTGGCGAAGACAAATATTGATGATTATAAATTGGAGAATAGTACTGGAATGAGGGAATTGCGAGCTCATTTGTACCGGCTGCAAAAATTGATGCTGTCGTTGTTGCACAAATTCCAATTGCAATCGATTCCGATGAATCATAATTACCAGCAGGCTGAAGCAAACCAACAATATCTTGCTTGTATACAGATAGTCGCCAACATCATGTTATATACACGTAATCAAGTAAGGTTTTATAGTATATTATATAACATGATTCTATTATGTAATACAAAGTGATGGGCTAGAAATACCTAAAAATTTGCTTAAAATTGTTATCTATTGAAGTTTCTAATGTCACGTTGTACATTTCGTATCGTCATTTCAGATGCAACATAGCCGTATGGATCAGAAAATACGAAATGTATTATTCGATCCTCATTTAACGCTGAAACCTGGAGGACGGCAAGACAAAATAAAAGATATCTCTGGTGGAGTGCATTTGGGCACAATAGTCGAACAATTAGTTTCTGTAACAAATTTGCTACACACTGAATTACCTCACCTCGACTCCTTAATAAAGAAAACGCAAGTGGTAGCCGACATGAGCACAGCGGAATTAAAGAAAGTTAGTATCAATAAAACTTTCAATAAAATTTGCTCATATATACATATACACAATATCATAGAAATTTAACACGATTGATCTTATTTTCAGTATATGTCTGATAACGAGGTGGAACTCGATATAGGAAAGCAACGACTGCTTGTCGAACAACGATTGAATCGTTGGGTAAAGGATAAGCGACAAAGCATAAAATATTGCTCTCTTATAATAGAGCATACTTTATATATTCTTTGGAGTCATATAGACTTTTACACTATGCAAGTGATATCACGGCAAACCCAAAGAATGCACGGTTAGAATATTTAATTTTTAATCAATAATGGATGTGTGTTTACGCGTTTATAATGCGTAAATAACTTTTATTCGTTTAACTATTTAAAATCATATGTTTGTTTATAGTGTCTTCAAGTGGCATCGATGACAGTATGATAGAGTGGAAGGTCTCGTCAGAAACATTAATGGAATTAAAACAAGGACTTGTTTCTACATTTACAGATGCTTTTATTACACAATTACTGGACACAACACATAGCGAATATGCAACAGTAGATCGTAGCTTTATCGAAGCTCTTATAAGACGAATTAAAAGACTATTACAGTTTATAATTATTAAGTAATGAAGATTAATTGTAACAATTGTAATCACGTACATAGTTTCAATTTTTAAATGCGGATCCCATTTTATCTTAAAATTGAAACTATATATATGAAATTATTCACTTTCTTTTTTTTGCATTATTTGTAAAACATTTGTTAATAGATTTATTTTAGATTAATATGCTTCCATGTGTGTTCTCTTTTTCTATTTGACATATATAATATGCAATAAAATATATTCTTGTAAAATATATATAATTACATGGGTCATATAAATTTTTATTTAAAAATATACAAATAGTACCTTTATTTCGAAATCTATAAATTAATTTACATACGTAATATATGTTAGTATATATAAATTAGATATGTATAAATATATACATATGCAAACATGATAAATAAAAATTGGTAGATTTACAAGTACAGTTTCATATGTATATGTATATATGTATTTCTATATAAATTATGATTAATAATTGTGATGAAAATCAATTCTATCCATTTTAAGAAGCAATTATTGCTTCATCCCAAGGACCATAAATGTTATCTTTATATTTTTGGCATCTGATATACCAAAGTGGACAAATAAAATGAATAAATATTATAGCAATAATAAAAACGTACGAAAATGTTTGTGAAATAAATAAAAGTAAATATATAATACCAATTGGCAGAACGGTTGATATAACAATTTTGTTATTCATTCCTGTCAGTAAATATGGTAATAGTACAAAACATTGAACTGAAACTGTTAAAAGTGAAAAAGCATGTAATGGCGATGCTAATCTAGAAGCCAACATTAATGATCCAAAAATTGAAGAAGTTATGGACAAAGAATCTGATAAAGAGATCTGTGATGATCCATATTTGCTAAATATTAAATGAGTCAAGAACATGAATATTGTCATAGCATAAATTGTATCTGTACTGATTGTTTCTGTCAAAGTTTTTAAGATAGGCGATAATATATAACCAAATGTAAGAAATATTAATACTATCCACAAATCTCTTATTAATTTTACAGGCCGATCAAGTACTTTTATATTATAAATAAAATATCCAAGAATTGTTAGCATACCTCCTGCTATTACAATAACATTAGGTGTAATCCACTCGTTATTTAACCAAATAAATATGATGACAAAAAATATCACAATGCTTAATTGTATAGATATACTAGCGCCCAAATTTATAGCTTCTACCAATGTCACATTATTTGGTTTTATATTTTTACGTAGTTGTTTTAAGAAGGAACTATCTGTGTAATTGTCCGGCAAGCCATAATTTTCGTATAAATTTTTTCGCCATCGTGTTTCTTTCATATTGTTAGTTTCTGGATTTTCGATAGAAATGCTAGAATTTCTCATAACTTCTGTTTCTATAAAAAGTCTTAAATAAATCTATAAACTATATACGCCTCACACACAAGTAGAATCCTGTAATATTAAAATTTATTTTTATTCTTACACTTATTTATAATAATTAATAAATGTGCAATATCTACTCACCGCTTCTTGAGAAAATTGAATATTATTTTGAATGTATAGAAAACAATATAAATATATAAATGCTATATGAATCATATTTACACAAAATTATATTTCAGAAAATTATTTGAAACATAATTATCTCTTTTTCTTTTATTGGTTTATAACCTATTTTGTGCACATTTTGACAGTAATAGGTCGATAATAGGTCTGTTCTTTATAGCTGAACTGGCTGCACTAGTTCAGAGTTTATCTTTCTCTTTCCAATGTGGAGGGAAAAAGATAAACTCTGAACTAGTGCAGCCAGTTCAGCTATAAAGAACAAACCTCTAATATCTGTGGTGAAAGACCGGGCTCCGCGCTTCGGCTAGCTTCGCACACTAGAAAAGAGTAGACGTACTATTGCTGTTTCCTTTCTGTACGCGGCTCTTGATTGTGTGTGTATTTCCTCCATTGCGGTTTACGCGGGGCCGCGTCTCTGTTTTATCATTATTGATACAACATCTGTGTGAAATGTTTTAGAAGCTGATTGTGTTGAAAAGTTTGTTTGTTTGCTATAATATCCCTGTTTATTGCGCAAATTAAATACAACACATACGTTTAATACATCTTATTAGTTATTTTAAATAATTAATCATGTCATGTTTACAGTGAATATATACACATGCCAAAAGTATTTTTCATCAGTTTATATCGCATCGACTTTTAATATCACGTTGCGTTACAAATTTATTTGCTGTTTCCAAGGTGATAAGTTAAAGGATATAAGATATGTATGTACAATTTAAAAAAATAATTTTTTAAATAACTATTTACTTGGTTTACAAGAAACATAACCTTTAATTATATTAATTTTCTCCACAGTAATTTTTCCATTTCTAGAAATTGAATAAATACACAAAAAATGTATTCGAATAATATAATTAAAAGAATACCTGGCGATATACTTCCTCCTTCAAAAAAAGAAAGCCAAGGCTATATCAATGATTTAGGAAAGAAACAGAAATTTGAATTGGAAGAGCTTTTAGAAAGACAGAATAAAATTCTTGCTAATAAGTAAGAAGAAATGAATATTGTGTTTTAACGTTAATTAATCTAATTTGTCGCTAATAAACACTAATTAATCTCTCTTAATCTAGCACTTTTTCTTTGTAGGAAATTTATTTCTAATCTTCCTGACAAAGGAGAAAAAATTATAAATTTTTATAACAAGATATTAGAAGAACTTGAGCATAAAAATGAAATGGAAAGAGCTGCTAATTTGCTATCGCAGCTTAATATAGCATCAGAAGGCAAAGCAGCTATGAGTAAATTAGAATGGACAGGAAAATATGATGATAAAAATGAAGAAAGTATAACGAAAATTGAGCTAGATAGTGATGATGAGGATAATCCATTAAAAATACTAGCACAAGTTAGTATAATATAAATATGTCAGTAATAATTATTGCTAATTGCTGTAATAATTTATTGTATTCTGATAGCCCACAGGAAGTGGTGTTCATAAAAAAAAGATTATACATTTAGCTCCTGAGGAGAGTCTTATTAAGCCAGAAGACATAACAGAAATAGAATCCTTCAAAACAAGTCCTTTAGATGTGGAACATGTAAAATATATCGTTGATAAAGTAGAAAAAGCAGAAGAAATAAATAAGAAGGAACCATTTAGGCCATATAAAACGACTAAAAGTGATGTGCATAATCCTATGAAGGAGAAACAAAGGAAGCTGCATAAAAACTGGGAGGTCACAGCAGCTACACCACCTCTTATAGTTCATGGAGCAGCAAAGGTCTTAAGTCTTAATGAATCCTTAAAATTGCAAAAGGAACAATCCGAAAAACTACAGGTGTTTAACATTTTCAAAATCTTCAAAGTTTTTTAGAAGGCTAGCATTATTTTTATGTATTTTCATTAATTTTAAGTTAATATTTTGTATGTTTTGCGTTTGATAGGAAATTCAAGCAAAACATGCAGTGGAACGTCTGGCTAGTCAAATAGGATTACATAATATTGGTACTGCTCCAAGAAACATTGGAAGTTATCGTTTACAACAACATATGAACGGTTCAGTTTCATCTTCTTCGTCTGACGATGAGGAAAATGAAGTACATGATGAAGAAGACAATGACAAAGGTGGCACAGTAGTGTTTACTGTGGATTCTGTGGAAAGTTAATAATTGTCATACTTTTGCAGAAACAATTATATGTGTACTATAAAAGTGTACTATAAATTAATTTATTTTTATAAAGAAAGTTATTTTTCTTATAATAAAGTTTAATATCATTTTGAGTTACTAAATTATACTTTTAGTAAATTTACAAGTCAAAGAATAGTTGAAATTAGGATGTTTAAAAGACTTTATTGTTTTTACAACATTTAGATTAATTGTATCCAAAGTTATTAATGATTTCAGTATATGGTGCAGTAGCTTTGCTAACCGATTCGCCCGCTTGTTTTGTGAGTTTCTGTAAAAAAAATATAAATATCTTTATACATTTGAAAAAATTTGAAAGACAAAAAATTATAAAATTTAGACGTATAATTACCTTAAGTCCATTCCTTTTTTGGACTTCAAGGATAGCTCTGACACGTCTCTTATTTTCCAATGTACGAACGACAGCCTTGTATTTCCACCCAACTTCGTGAGACAGTCTACCCACATGACAGTACTAAAAATTAAAAAGTTTGTGTTAGTATCCACATTTCTGATATAATTAATATATTAAATTATTCTTTATGAAATTTTAGTGACTCAGTTTAAAATAACATCACACAAGGTCATACTGACCAACCTCAGACGCAAATTACCATACCATCATTGTTTTTTTAATAAGAAAAATAATATTTCAAACTTAGAAAAGAATTTAGATATATATTACTTACTTTCCTGCCTGGTTTGAGGCACATCACTCTCATGGCACCAGGTACAACAAGGCGCTTTCTACGATCATAAGGAGATGGACATCCTTCGTAAACTTTCAACCGCCTGAGAGCATCTTTTCCTCTTTGTGTCTTATGTGGGATCATACCTGCAAATAAATCTTTTCAATATCCTTGCACTTGCTGCATTGTAAAATAATATGTGCAAATTAAGGCTCATAAAATGTTTTTTTTTTTTCATTATTTCTCAAATAATGTAGGTAAGTTGTGTGTAATCATGTATAATAGATTTTTATCATCAATATTGATAGCAATAATATATTTACAAGTTTACATACCACGAACTGTTTTCCAGAAAATCCTGCTAGGTGCACGGAAGTGAAATGGACCTCGTGCAGGATTTACGTTACATCTCTTACGCAAGAAAGACATAAACTTCAATTTATTCCTGAAAACAGATAATATTACATTGTTGTACCTCTTAATTATTTTAATAAAACATATAAATTATTTAAAATTAAATCTTTCTAATAATGAGAACTTACAAACCTGAAGAAATTACCACTTATATTTAATTGTTCACTGCGTACAACG
Organism: Linepithema humile; assembly: GCF_040581485.1. NCBI lineage: Eukaryota > Metazoa > Arthropoda > Insecta > Hymenoptera > Formicidae > Linepithema > Linepithema humile. The sequence continues at coordinate 19,163,188 of NC_090132.1, forward strand.
ATAACTTTATTGCCTTGCAGGATAGTTTTGGCAATAATAGCAGCCAACCGCCCCAATAGATGGCCGCGGCCATCTATTAATATTGACTGAAATTGTAATATTTTCAATTACGAGAGGAAAAAAGTCAATCTCTACGTAGCACATGTTATCGCCTCCATCCTTGATATTCGTGAAATTTAATGCACACATTCTATGGATCCGGAATTAAACAAGCATACACATGATACACATCTTAATAAATCGTATCAAAAACATAATTAAAGCGTTATTGCAAAATTGATGCCATTAAATATGAATTTCATTGCATACATGAATTTTTATATGTCCATACGAAGTATGGACGCCGCCATAGACACGTGTATAACATGGTTCAGGCAAATCAAAGTTTTCGCATAATTCTTTTTTTTCGAACAATTATTAAAGAACTTATATATTACTTCTCATGCTAAATAATCACGACCACATATATACTCTACGCAAAAGATATTTTGGCTACCTAAAATATCAAATCTTTGAATACGAACCTTCTCACTGAAACCAGTCATCCCGGTATCACGGTGGAAAAGATCTAAATGGCCGATGCCACCTTCTACCGGAAGTCACCATAGTGACACAGGATGACCAACATTAAGATTGATTTCTGTGGTGAAATTTTTCTTTAGGCCTGATCTACAATGTACTTCTTGCGTATTATTTCTTGCTCTTTGTCTTTCGTTTTGCTTTTTATGTGCTTGTCGCATGGAGTCAAGAAATACGATGATTTACAATTTCTCTTTTCTGAATTTCTAAAGAAAAATATATCTTTACATAAAAGCAAAAAGACAGAAAACAAAAATTAAAAGCACATTGTAAATTGGGCTTTAAAATCCCTAAAATCACACACACACACATATGTTATATTAAAATATATTTTTATATATATACATACTTATTACTTATATGTAAGTATATAAGTATGATCAATATAAATTTTATTCAGAAAATAAATAATATTCTTTGATTAATATTAAACCAAATATTATACACTGAATATTGAAATGCTATCAATATATACAAAAATCACACAATATATATTTATTTTTATAAATTTATATTAAATAATATTAAATTTTATATCTTCATACTTGATCTAAAATTTTATTATCTTTTATAAAAAACAAAACAACAATCAGTTTTCAATGGTTGAGTTCTTGTTGGGAAGAAATAGAATAAATAAATATGCACAATATGGTGTATAAACATTTCATTTATTTAACAAGAAAACTGGAATTACAAAAGTTGTTTTTATTCTATAAATGTATAGGAGATCGAATGCTTATATTAACTTTGACAGAAATTTTATTCCGAATTAATCTAAATGATGTAATTTTGATGCCCCTGCAACCTTATCCAGCTTAATTTGTTAATTTTACAATGACTCATCCTTGTTGTTACAAAATGCATTAAAAAATTAAATTTGGCATTCGAGTAGTATTGTAGAGGTAGTATTACAAAAAATATATAAGTCGAATATCACATGAAAATTAAATTAATTGTTTTATCAAGTTGTTTATACAATCGAAAAATATTGCAAACTATATAAGTAATATATATATAATATATATGTATTACTTAATATATCATATTGACCTTGCAATAGATGTTAATTTATTCGTGTGAACTGGATGTTAAAGTAATTATTAGTATACAATAATTTAATTGTTATACACTGCAGGCACAGCCATGTGTTTTTCATGTATGATCTCTAAGAATACCACTATTATACAATGCCATACATATTTTTTTTTTAAGGAAAAAAAAGACTAGTCAGTAAAAGATAAGACTAGTAAAAGAATGAGGATAGAATATAGCAATCTCCTTTTGGTAAATAAAAAAAAAGTATCAAGCTTGAGTGTTTCTTCTGAAAAGGATTACGAAAATTAGTATGTTAATGGGAAATTGTTTTTCTATGATTAAATATGCTACTTGTTTTTCGACATGATTGCAGGAAGTAACTTTATTCTCAGACAATTTTTGTATGAATGTCCTTCAATAAAGTTAATTTTACTAATTCACTGATATGAAAATTATATGACAACCAATATTAGAAAGTAATAATAATATTTCGTTGTACAATAATCGTAAACTAATTATTAATAGTTTGACTAAATTATTTGAGAAAAAAACGAAAGATTTGTCGAAGAATGAAAAGGCACTTCCCTGAAAAGTAAAGATGTACCTGAGATCGAAAAATTTGCTTGTCGTTTTTCGAACAAAATATTAGACATCTTTACTTTAGTTTGTATGTATATATTTTTTGCTGATTTTTTTGGTCCCGTTTTGAATTATTATATAAATTATTTCACTGATACAAAAACATAATTATCAATTTTAGAGGATGGTTAGTAGAATTTCGAAAATCCTTTTAAAAGAAACACAGTCTTGCTAACTTTATTATCAATCGTTCATTAATTATATATCTGAACAAAATACTATAAACGTAAATAATTAATTAGTTCAAATTTGTAACTTTTTTTTTTAATTTTAGGTATTTTCCATCTTTTTTTGTTTTTAATATTTTGCAAAAGATAATATTAAGTTTATATATTCTTTATAAGTTTAAATTCATGTGGAATATATTTTTGGGGGAATAGCAATTATATAAAAAATAAGTACTGCTTCCTTCTTTTAATATATAATGTTATAGAATGTTATTTTGATATCAAGCACATGTTTTTTTATGGTTTTAGCAGACTATGGATTGAAGTATTTTTAAATGAAAATATGTTGCTAATTATGTATGTGTGCAGCGTGTAACAACCATTTTTGAAACATGATGTTATTTTTTATTAAGCAATTATTTGCAATATCATGCGGCATATAATTATGTTAACAATAATCAATAGCTGCAAGGCACCGTGTATTTTATATTCATTGATATTATATGAAAGACTTGTGCATGGGGTAATGAGTAATTATTATATCGGAAAAATTACGTTAAATAATGTTGGCACAATAATCATTGTAACAATAATGAAGTTGTTACATAAATATTGAATAATCTGCAAAAGGAATTTATTTAGACATTTTTAATCGTTCGTGAATATCTTAAAGTTTTAAGATTTAGAGATATTCAAGCAAGCCTAGATGGTTGTAGCTTTAATATACTCAAATTTTATTGCACAATAGCAATTTTAGCATTTATATAGGAACGATACCCGTGCATTTAATACTTTGTGCTTTATACCAGAATGAAAGATGTTTTTGCACGTTAGTAAACACAAACAGTGTGATACTATCTCATTTCAAGATGTTGCACAGTTAATAATGATTTTAATATTTTCAAAAAAAAAAAAAAAAAAATGAGAAAATAAAATGCAGGACAAGTTATCATATTCTGCTTTGTACCTTGCAAACATAAATTGTTCGAAAATAAGACTTAACATGACAAGGTACTAAGCATATCGTAGAAGACGATCTTGGCAGTCTTATTTCGCTTTGTCCTATTCTTCCATATCGTTTCAGATCACTAAACTATTAAGCTGCCAGCATTTAACAAAATGCTTTTAATTCATTTAGAACAGCTTGTTCTTCAGAATAGAACGCTTTTAAATATTATTTATCCTAGCTAATATTTAAGCATTTCTGTGCTAGTCTACAAAACACAGTTATGTCGCGATATAAATATGATCTTGGATTATCTTCATAAATATGCAGTTCAGATTGCGTGTTTCCTTTAATCTTTGGTACGTAATATTAAATATCCGCTTAATTCTTGCAAATACATCGGGATCATAGACTGACCTAGCTGTATTAGTCAGATCGAATGGCTCTACAATGTTGCAATAACTTCAGTAAGTATGATAAAAAGTAAGATAAAAGAAAAATCTCCCTCCCTTTCGACTTACTGTATTAAAATAATATTCATTTACCTTCGATACACAGATATTTCCATTGATGTGGATCGTTCTTGAGTGACTGCACCATACGACACTCATCTATCGGTATTTTGCTTGCCAAACGTACAGATATCGCATAACGACTGAAACTGATTTAATAGTACAAATTAAATATTGTTTGTCGAGATATTGTTTCAGAAAATTCTACATTATTTGCATATGACATTACTTACTCGAATTCCACATAGTATCTAAAAAATTCTACCAGCAATTCTCCAAGAGACTGACGATTCTCGGGTAAACGAATAGAGGAGGGAATGTTTAAATCCTCATGAATATCGATATCATGAATATCTGTGTGCGGGCTGAATTTGCCTACAAATATCGAATGCAAGCATGGTAGAACTGGAGGACTGGCACCACCTGTAAAATAACCCAATAAATATTCATATTCTATTTTAGAATTAAGCTAGAAAAAAAGTTAATGTCGTTACATACATTGTAGGAAATGTATAACCATGAGAACCAGAGAGTAACTAGATATTGTCATGTTTTTCGCATTATTGATATCTTGACATTGAGCCCAAAGTTTCACAACAAGTACTAGTGGTTTAACCCTCCAATCAACTGTGAAAAGAAGTATTCATATTAATTGGAATTACAAAATATTCTTTTCAGTATCTATTAATATATATTCAAATTATTAATTAAACTTACGTCTTGAATAACAATATAACAGTTGTGTATTTCTTATCCCAACAGCATTGTTACAATTTAAATCAACTTTTAAATTTTGCAGTGCATCACGGAATCTAATAATCGGCACTTTTGCTTGTATAAGTTCGAGTTGTTCAATGAATTCTAGTTATGAAAAATAGAATAAAATAGTCATTACTAAATATACTAAAATATTTGGAGAATTGTAATTCTTATAAACTATACATACCACATTTTTTTAGATATTTCAGTATTTGTCCTAAATGTTCCATAGCTTCATATCTCTGATCCATTTCTGTGTGCCTCACTAAAAGACACATGTCGACATCGCTATTGTCTGAACCAAAACCATTCATTGTTGAACCAACCAAAAATAAACCATATTTTGGATATGAAGTCTGCAAGGGCCATTATTATTAATAAATTGATTAATATGTTTTTTAGATACTCTGTTTTTAAAGAATTTATTTATGCTTATGATTATTATGCATTAATCTTTTATCTTACCTTGATGTAAATATAAAGATGCTTCCACAACATCATTTTATTTCTATATGTAACTTGAGTTTGTTGATTTGATATAAATTTCGACCAAATTTGTTGTGACAAACCATCCCATATTGATCCAGTAACGAGATTGTTTGGTACAGAAGTTACTTCTACTAAATGAGATCTAGCAAGAAATCTATCAGGAGCTATGAAACATCTGGGATATTGGGACATATTGTAATTTGGTAATATAACTTCAGTAAATTTACGATTTCTTGGAGGCCGCTGAGAAGGTGCACTTTCACTCCTGCCTGAAAACAAATATATTCAATTGTTGCAATATATTTCCTACTATATGTATTTTATAATTCCAATCGCCATATAGAATATATTAGATTTTAACAGATGTTATTGCACATAAATAAAGCTTACCTGATAAATACCTTCTCCGATTTTGATAATTTTGAATGTGAGACCTGGGAGAAGAAACAGTAGTATGATAATAATTAACAGGCCGTTGGCTTTGATAATATTGATGTGCAGAAGTATTCGAAATTAAGCCATTTGATGTGGGTTTATTGACTGCTCTATTATCTGGATGCATTTTATGATGTTTTCTGAAAAAAAATTATATAAATTTACAAATGGTATATATATAATTTTCAGGTATTATTATTTATGTCATTAAATAAAGTTAATTAAATTAATATATCATTAATTGCTTGATAAAAAAAGTGATGAAGAGAAAGGGGAAAGTCTAAATATATATCTTCATCACTTTTTTATCAAGCTATTAATAATATATTAATTTAATTAATTTTATTTAATGTGACATAAATAATAATGTACCCAAAAATGTATCTGAAAATTAAATAATATATATTACATCTTTCACAGTCACTCGTGATACATAATGTTGACAACTTCATAAGTTGGGATTCACACAACCTTTTAAGTATGTATCACAAGTTTTTATTTGTTAATGCTCATCATCACTTTTCAAAGTCTATTTTATTTTTTAATATTTATTCGTATATACTTTAGTGTGTTTGACTAACTGATTGCTGTCCGATAATCATAGTTTTCTTTACTATGATATGTTATTAGGTCATTTTACAATTTAATTTAATAAACTCTCATGTTTTTACATCGATTTCATTTGTATTTGCGTTTATAATTTTAATTTATTCCATCTAGACTGCTTTTAATGTTGTACTGAGGATGGGCGAAAGATCGACCGAAACGTTTATTAATTTTTGAAATCAAGAATAAAGAAGAATTAAATAATAATAAAGAAAAAGACATAAAAAATTTTTTGGCAACTAAGATCCTGCTTTGGGCCCTTGATCCTCCTACTTCAATTTTGTTAAATAATATGATTTTAATAATGTACAATATTTACTTTATTCCTTGTCTTCTTATTGAACTTGTAGAATCACGTTCATCTGAACTCTCTGTTAAACTATTGTCGATGTGATGTTTGTTTGGTGTTGGTGAACGAGAGCTAAACCCACTGTCACTATTATATGTCTCATACTTTGGAAAGGATTGCCTGTACGAACTTCTTCTGCCGTTTCTATTATTCCAACTTGGTTTCTTTGTCGAATTAGTATTTGTGGGCTTGAAACCATAATTTGAAGGTGGTATAATTGAAGTATTATTGGATGTACCTATTCGTCTTTCCCAATTTGTAGAAGACAAATTATTGTTTGATTGCATATAATCTATATGTCGTAATGATGGCACATCGATTCCTATTAGTTGTAATAAATCTAGTTGATGGGATCCTGTCTGCAAGAATATTATTTGTATACTCCCAGAAAAATAGAAAGAAAGACAATATACACAAGAATAAGATATATTCAAAGATACAAAAATAAAAAAAAATCTCATCATTAATACATATTTGCATTGTTTTCATATAATTATATAGTTTTACATGTTACAAACAATTACAATTTTTTATGTAAGCAATGCAATATGTAAATAAATTTTGATCATTACACTTTTATAACGATGTTATTAAAATGCATCTGTTGTTAATGATTGTGTTCACAGTGAATTTCGGAAAGTATAAAGTATATTTAATAAATAAGAATATCTTTTCAATTAAATTTAAAAGATTTTAACATATACCTGCATCATACGATGCCTGTTATGTCCAGAAATATCTGGACCATACTGTATGAAATCAGTTTGGTGCAATGTATTTACACCATTAATATGCAATGCATGAGCTTGTGTCGGAGGACACTGTCCACCCGTTTGCTGTCCATTCATTATTTGCACCGTCATTTGTGACGGATATACAGTATGGTACATAGTCAAAGTGAGAGTATGCAAAATACTATAAGATGTATTCCTTGGACACTTGTGTAATTTAATTGCTAATATAGCAGTATATTGCACTTGATGGTCCTCATAAACATTTATAGCAATCAAAATATAAGGCACAAAGTGTTGTTATCAAATATATCTTGCAATAATTACAGTTTTATCTAGTTTACACTTAGAAAGCTTCTTGCTTTGTCTAACTTTATTTACTTTTATATTTTATCCTTTTTTTTCTTTTTATATAGTTGTACAAAACATATGTTGTATCCCTTGAGATCTATTACATTAATCTAAAATTTAATAACATATATAATAATTTTATAATTATGCAAGAACCTATATAATAAAATTACAAATTCAAAAGCAATGAGACAATACAGTCATTACTTAGTGTCGATTTTTTTTGTGTAGTTTTATAAATATATATGCATATACAATATACAAAGCTATAGAAAACAAACACTATAGTTACAAACTTTAATGTAAATTCATGACTATAATAAGCAATACTTTCACAGCAGCAATTTGTTAAAGAAAACTTTATGGAATTTGCATAAACAAATAATTTATATGTTTTAATCTACTATGGTTATTGATTTTCTTAATTAATCAAGTTATATTAATATTTTACATAAATAACTGCAAGATATATGTTCTTAAGGCTTAACTTTCAGATATTTCTGTTGTGTGATATTTAATATGTGCCTTTACTTTTAGTTATTAATCAAATGTATGGTGTAATTTGCTTGTTTTATCACAACCTGAAAAAAAGAATCAATTTTCCAAATAATTTTGTACCAATTTGTTACATAGTTGTTACATAGATCTAATGTTAGTTCGTAAATTTAGCAAAGTATAAATTTTTATCAAATTATACTTTGCTATTAAACATGCATATATTGTTAATTAATGTATTGTTAGTTAATATATATTCTTTTAACTTATTTTTGTTGCAAATTATCATTAAAAGAAAACAAATGTAAACAAATGTAAAATAAATAATATTTATGCTAATTATATCTATGCTTTAAAATTGCTTTACAATATTATATTATATATATATATGTATATGTACCATTCAATATATATACCGTTCAATAAACATACATAGTCCCTGGAATTGAAGAACTCGAAAACAACATTATATAATAAATATTCAAAATATTTTTTTATAATTCTATCATCTGTTTATTACAGAATTTACGGACAATTAAAAATTGAAAGCAACGCTGATAATTGCCAAATTACACAAATATGTTCATTAAATCAGTATATACGTAGTATATTGAAACTACCCGCCCAAGTAAACAATGTGTTGTATAGAAGCATATGAAAAATATCTAATATCTGATAATTTTTACAGAATGCAGTAGCGAGAGTGGCTTCAGATTAAGTAAATATAAATAAACGTAGAAAATATGGAATTGTGTAAACAAAAATGTAAGGAGAAACATCGTACCTGTTCCTGTGCCTATTCACGGTCGCCATGTTGCACGAATATGTCCTTAGATGAACAGAAAATTTACAGAAAACCGATCTTTCATCCCCGGACTACGTTTCAGATTTGTGTCAATATGTCTCGCGTGTCGGAGATCCGATGCAGCGTTATCGCGACTGCCGTCGCGATTTTTCTATCGGCAGTGATTTTTCGACAGAGTACGTCACGTTGGTGACGAATACCTCTGTAATTGATGCCACACGCTCGTCACTATTAGCACGAATCGCCACATCAACAAATCTGTAAAACGTTTAAATTTTCAAATCTTTGACGTAATAGCACGTAATAGACGACTCTCACTTCATGCGACGGAATGACCGCGAGACGGCAGTGTGATAATCGGCATAAAGTACATAGACAGCATCTTTCACGAATGAAAATAATGGAGGATTCACATTGCTTTCGTATGACGTACAACATCCAATAACAGAGTATGTTTTCTAGTAACTTTAACAATTTTTTTCCTTGGAAACAGCTTGATTCAAAATTATATAGGTTGCTTTCCAGCTAGTTGAAACAAGGGCTGCGTTTCGAAATTCACTGCCAGTACTGAAAATCTACAATATACGTAACGTAAACTGTAGATTTTCAGTACTGGCAGTGAATTGTGGAACACAGCTAAGATTATACAAAATATTATTCTGCTGTTGTTCATTAGATATGGCTGTTTTATTAGTTAGAAAGCGGCCTATGTTATGCATCAGACTATGCAACTCGTTGAAGCAATTCGCAATTGCGATTTAATAAACTACATACAGCTAATAAATTAAAAATGCACATACAGCACACAGCATTTCTAGTAGTCTGATGCAGGCTTTTGTAGCTCACTGGTTCTGGCATTACATCTTTCGGCATAAAATCTAGGAAGTTTCTTGAGCTAAATCACATGTGAAAACCTGATCGACGCACACTGGCGGCGGACTTGATAGGCTTTGCTGCTTTTAGTAGAATTTATTTTCAAAATGGCCGCTACGAGGAGATTGCAAAAGGTAATTCAAAGTTGCCGTCGCAACTATGTGACATAGTGAAAGATTGAGACGTAGACATTGGACGACAGCCAGTTATAGACAAGATTTCCGCGTTTAATCATGTTCAGCGAGGATGGCGATCGTGAGAAATCGCTCGCATGGCGCTACCCTCATCTCACCGCTGATATCGAATAGTTCTGTCTCATGCCGTTTATAACGCCTATAACTCTGCTATTACTACTTTCCGAGGGTCGTTTTGCATATTTCGCGTAGCCACGAACAGTTTCGTTGCTGATCTAAAATGCTTGTGACTTCGAATTGGCGCGACATGGATATAACATGACCGCACACTTGCTCCAGCACTGGACTGACTGTCGCATTCTAACTTTTTCCAGGAACTCGGCGACCTGAGGGCGTCGGCTATGAAAAACTTCACAAATATTCAAGTAGACGAGTCCAATATCCTCACCTGGCAAGGCCTCATATTGCCGGTAGGTTTACGTCATCATCCTTGAAATTCGAGGACATACGTAACCTAAAATACGCGTTGAGGTGCAAAGTGCACATCCTCCAAGTCTTGTGACTCATCCTGTTTCTCTCAGGTGTACCGTTTTACATTTTTTATATTCACAAGGCGCATCAGGCGTTTACATTTTTTTGAGAAGAAAAATATGCGAGGATAAAATAGAAAGTTTAGTTTCTATTATAAAAGTAAATATTTTAATATATTATTGTTGTGTTACTTTTGAGACATGGATTTATATTTTGTTATCTATCTGCATTATTTTATTTTTCTCAAGTGGTTTTTTTCTGATAAAATCAATTTAATCTATTTTTAAGTTAGCTATGGTGATTAGTTATCAATATAATTTCAATAAGATTTTAAAGTGCACTAGAAAGTTATCTAAATAAAATAATTTATATTAAAACTTATATTTTAATTAACAATTTAATAATCTATAAATATTAAGCAAGTTTGTGTTACATGTAAAAATTTAATGCGGAATATTATCAACTAATTTATAACTTGTATAATTTTATATACAAGATTAATTGTAATTATATTAATTTAAAATTATAATGAGATAGAATATTATTTCTTGCTTCTCAAAAAAGAATATAAAATGTAAAAACATATTCTTGAGATATTGTACCCAACATATTATTTCATATATATAATTGATTCTTCTCTTAGTTTATTATATATTTATGCATTTATTTGTACATACTGTAATTTTTTTAGGTATAACATGTAGTATACATGTTACACTTGCATAATTTTAACAATATATAGTATATATTGTTTCAAATTGTAACTTATATCAATGAAGAAATAAGGTAGTTTTTTCTATAGGATAATCCACCATATAACAAAGGCGCATTTCGCATCGAAATCAATTTTCCTGCAGAATACCCTTTTAAACCACCAAGGATAAATTTTAAAACGAAGATATATCATCCAAATGTAGATGAAAAGGGTCAAATATGTTTGCCAATTATAAGCGCTGAAAATTGGAAACCTGCTACAAAAACGGATCAAGGTCAGATTTCGTACATTTTAATTTTTTAACTTTTTTGACTTAGTAACGATTCAAAAATTTTTATAGAATTAAAAGATAATTGCTATTTAATAGAATTTGCAAATAACTCTCTTTGTGTAATAAAAATCTTATTTTTAAAACAAGACAAATTTGGAATTGATAGTTTCTTCAAAGAAACAGGTATAGATATAAAACATTTTTAATTTTAAATATGCCATTTACAGTGATTCAAGCATTAATAGCATTAGTGAATGATCCTGAACCTGAACATCCATTGAGAGCGGATTTAGCTGAGGAATTTCTGAAAGATAGAAAAAAGTTTTTAAAGAATGCTGAGGAATTTACGAAAAAACATGCCGAGAAGAGGCGGGAATCATCATCTTCTAACGAATAACCCCGAGTAATTAGCTTTACTCATCACCACTACTACTACCACCGCAACCACCACGATGCCTGCCGCTCGTCAGTTGATTCAAACTCAAGCCAATGTATACCTGTCTGTTAATCCCCATGGAATCTCATAGATCAAGTTGAGATGACTCTGTACAGTATTGGTTAACACCGACGATATGAATATACGCAAATTGTAATATTTATAAGAAATGGTATGAATTTTTCAGAGTACAGTAAATTACATGATAAATAACTCTGTATCATATTGTATACAATTTATACTTGAAGTCATATGCAGTTATACCTTGGTTTATTTGAACGGTCGTTACATTCCAGCTTGATCCTGTAGGAATGTATACGATGAAAAAGGCTCAACAAGAGCCATCATGTTTTCAAATGTAGCAACATATATAATACAGTATGTATTAAAGTACATAATTTCCAATGTCGTTTAAGATGTTAATTTATGATTGCATTTCAAATTTATAGCTACTGCTTTATATATATATAACTGTTACTAAAATATTAAGATCTAATCTAATAAAAAACGAACAATGTTTGCTCTCAATTTTCAATTAATTTATTTGATGAATAAAAATAAAAGATAATAATTGCAACTTCATATTATGGTTGCACTTTCAATCATAATTATTATTCTTTTTTCATTTATAATTTACAATATGTAAACTCAACGTATAATGTAACTTTTCTTTATCTATTGGTTTAATTGAAAAATATCTATTAACATTTACAATATTTTTCATTTTTATTTTTTATTCTGAATGATTGTATTTCTAATGAATATCCAATTAAAACATGACATGACATTTGCAGGACTGAGAGACTGCAAACTTTAGTTTATATTCTGTACAGAATTATCTTAAGTTGTTTTAATATAAAATTTGTCTAATATATTAAATTTGTATCGATTATTCTCTTGTGGCAAATAACAAAAAAAATTAGAAAAATGTTCAAGATGTGAAATACAAAATTTTAAAAACTCATTTTTTCAAATTCTTATATATTAGAAAGAATAACCAAAATATTAAATATAAAATTGAAAGCATCGGAAAGAAGTCTCTAGTCACTTTTATCTTTCCATCCGCAGCTTCCAATTTCCATAGTAGGCTTGAAAGACTAAAGATTAATTTACATGGAAATTGTGTTAATATCTTTTTTATACGTCTCGATAAGATATGGGTGGGTCATAAGTTATTACACCTCTCTATATAGTATAAAGTGTGTGTAGCTCTACGTATATAATGTAAATCTAAAAAAAATCTTGGTTCTAGAACGCGAAATGTCTTCTTTGTACTGTGTGGTGTGTTTATTTTATATCTATATGGGATTAAAAAATATAATTTTAGGAATAACTTGTTATTGATATAAGCATAATATAAATTATTATTCCTATTCAATATATTTGTGTGTGAATAGTTTCTAAAACTTTTATTATATATACAATGGTGTTTGTTATTTGCTCTTCAATCTGTAATTCACATTTATGCAGCTATTTATAATAACATTTTGACAGATGTATAAATACGCTAATAGAAATTTTGCTATTAAGTTTTTACTAGTACATATATTTAAATAATCTGTGTAAATTACTAAAGAATTTAACGTTGTAAAATAAAACAAAAAAAAGGAATCTGTTTTTAAAAATAGTTTTTGCAAACAGAATATTGTAAAGATGTCTATTTAACAACATATAAGAATTATTTCCACTTTGTTGCAATCATAACGATATTCCTAACTTGACAAATAACTTCTGCTCAATATTATATCCAAATTCCTTAAGACAATAAATATCGGAATACCATTAATTATTAGTGCATTGTAAAGACTGTAAAGATATTAATTGAATAATACTCTTTATATTGGATATTTGTTATTAATGTGAAAAAAATTACACATCTATTTATGCATATGTGTGAATTATATCCTTATCTCAATTGATAGGCTTACAACACTATTATTACTGTATTCGTGAATAATTTCGCATTTATTTTTAGTATTACGAATAAATATGATCGACATATATACGAAATCTGTTCAGTTGTAAATATTCTCTCTGATACAAGTAGATATAAAACTATTATATATATATATTCATGCATATTGCATACATGCAATTCATAAATTCATTATATATATATATTCATGAGAGTTATTCAAGGATAAATTGGATATTTTGTATTTGCTTGGCGTATTAAACTTTATATAGAAAATAAATGTATTGGGTAAATGTTTCAAGAATAATAAATACTGTTGTAAGATTTTATTTTTATTCAGTTTTATGTAAGAAAGGGTAAAACCTTCATTTAAATATTAAAACTCTATATTAATAAATAAAGAGAAATACAAATAAAAATACGACGCCGTTTGTTTCGCCTTTCTTCACTACAGCATGAGCCTGTGTAATACATGTTCGAATTGAACTTCAGCAGTTTATTATAAGATCTTCATCTTTATTTTAGCTCATGCGCACATTTTATCCCATTAACAATTTCTGCATCTCTTACAGATTCATAGATCCCACACTTTTGGCATACTACAATAAATATTCTGCATTGTACCAAGTCAGTGACTGATTAAACTGTAATAAAATAATTGAAAAGCTAGGTGGAAGAGGCGGAAGCTGTTAAGTTTGTCAGCACACACATTGAAGTGTATACATTTATTACTATGATCAGAATATATATTTAATTAAATATAAAATGAATATGAGCATATCTTAACTATATATATATATATATATATAAAAGAATGGAGCTAGTAGAAATCGACGCTTGCGTACGATTTATATGTCATTTTATAAAGAGATAAACATAAATTTATGTTTAAGGATATATATGGAGAACACAAGTCAAAAATAATATTAAAAGTTGTTGGAAATGAGACAAGTATATTCTTAGTAATACATTTCACATAGCTTATTTACATATATAATCATAGACATCAACGTAAATAAAACTATATGTAAATGCCATTTTTCTTCCTAAATTCACGATATATCCGAATATTTATGTTATCATAGACAATCACAGTCTTACAAGTGTAGAAAAATTTCTAATTGCAAGTATTATCAATCATAATCATCGAATCATTGAATTCTTTAGTAACTTAACTATATTTCGCATTATTAGAAACGCACGTTAACTAAAGTCTACGTAGTTACATATTTATTATAATGAGTGCTCACATGTTTTACACATGTGTTATAATACAGGTGTAAAATCAAACAAATGCGCAAGTAATAATTAAATATAAAGTGTTGGGGAGCAGATACAATTCTATTGTTACAAAAAATATTAAAGCGCATCCCCAATTTAAACCTAAAGTATGCATCAATCTTTTCATACATATATTGACCTTTTCCACCAAACTAGTCAATTATCAAAAGAATATCTTGCCATTCATTTCAATTGTAGAGATGTCCCGTAACAACAAGTAAAATATGCTTTATTCAAATTAGATATTTCATGTCGCACACAATGTAATATAACATAACACACAATGTAATGTAATAAATTTCAATTCTACATAAATTTTACTGGAAACTGTACAAAAAATTAATATACATGCATACATATATGCATGCATTAAAAATAAGCACCTTACAATATGCTCAACATCTGATAACAAATAATAGTATAGCAATAATAATACTAGGCCTATCTTTTGTTACCTTTGATCTTTGCGTTTGTATATTTACATGTAACAGGATACACGATTACGATAAGACAAAGATAAAATCATATTCGTTATACTAAATATATTTTAATTGATACTTTATCATTAACTTTTTCAATCCTACATTCCCGCAAATAAAATAAAAAAAAGTATTAATATGTTTATCAAAAAATCAAAATTCTACGACTATTATTTTCTCGTTGGTATGGAACATCCCTTAGGCATAACTTCTCACAAATAAGAAATGAAATAATAACGAGAAGATAACAATAATGACGCCACAAATGATAATAATGTATAATAATGTTGACACGATTCGATGAATAAAATGTGAAGATTCATTAATGTGATAAGAGGATACATATTATTACAAATTACTTACATGTTTGTACACATCCAATGTTGAACTCAGCATTAAGCAACGTATGTATACACTTTTCTGTAAATAATCACAATAGATGATTAGTTCGTTAACTCAATAAAAAGCGATTATTTGTATAACATGTCTTACATACCGATCTTCCGGTGTACGAGCCAAATATTCCCGTTCGATTAAACCTTCGATACGTTTTTTAATTATTACAGGTGAAGGTAAAAATCGACCTTTCAATTGCTCTGTTACTTCTGTTACGAGTATGTTGTGCTGATAAAAGAAAATTAATTAACATTAGTATCGCATATCTTGCATTAGAAATAATCTTGTTAAAGCGTACATATGCTTTTTATTTGCAAAATATATTTCAATATATAAATTAATTAGTAAAAGTTTTTTGTACGTACAGGCATACGCTTGCGGGCCTTCATAATCCGCACGATGGCTGCTTCAATTTCATGTTTTCGATCTTCATCAACTTTATTGCGCGTCTCTCTTCTCTCAGGCTCAGATTCTCCCTTCGCAGCTACGGTCTGGATTTTTACTCTTCACAAAACAATACGAGTATTAAGTGCTTATTATACATTACATATACGTTTATACATATAATCATACGTTATTTATTGTATAAGAACGCAATACCTATGTAATTTGCTAGTAAAGCTGTCGTTCACACAGAAACAGTGCGAAGGTTCGATTTCTTTAGTACGAGGATATTTAAGTAAAATTCTTTGTGTAGCTTTACCCATGGCAAGAGATTGTAATGCTCTAACCAAATCTCTCTCTGGAATATCGGTTTCACCTTGAATTTCCTACACAACATTCATACATATATACATGGCAGAAATTATGAATATTTTAATTTTTCATATATTATGAATGTGTATCCTTATAAATGTGATTAATTGGTCGTTTGAAATTATATTGAAACTAACCTCATATGTTAGCCTTTCCCTTTTATTGAACAGCATTAACACACACATTTGGTATGTGGAAACTTGTATTATGTGCTTTCGCGGTGTACTATATACACTGCTGCTTCGCTGACTCACTAAACTGTTGCTAGCGCTACTACCATTTCCGATAGAACTTGAAGATGATGGAGTATCCAAACCTCCACAATTACTCTCTTCTCTTCGTGGTCCATAGAAAACAGCATTCAGATCTGCAGAGCCTGCAAGATTTTTTTTATCCATGTTATTATCAACTATTAGGACGAACAGTTATTAATAAATAATATTCATAAATATCTATACTTACCTAATTGTGGCTGTAATGTTAATTGTCGACCGCTATGTTTAGCCAAATAGAAGCGCCGAAAGGCATCGAAGGCATCGCGCGGTGCGGTAGGCATACTACACTTTGGAGTGGCTGATTGCGTTGGCCAGAAACCAGTTGTGAGTACCCGAACGCTTATATCCACACCATGTAAGTTCGTCTTTATAAAACAAAAAGTAGAAAAAATAAAAAATATATCGCTATGTAGAAATATATAAATATATATAAATTCTTTTATGTAAAATATATGTTTTTTAATGTTCTAAGTAAGCATAAGCAGAATATTAGTTATAGAATTAATTCTGCTAAAGAAACGGTATCAATAAGTTTCAACTACGCTAACATGTAATTTAATATTACACAAATCTATATTTTTCTATAAAAATAATCTATATTTTTGGAAAAATAACATGGGTGGAGCACGCCGTATTCCGACTAAACTCTTCAAGTTTATTGTGATATACTGATACTTACACCTGATGTAAGAACATGATCTTTGAATTCATCCATAATAGTGTTGCTGACTGTTATATCTTTAAACATGCCTTCCAATTTCGATGTGAACTGACATCCGCATTCAGTCTGAAAGAATGAAATTAAATGCATATTATATTTATTTAAAAATAAAAATATCTTATAGAACTGTATATAGAACTATGTAAGTTATATACTATAATAGTGTATAACTTTTCTCACATTACAGAAATAATTAAAAAAAAAAATATATTAATAATTTGACAAAATAGGAAATTGTACCCGATCAAATCAAATAACGCAAATTAATTTTAATTCTCTCATCTGTAAAAATAACTTAATTAACTAATTATATTTCTACACAATAATCATTACATGTAATCTACGAGTTTCATTATTATACATATAAGTAATGCCAATTCAGATATAAATAGAATAATCGCGATATTCTTACCTTAAGCTTGGATATCATATTCTTTTCACTGTCATCTGAAACTGACTTATTCAATAATAACCGCTTGGCTAAGTGTTGCTTATAGTACCGTTCAAATACATCCTTCTCTTGTAAGAAGCGGAATAAGACCATAGTTTTATCTAAGATTCCTTCAATTTCCTGTTCTGTCATCTAAAATCCAATATATTAGCATAAAAAATTGTACAATGGAATGTAGTTCTGTATAGAAATAATAAATGTTACCAACCCCTTTAACACCTTTCTTCAATTTATCATCGATAAAAAGTGAAAGATACTCCGGGCTTTTAGGATTTAAATTAAGAAAGTATTCAAAGTCCGAAGCTATCATTTGTTTGTAATTTTTATCGTTATTGAAAGAATAATGTAGAAAATGATCGAAGCGATCTTTTAAATCTAACAAGTTTTGGACGTAAAGAACAGCGTTTGTTGTTGATTCATGCTCTTCTTGCACTAAAGCACGACCCTGCTCTCTAAGGAATTGAGATACACAATCGCATACAGTGCGTAATCCGTCCGACACTCTTGAAAATAGTTTATACATACAACCAAGATCTTCTGTTTTCTGATTTTTGAGCATGTGTACTACACCGCTGTTTTCCATCTGCCAAATACACAAAAGTGTAAGTTGAATCATATCACTAATTAATAATGCGAATCAAAAATAACGTACCTCAACAATAGTTTTCATGTGGATTTTGATTAATTCTTCTTCTACGACTTCTACTATTCGTGGTTCAGTAGATTCATCTAAATAATGTTTCGCTCTTTCAGATTCTTCACAAATTCTAGCTTCAACCTTTTTTATGTATACCGATGCGCTATTTTCAGCCAGAAATTTTTGAGATTCCATCTAAAGAAAATAAGTCTTAAGTGTAACATGTGTATAAAAGAAAGTACATTCTGAATTATATATTAAACATATTTTCTATTACACTCACTCTATAAAACTCAGCACTTTGTTGTAAAAAAGGTCTTTCAAAATCTTCTTCATAAACTTGGCGACTGTTAATTCCAAGTAACATTAACATTTGGCAGGCATTTTTTATAGCGCTACGATCTACAACTTCTCCTCTTCTCTCTCTTGCAACCATACCTAATAATGTTTCTCGTAAATGATCTCTGACACATCCATATCTGACCACCTAAAATTAACAAGAAACTTATCAATTTATTGAATCGATATATGTGATATTTCTAAAAATATAAAACAATCATCAAAAAGACAAATCAAAATTTTGTTTTAAAACTTTACAATTTTAAAATTTGCTTTATACGATACTTAAATACAAAGAATTAAAATGTTACGTGAAAATTACCTGATCTCGAAAAATAATTAATCCAAGATTATACACATTGTCTACATCATTTTGTTGAACATACACTCTATCCATGTACATCAAAATGTCTCTGATCATCACCATTGACGTTTGATGATCATTCCATGCAAGATTTAAAGTTTGCAAGAAATTATTATGCAAAGAGCGAAGAACATCCTCTCGCACTTTGTTTTCAAGATGATGCGTTACAACTTCTTTCAGTCCTGTGTACAAGCGTTCTCCATACTTATGAAGAACCATTGTATAAGCATTGCGATAAAGTTCTTCAAAACTGAGGCCAGAGTTATTTTTCTTCTGTATTTCTTGAATAGCACTCTTTAGTAAGGCCCAAATGCTTTCCACATACTTCTCATCCATAGTTGTCTGCGAAAATAGAACATTTGTAATAATTACAGAGCTATTAATTAAATAAAATAAAAATATTTCTATTAAATCGTGACTAAAAAAACCATTTTGAAAGTGCTTAAATTACATTTGTAAACATAATTTATATATAAAAATATATTATAGCACAAAATAACAAATGCAATGACATAATTGCTTATCAAGAATATTTATATATATGGAAGTGTAGTAAAAGAAGATGTAAAAGAGAACAATTCTCACAAGAGTATCACGAATTATGAGAGGATAATTTTTATATATTAATCCTGATGCAGGAATTGCCTCACCCATTCTGCCTTTTTGTTGTAAATTATAGTCTTCATTTTGATAATCCATGATTCTATTTTTTTATTACAAATTTTGCTTGTATGTATTTTGTTTTATTCAATCACAACCTTGATTATGAAAATATATACTTATAAATAACCTTAGAATTTCTTTCCTCTTTAACATTTTATGTTACATTTTATCAAATACATTTAAATTGATGTGATATTGACCGGATGTAATTATATGGATATCAATTATTAAGCAATAAAGTCTTAATTTTAATTTAAAAATTATACAAATCGTATATTATAACTATAAAGTTATACATTATTATAGAATTAAATATAAAACATAATCAAATTTAGTTATACTAATTTGATTTGACAGAAATTGGAAATCAAATAATTAAAAAATTCATATATTTTTATATATTAAATTTTACATAAAAACCACTATATACAAGCAAAATATTATATACAAAGTATAGAATCTGGCCAATATTATTTCATTTTTTAATATAAATTACTGACATTATTTTACCTTGTTGTGATATTCATTAAAAAAATGAGACATTTCTAGCATTGTAAATTTAAAAAAATACTAAGATGACATTTAAAAATTTAACATGTAACATGACATGGTTATATAGTCTTTTACACTACTATAGCAACCATTAATTATTGTTACTTTTGGGAATATATTCAGATATAAACATTTTTTAAGAATATATGTATATACTGTCAACAATAAATTTATCTTCATTTAAATATTGCATGTAATAATATAACAATACAGATGTACATAATTCATAATTATACAAGAAAGATACCAGAAAAATGTCAAATACCAAAAATATTATTGATATATTTAATTCATGAAACAAAATATATAGGATATATCACACATAATTATTTATTTCACATAAATCTGATTAAAAATATCATTTTTCATAAGTTTTTTATAAGTAGTTTTAATATAAAAAATCTGAAATATATTATGTATTTCAAAATTTGTGCAATTAATTCAATTGATATTTAATTGGCTTGAAGGAAATTACTTATTGGATATAGGAACACATAAATATTAATGTCAATGTCACATTAAATAAATATTTATTCTAAATAATGATCTAATTGTAAGTAAGTGCCAAATTATTTCTAATTATTTTTTAATAATTGATTGTATTTGTAGATATTCTATCTAAAGTATCTGAATATCTAACCCAACATATTATCTGACCTTATTTTCTAGTCAATTATATATCAGTTGACATTTAAACTTTTACGAAGATATTTCTCAAATGTATCATAAAAAAGTATATATAGTAAGATTGAACTAAGTGAATTAATGCAAGTTAGAAAATATATAAATATATTTGTAAATTGCAATCACAAAGATATTTAAAGATATTTAAACAAGTAGAAGCATTATATTTGAAAAATCGCTTTGTTGACGACATTGAATAAATAAATAAGGACAGACGCGTAATGTAAAATGATGCTCAACTACGTTTTTATCGCGCTCCACGGCACTCACCGGAAAAGCACGTATGCGCATTTTGCTCTCCTTCTTCATCAGGGCACTGCTCTTCATCATGTCGAATTTTCGGTCTCAATGTGTGCGAAAGGTCCTCCTCTCCTCAGAAATGCCGTCTCGACGATGCTGCTTTGATAAGCGCGCTGCGCCGCGTATACATTGACACCGCTGCTTCTGTTTAAGCGTAGCGTGCACTCATTTACGTATCGGGAACAGCCGATGATCGCGGATCACCGCGGCCAAGTACAATCACTAAACCGCACTCGCTGTGACAACGTGGAGAGGATCGACGACGGGTAGCTTCCTCCTCGCGACCATTTAACGTCACACGCGACGCCTCTCTTTACGTGCGAGCCACTATTTTTCCAGCCCGGCGAGCGAAACGCCAAAGCCAAGAGGGATAAGGTACGCGCTTTTGACGATTGCGGGGAAGAGCGACAACGACGATGGGCCACGAGAGCGCAAGGAGCGCGCGAAGGAGGGAGGGAGACGGGAAGCAGCGAGAGAGAAAGAGACGCGGAAAACTAGACAGACACACGGTAGAGTCGAAGAGTCGGAGCCAAGAGGGAAATATTGCGCTTCTGTCAACAACCCGATGGAGCCGATCTCCTTTCTTTTCTTTCTTTTTTTTTTTTTCGTCGTCCGCCGCCGTGAGAGTGTCACGATTTGCTCGGTGGTTGCTCACCGATCTCAGTGAAGTAGCCGCGGGCGCGAGTACGGTCGCCCCCGTGACATAATTGAGCGGTCCGATATGACAGTACCGTCGCAGTGTACGATGCGAATTTTCGATGCGCCAATAATATCACCGTCGTTAACAGCACGGAATATCTATCCGCAGACCACGAACGATGCTCACAGCACATGAATCACGACCATCAACGGTACTACGAGCATAGGCTTACCGTCGCGATATTGGCGGACATCATCTGCTGCGCGATCGGACGGCCGCTCTAGCGTTACGATCGTGCACTTTCTGATGGGTGTTACTGGTCGGTATCGACGCACAGCTACGAAAGTCCGGAGGTCGTTTGTGTTTAGTTACAATCTATATTTTGTTTTTCTTTTCTTCTTCACTCCATTCTAAAGCTTACATTTTTTTTATCATGTTTTATTCCAAATACAAGAAAATTTAAATATGCCGAATTCGACAAATCTTTAGTCCACTAATTTACATATTTTGGTCCGGGTCTTTGAGCAACTACGAAAAGAAAGTTTTATCGTTACATAATGTAATCTTTGTCACTTCGCAAAATGCTACTATTTCTTATTTTGCAAAGAAAGATTGAAGAATACAATTCCAATGTATTTTTTCTTAAATTACATTAAACTTTATGTGCACTTTTAATGCGATCAATTAAAAAACAATTCTGATGGATGTGTATTCAGGAAATATAAATGATATTTATTATACAATTTTACTGTTTGTCATATATATTTTAACTTTATTATGAAAGCATTATTTTTTCAAAAATGCATCTTGTGTTTCTTACAAAAATGTGAACTTTTAAATCTTGGAATGTCCGTATCTAATATGCTTAATATTAAAAGAAACTAATTTAAAATAAAAATCTTACATCTTTTATTATGTAGTTGTCCTAATTAATTTCAATTTTATTCTAGTTTCTTCATTTTTAAACATACTTAAGTCCTATATGATTGATGTATCATCTTCTCACATATATGACAATATCAGAATATTTAGTAAGATACACATTCAATATTAAGTCTGCACTTAGTAAATACAATTTATATATTATCTTAAAATAAAATTCTTTGGATTCTATCATATACATATATGTTAAGCTATTATTAAAATTACCGTAAAAGTATGTCAAAATTACACATCTTCAAATCTTTGAAATAAAAATTGATTTTCTTCAAACGATTATTAGGCCTCTATTATTGGCTATAAATGTGTAATATGTAAAGAATGTCACAATTACAACTACTTCCATTGATAATATAAACTAGATAAATGGAATTGTTTATCATAATAGTTTCTATATAAACACTGATACATCACAGAGCCTCTTTTCGTTTATCCATAAATTATAAATAATTTATAAATTTAGGATCAGTTCGTTATTATAAACGATTATAAATTTGGAATCAGTTTATAGAATCAGCTCAGACCAAGTATACTTAGATCAGGAGCAGTCACGTACACTATTATAATACCTATAAGACTTATGGCAATCGCTAAAATCCACATGCTCCAATATTTGTTTCTCATACTCTCTTGGGACTGTTTCGAGTTTTCATTCTTGTCTTTTTTCTTTCGCCGTGGCTTGAACTTTTTCTCGAATTTTTCGATCTCTTCCCGATTGCGCAATTCTTCCGCTTCTCGCTTCTTTGCTATCATAGCCTCTTGGGCCTCTTTTCTTTCATTCTTCAATGATTCACACACATTGTCGCACTCTACAGTAATTTGTTCCTTTTGTAGAAAGGAACAAAGAAAATCTTTCTTGATCCGTTTACACTTACACCATAATCTGACTTTCTTGTTGCATTCTTCCCCGCCTTTGCATACTCCCGGATGGCAATCGTTAATACAACGATGGCCGCATGGATACTGAAATAAAGAAACACATTAGGCTATCTATGAAGGAAGCAGAATTTATATGTACTTTCCAAATTATATAAATATAGTTACATTTTTAGGACATTGGTTTCCACATTTGAGCAATTCGTCGCGCTCCTTAGTTGTTGCGGACGTCAGGTTTACACAATGCCGGTAAAGGGTGCTAATACCACAGTGGCAGGAGATTCGCACTAACTGCTTGCATGGTTTACATGGTGCTGGATGACAAGGTTGCGGGCAGGTATGCGTGCAACCTGTTGGACGTGCGAATTGACATTCCTTTTCACATTCCATGCATGGAATACCGTTGCCAGATTCGTCGTCAGAAGCTTGTACTTTGTGACAAGTCAACTCGCAAGTATGATTCTTGCACGACAGTGATCGGCCGCAAAATCTGCCACAAGAACTTGGTCTTGACATGTGGCATGGCCAAGGCTGTGTCTCGTGACCACCGAAACAGGTCACGGGCACAGAAATTTCGCACGGTGGACATGGTAAGGTTTTCAATTCCATAACATCTTTTGGTTTTTCCCAGGGGCCGGTAGGTTGCGCCTTTACCCCGTTCACTCTGACTTTCATCCAGACTTTAGTGTGACAAGTAGCTGGGCAAGAATGACCGCATCTCTTGTATATCAAGCCGCAAACTTTCTTGCACGGTGGACACGGGCCTTGGTGACATCTGTGCG
This sequence comes from Linepithema humile, assembly GCF_040581485.1. Lineage (NCBI taxonomy): Eukaryota > Metazoa > Arthropoda > Insecta > Hymenoptera > Formicidae > Linepithema > Linepithema humile. The sequence goes on from NC_090132.1 coordinate 19,188,096, forward strand.
TTTCCCTCTTGGTATGATGACAGATTGGTGGAATCTTGCAGGACTTATTACATGATGGTGGCTTAATTCTTTTTTTGGTACCGCATGGCACTGTTATCTTGTTGCTGCCGCATCGACATTGTATGACATCCGTCCTGGTGCACGGATAGCAAGGGCCGCTGTGACAAGGAGCGGCACACTTGTGCTTACGACAATTAAGCGTGTTCTCGCACGTCTTCTCGCAAGGATTGGACGTGTTCTTCAATATACAATCGCAACACTTTCTGTTACACAGATGTCTGCCGCACAAGCGCATCTGTGTGCATTTCTTGTTGCAGTGAAATTCTTTCACACAGGCGATCTCTTTTGTATAGCTGCCACATTTGCATGCTTTTGTTATAACTTCCAAACACTGACCACAACGATCGGTGTGGCATCTCATGTTGCAGAAATGTGATCCACAGTCTAACAATTTGCTGCAAGTGTCACCACACGTTGGCACTTGCTGCTGTCTGCAGGAAACGTCATAACGTTTCTTTCCACATGGGCAACATCTATTTTTCTCCAGGGGACAGTTACCACAATCGCCGGATGAATGACAAGTACTCTCGCAGATGTGTACATTACAAGAAAATCTTTTCTTACAAGGTTTCTCGCAGATCCATGTACTTTCGTAGCATTTTCCTTCCTTTTGACTGCTCTTGCAACGACATTTCAGTAGTACAATTTCCTCACAAGGTGGACATTCTTCAGTATGACATAAATTATTGCAAGTGTGTGAGCAAGATTCATATTTTTTGTCACATATAGTTTGGCAGCTCCAGCTTTTAGCATTACAACGACGTGGCTGTGCTGGTAGTTTGCCACAGTAGCATTTAACCAACACCATCTTTGCACATGGTGGACATGGACCAGGATGACAAAGCAACACACATTTATGACCGCATTCTGGTTGTAAGAGCTTGCCGCAGCTCTCGCCACAGGAATGTGGAATAATCCATGGTTGATGTGGAGGATCCGCAGTTTTTTTACAGAAACATTCATATGATCTTGGAATCTGATCCTGGTCATATTCCATACGACATTTTGGGCTGTAATATACATATATATATATATATTTTTCTTTGGTATATTAAACAAAAACTTTAGTGCATTTTACCTAAAATTTTGCATTAACAATGTATTATTTTGAATAATATTTACAATACATACCATGCCCAGATTGGTGTAATATTTTTAGCCCGTTTATAACTCAAACTGTCATTAATCCAATGTAAAATGCAATTCATATGTAAAAATGCATAGCATTTGTTGCAATTCCAAATCTGTATAATAAAGAATATCTATATAATAAACTGTTTTTTATCACATAATAGTTCTATTAAAAATTTATACTTTCTTAGAACAGTAAAAATTAATAAAGTTAAATTTGTAGCATATAATAATATGTATATTAATGCTAAGTAAACATACCGGATCTATTTTTTTGACAGTTGATATACATATCAAACAAACTGCACTGCTAGATTGAAAAGAATTAACTAGATATGATATCACTTTTTCTGCATCTGTGCCTTGTCCCTGGTATGCCGATAATACTTTGTCCACTACATTTTGGACATCTTCCTCATTTGTTTCATCTTCCTCTTCACTAGAGTAATTTAATGATGCGTTGGCTTCCAAATGTCTTTCAATAGACAATTTATTTTGCACTTGAGCTTTTCTAAATTTCTGCATTTTAAAATTCTAAAATTTTTAAAGCATATATCAGTAATATAAGTAGATTATAAAGATTCATGTATTAATATTCTAAGCAGACAACATATGTTATAAAAAATAAAACTAATTACATTAATAATAACATTTTTGTTGAAAAACATTGTATATAAATTTTGGCATATAAAGCTGATACATATTTTATTTACAATCTGTTGCGAAAATATATGTCTTTTTTATATGTATTCAACTAATGTATTCATTTAATTAACAAGATATTTAAAAAAATGATTTTTTTGTATATGTATATATATAATACATATATATTTGTTAAAATGTATCGTAAGGTTATGTACTGTATTATATTTGATCGTTTTACCATAAAATTATCATTAGAATTACCAAATCTAATATTGTTAGATCTAATTTGTTTAAATAAAAGGCATTTAATCGGATTGTTATATGTATTTTTTGTCAGTAATAAACCACATTTAAATAATAGATATAAATATATTATCTTGGTCTGTAATTACCAATTTTCCTTTGTTATTAACAATTTCAAAGATTAATTGTAATTAATCCCAACTATAAAATTAATTTTATTATTGTTTTACACCGCTGCACATAACTATACACGTAACCATGCTGAAAAATGTACGCATGTACATCAGTGTGGCCAGATTTTAGACGCAAGCAGCAAGCAGCATGAGGGAGAGAATACCGCACGCATGCACAAGCACGTACATACATGTGAGCTCCGCGCTTCGGCTAGTTGCGAACATTAGAAAAGAGCAGACGTACTATTTCTATCTCCTTTCTTATCGAATCGGCAATGAAGGCGACATCCATTTTAGCCAGGATTGGGAAAAATTGTAACAGGAACACATGATGATAGAGGAGCTCGTACGAGAACACTTACCATCGGTGGCACTTATCAGCACACTTACCATCAGTGGTTTCATCATGTTGCAACAGTTGACCAAAAGTAGCCATCTTTTGGTCAACTGTTGCAACATGACGAAACCACTGATGGTAAGTGTGCTGATAAGTGCCACCGATGGTAAGTGTTCTCGTACGAGCTCCTCTATCATCATGTGTTCCTGTTACAATTTTTCCCAATCCCGGCTAAAATGGACGTCACTGTCATTGTCAAATGGAGCGTTTCGAGCCGTTCCAATGGGTAATTTTAATTTTTCTACATGCTTCTAAACTACTTTTAACAGTGTTAGGATGCTCGTAAAATACTTAAATAATTGAAACCTCTCTTTTAACATTTTTGGAAAGTTTTTTGTAGTAAAATGCCAATTGTTACAGAAATTAAAAACGTCTTTTTTGGTGTCGTTTTTAGGATGTCCTAAAGATATCTTATTTAAGACGAAGCTAGTCGAAGCGCGAAGCTCAATTTTACTTGCGTCTCAAATCTGGCTACACTGATGTACAACATATGTAATGAGGGGAAAAAAACATAAAATGCAATACTTCTGTATCTGACAAGTATAGATGATGATAGTGTACAGCTGTTTCAAATAAATTTATTTTATATATGCAAATAAAATAGGGAGGTTTATACAGTCACTTTATAATTATATAACTTTAAAATAATTGCTTCAGATAAAATTTTACGTTTTATTATCCGATATAAGTTTATAATATTCATTAAATAATAACAATTTATATAAATTGTTGCAATGTAATTTTATTTATTAAGAAATAATTTTGGATTTTTTATAAAAAATCTTATACAGCACATATTTATAAACATATTTATGAACTAAATTCTTTATACATATAAAATTATATATGCGCAAGTAGTAAATAATACAAATATTGAAAATTACTGCAAGAGTGCATGTGCAAATGTAACATTAATCTCAAAAGTGGCTGACTTACAATTACATTATAACTTCAGTGATAATGAGATCGTTAATCTACTAAAACTATTTTTGTATATAAAATTGTTAAATATATGTATAGTTGTGATGTATAAAGTAATTTTGTGCGTTTAGTCTAGTTTGTAGATTTTAACGAGTAAGGCACTTAGTCTACTTCAAATTATATACTGAATGAGGCACTTACAATTAGTATATAATAAATTGAATGTTGCATTTGAAACCTGCTTCTAAATATCACGAACAATCAAGTATGTATGTATATACTACATAAACATATTACATAATGAATATATCAAATGTACAGAAAATACTTATTTATATAAATGTTAATTATGCATGATTATTTTTAATAAAAAAAGTAAAACACTTAAATGCAACATCTTTTGTGTTGTGTTTTTCCTCTTTATCCACAAATAGTTATCTTACGTAATAATTTGATTGAATTTTTTACAAAAGTAAAATCAACTTCTTAAAATAATATAAAAATCTAGTATTTATACATACAATCTGATATACATAAAAATCTGGTAATAATACATATAAAATATGTAAAAGTTTTTTCATTTATACATTATTTTGTTCTTATGGACGGAAACACAGTAATCACCGTAGGTACTATAATAAGGTGTAATTCTTAAAATTTTTTCTCTTTTCTACTTTATAATAGAAATATCAGGATTTTAAAAATCCATTAATTATTAACTGTATGACTTTACATATAAATGGCATTGTTGCATGATTGTTGTGCAATTCAAAATGCAAATATGACAACTTTTATATATGTACCTGTATATCTCTCAATATTTCTCCAAAAATTCGCAAAATATATTAATCAATGGCAGTATAATTTTACATCATTTGTAATAAATAATTAAGAGCGTCGAATCATATAAATTTTTTAATTACGTTATTTTTTGTATATATATATATTTTTAAAACTTTCGTAAAATTATTTGTTTTTTTTTTATTTTAATTTAATGTTTTATATGGCATTTTGTAAAAACGATCGATGCTCTTCTTTTCAAAATTTATTAATTTATTTAAAAAACCTAGGTATAAAAATAAATAAAAATAAAACGTTTGTCGATTTATATAGTGGTAACTTAACTATTAAACAGCTGTTTGTGGTACTCCCTGTACTAAAAGTGTTTTACTTTTAGCTTTCGGCAGTGAAGATTGACTCATCGTTTTTGCTAGCTTAAGCTGACCATTAGGTGAACTTGTAACGAAACCTTCCGATCTCATATCTTTCAATGAGACATTAGAATTGGATCGCAATGAAGGTGTAGAACTGAACTTCCTGTTATGTGCTAAACGTTCTTGCAGTTTTGTATCGTTTTGTCGTGGTATTCTGGACTTCTGGATTGGTGGTACATCACGATATTCATATATATTTTCTTTGGATGCGCGTGTTATATTCTCGATTCCCTCGGAATGCTCATCGTCTCGCACCATCAAGATGTCTCCGCTATAGTAGTGATCAGATTGTCTGCAGAAAAAAAATGATACAGAGGGATACTACGCATCTAAATATAAGTAAGTATAAGTACATAAAATTAACAATTTGATTATATGTATCTTATATATCATAATTTAGTTTCTATTTATAATTTCCTATTCAATTAAATAATCCTATAAACTATATCAATTAATCAATTAATTAATCCTATAAATTATATGATAATATATACATGTGAAACGTGTCATTAAAACGCTATGTGATAAGCATAATGTGCAAAAAATTGTGCCTGAAGTATTTTTTATAAATACCTGCATGCATCCTAGCTCTCTTTGTTTTGCTAATCGTAAGCAAGAATAAAGTTAATTAGCAATTTATTAAGAGATGGTTACGTAAAAGTACGGTAAAGAAACCATATCTGATAATAGTATCCATTTACCAGAACCAGTTTCCGCATGCGCTACCGTTCGGTATAGCAAATGCCACCGAATAAAGCTGTAGTCACAGGGATTTGGTTCTGTTTACCTTTTCTTACCTTTTGGCGTTACGCCAAAGCATGCAACACACCACAGTAAGTACAAGTAGCAGCAGACACGCCGTTGACATCGACCAGAAAGCAATTTGCAGCGGTTGTTTAGGTTCCCACCAATACTATAATGAAAATCGTTGATAATAAATACAGTTTATATGATATGTGTATCAAATATTGTATACAAATTGCAGCATCTTACTTCAGTAACAGGAGGATACGTAGGAACAAGATGACCGATAACAGTCGGCAAATACATGGACCAGAATGCACTTTCCGTTTGACGATAGTTGATTTGAATACTGCTGTTAAATGTCGTATTGATGTTCAAGTATCGCAATTGCCCATAAATAGCGCGATCAAAATGCAGTCCTAAGATTTGCGAAGGTGTCGGATTTCCGTCTTTTGCAAAATTAGAGTACGCTTTCATGAAGAAATGACTCATATTACGATCATTGTCAGTCCACATTTCTCTTCTCAATTTCCATTTTTGCGGAAAAAATTCTGCATTAATAATATCGTGTTAATACATATAAACAAATTTAGCTAAATAAATTAAAAAATCGTTTTATGTGTGATAAAACATACCAGTGTCCATGAACGGTGCTCCTGTTAACCATAAAAGTTCTGTATCGTGGGGTACTCTAGCCCAATGTGTCGTTGGGATTGATTCTATTGAAGTATTTAGAACGTAGAGATAGGTTGGTACGTGTCTCTCCACCAATAATTTGGCAATTTTATCATACGGCGCTACATAATGGAAATCTGATAAGAGCTGAAAATATTAAGCAATTTTTATTAGCAAAAAACTATATAATATAAAAATTCACTTCAGTATCATTGTCACCTACATTTATAAACTGATCACGTATATGCGTAACGTTCGTTGGATCCGGCCAATATGTATACATATATTTTATCGCCTCATAAACACCTTGTGGATTGAGAGTATAGTTATATCGAAGAACCAGTTCCCAAATCTTTTGATCGAATAATTCAGGATCTATTATGTATTGATTTCTTGCTAAAGTAACGTTGTTTCCTGCAAATAAAAAAAATTAACAATAGTAAAATTTAAACTGCAGATAAAATATAAACATAATGAAATGGAAATAAACAAATCAATGGATGACGTACGTATAATAAATGCTGCTTCTTGAGTCGTAACACCAGCCATATAAGCTAAATCGTTCCTATATCCGCCAGCTTTAATACTCTCTTCCGGCGTTTCCTGAAAAAAGCGCCAGTCATGTGCCCTCCATTCGTCATACCAATCATCTCGAGGTACCGTAAAGTTGATATCTAACACAGGCGCCCATGGAAACATCCCTACGTGTGGTTTCATTTCGGAGTTGCCCAGCTCGAGAAAACTACGTCCGTCTTTTAGGCATTGCACCAATTTCCAACTACTCTCTATACTGCAACCAAGCATTTCTGCATACACCCGAGATGTGTTTTGTGCTCGATACTTGTCTATTATCACCGCCCAATCAGCAACGGCTGAACCGGATTGCGCTATTACTTTTGATACCATACGACGAGTCCTACATACAATAAAATTAGTAAATTATTAAAATTAGTAAATTATTGAATAAATTAAATAGGAATATAGAATAGAATTAAACAGAATTGTAGAATAAACAATTGTAGATTGCAAAATTTATACAAATCTCACTTACTTTGGTGCTGTCATTAGTAATCCTGCACTTGCTGCTCCAGCGCCTGGTCCAAATAGTGTTATAGCTTCAGGATTTCCATTGAAAGCGGCTATATTGTCGTACACCCATCGCAGTGCCATAGCTTGATCAAGGATCCCGTAATTGCCAGGACTATTTTCATCTGCAGTACTTAAGAATCCTAGAAATATAATAAAAATTATTAATTTACTAATAATAATACGTGCTATATATTAATGCTGCAAAATTTTTTAATTTTTCCCATGCACATACACATGATTATTCTTTATCGTCGGACTTACCAAGAGCTCCAAGACGATAATTGATGGATACCACGACAACATCGTAGAAGGCAGCTAATATATGAGCCGGGAACAAATTACTAGCTCCATGAGTAAATTCACCACCGTGAATATAAAACATTACTGCATGCTTATGTGCCATTCCAGCACCAATCTGTCATAAAAATATCAATGTTGTTATTTGATCAAAATATCTATTATCTTTGCAGGTGGCATATACTTACTGATGGTGTAAACACATTTAAGTATAAACAGTCCTCATCAACGTCACGCACTCCTTTTGTAGCACCAGTATATTCGCTGGGCTGTGGACAAGCTGGTCCCCAATCAACAGCTTGTAAAAGTTGCCATCCTCTAAATAGAAATAAATCCACTTTTTTTAGTACGATGTTATCGAATAGAAAAAAAACAAAATACATGTTCTATAAGATATCTTGTATTAACCTGTGAGGTCTTGGAGGTTTAAAACGACCTTCTCTGGTGGGTGGCATAGCATAAGGAATGCCCAAAAATACATTAACATCTTTTGTAACTCTTTCAACTGCCATATTCCACGGCCTGTGTGTTGCATATGGATCATCATACAACTGAACCTTAAATCCTTGAACCTGACCATAATTCGTGTTCACAAGTATATCTCTGTTTCTAATGAAATTTTTAGAATCTGGTCTTTCTTTTCCTTGAAGATCTTCACGCCAGCCAGCCAATATTCCTGGCAATGGAAGTCTTGCCGTTGTATCCTTCAATATAATTTAAATTAATATTTACTATATTTATTTCTTTATAATGATAACAAAAACAACAATATTTTAAGAGACTATTGACACAATATATAAATTATAATAAAACAGTAAGTAATTAATAATTCTCATTAGGTGTCTCTAATGTATACATCTTTTTATTTAAAAATTAGAGTAGAATTCAGATTTATTAATGTAAAAAATATTTTTGTCAATTCTGTGCATAAATTCTAATTGAATAAAAAGTTCTTGTATGTTACATGTAGCAGCAGTTTCTGACTCACATCAAAAAGGTACCGATCCTCTGGAGCTCTTGTTGGTCCTCTGTACACGGGATCCAGGTAGCTGGGCCGATAGCCATATCTTCTGTCTTTATACATGTAGGTCCTGTGGTTATCCTCTTCTTGTGGCACGTACACACCGTCGCGATTATAGTATCGGCTGCCATACGAGAGAGAGTCTTGGGCGGACGCGATCACGCCCGTCAATAATAAGTACAAGCAACAACAATCGATAACGCGTTCCGTGGACGCGTGTTGCCTACGCGCGATCATATTTACGTGTTTGAAAACGCGCGATTACACGCAAGCACGATTGCAGATGTGGTTGAGAGCTGTACGTACGTCACGTCGAGCAGATACACTCTTCGAGGAAGCAGTACTTGCGGCAATTCTCTTGTGCCACTTTGCAAGAAATGAAGCGGGAAATAAAAGCGAAAGTTCCAGTGAATGTCCGCGATGAATGAAGCGTAGATCGATAACTGACTATAGACGAGGAACGTGTGAATGCACTCGTAAATTCACACACTGTCGTACACACGATTCTAGGTTACTTACTCATATAACACAAATGAACTGGCGCAAGTTTTCATAATCTTTCCGAGAGGTACTTTATAATTTTTACGTGAGCACTCTTGTTTGAGACGTCGTTGTTACGAAACAGTTCTTCGTTCGCCGTGATTCGCCGCGTTCACCACACGCGCTCCAAAGCGTCCCTACGCAGCCAACACCCTATCGCCCCCCCGTCACGTTCGAATGAGGTGCTCCGCGTGCACTCCAGGTAACGTTGTCGCGCGCCGTGTTCTGCCTTTTCCCCGTTCTTCGTCTCTCCCAGCTGTCGATAACACCAAATGTCACGATCGGTTGCTGCAAGAAACGTAAAGGATTAATAAAGCAAAAGCGAAAGGCGCAATGCATATCTACCTAATAATACAAATTAAAACTTCGCATAATTTCAATATCAAAATCTAACTTTATTAAAGTTATATTGATTTCTGTGATGTTTAGCGATAAATACAAATTAAGGAAAATGCAGTTCAGCAAGAAATATATGTTTATGCAAAATATTTGATAATAAATATATATGTAACAATAATTTCGTTAAAAAAATTTTTTTTACTAAAATTTAATTGATACTATCTTATTCTATAGTTCTTGGAACTTTCATATTTTGATCTTATGTTCTCTTTCCATTTATTTCAAATCAAGATAAAAATGTATAATTAAAAGAGGACATAATAGAATAAAAAGCGAGACTTACGGATCACACAGAGCTTCCTTTATATCCAACTTATACTGATCAAACAATTTGTAATTTTCAGTAGTAACTGTGTCATCGATACATCGTAAATTGACTCATTCATGAATCACATGGTTCACTATCTTGTTCTGCAGACTAAGATTAAAATCAGTGACAACGATATTACATTGAACCCAAGAAATTACCTGAAAAATATATATAAAGTTAGTAACTCGCACACTGTTTGACAACTGTGATGGATATTAATGTAGCAAAGGGCAGTGGTCGGACCTTACTGAGCCGTAATGATGTCGTCGCGTGCACATACGTCGCCGCAATGGATCGGCAATAAGCTGCCCACGCGCCCAACAGCAGCAGTTCGTTGCGAAACGTGCCGCCAGTACGACCGAGCGGATGTGCACGCTCGCGGAAGACAGGGGCATAGATAAAGGGGTAGGATAATAGTAAATTAGCTATTTCACAAATTATACACGCATTTGAGGCCATTTGCGCAACCATTGAAATAAAAGAGTAATTAAAAAATTAATAATACATTACTATTAAATAAAAAACTTTTGTATACTTAATATAGATAATATATATATATACTGAACGTTCACGAATTACGTTGCATTTAAGGTGTCAAGACATTTTAAAAAATTGTATAGAAGCAGATGTATTAAAAATTACAAATTTTAAAAAAATTTGTATCGCAAACAAAGCGGACTTTATAATATTTTGTTACAATTTTGATATTTTTTTCTGCAAACATAATGAAAATGAATAGAAATTATATATAGATGACCTAGCTTATTCTCCACATTTTCAGATTTTTATCTGTACACGCCCTTGCAAAAGAATGTCGCGTGAACGGATATGTTCCGCAATGAGCAGCTGGCTCGTGCAGTTCCACATTATCATCAATAATTTTACCTGTTACGAGATTAGATATTGAAACTTCCATAGTGATAGATAATACGTATATTGACTGCGTATGTGAGACCATGCATTTATATCGCATATTTCACTATGAATGCAACGATTTAATTATTGTTTCTGACTTGTAAATGCAATTTGCAAATTAAACAAATAAGATTTAGGATCCGAAAAGCTGCTTTGAGCGATAAGTACACATTTCTATTTCACCTTTGCATCTTCCTTTAAAGAGAAAGAATTCTTGCCACAAACTTCACGATCCTCCTGAACATTGAGTTGATCAGCGACGATGAATGCGCGTGATCGGAATAAATTTGCCATGGGATTCGTATGATATTCGTCGATATTACATTCTTCTAAACCCGCTTCATAGACCTGTCAAGCAATTTTTATAATTATTATGATTTTACTTCAAAATATAAAATAAAACCTGCTTCAACGTTCCTCGCAATGAATCATACATGCTACGGCTCGTCTTTATGACTCACGATTTTATCAGCTAAATTAAGTATTAATCGTTCGCCAGTGGGAATGACTTATGTCATGAGCGAGATGTAATAAAGTGTAAGAGGAGAGAATTATAAAAATAAAGAAAATGTCAATCAAAACTTAAAATTAACGTGTTAGAAAATTATATTAAAAGAATTATCTTCTTAAAAACAATAAAATTTTTCGTTGAACGTAATTTAGTACTAAATTCAATTAAAAAATGTATTAATGCAAAAATTTTTAATGCGAAAGATCACGCAAAGGTTTTGCAAGAAATTGTCACTTATAAAGCATTTTCAAGTACTACACGCATTTCTGTAATGCACTATAATGACTGATGAACACAACTATGCAATAAATTATAATTAAGAAAATAAGAATAATTTAAAGACGAATGACAGAGAGAACTAATCAAATTTGCAAGTCTTACTTATGCTGGATATTTTCTTAGAGAGAAATTAAAGGAATGTTAAGAAAAATCTATTTATATTTTAATTTTACAATACTAGAAACTTAAGGCATATATAAGAGTTTTAACTATATGAATTTTATTAAATGACTCAAATATGACTCAAATCAAATTAACATAGTCAAAATGTTTGATGTGAAATGCAATAAACTATTGTTTCTGCAGAATTTTTTTTTATTACATTTAAAATCTGCAATTAAATCGTGTAAGTCCAATCAAGCATTCAATTTCAAAGATAAATATTTCAAATATGTATACTTAGTAACTGATTATCATAATAAAACTCCAACAGCATTTTAACATTCAATAAACAATAAGATAAGTCGTAAAAATATCAGTCGGTATTAAAAAATGCGTACTATGACGAAAATATTCGCTAGCACTGCAGTGATGATAAAGCGAATATCCTTTCTCTTGTCTCTCACTCCCCCGCATACAAGTTCTTCAATTTACAGCAATTGGTGAATTTATTACCGTTCTACAGGCGCAGCTCCGCTAGTACGTCAGTACAGTCCTAGTGAAGAGTTAAGTAGCTTTAATTACGGTGGGTTATCGTACTCTCTTCTCTTGGAGTTGGTCAAGCATACGAAATAGCTTCGTCTTCATTGGTGGAGATAAAATTTGTCTCATGCTATAATTAGAAGACAGAAAATACATCAATTGATATATTAAAAAATGTATAATTATGACATTTAAGAGCTTGAAATCTTGCTTACAAAATCATTATTATAAACATGACAAATTCAAAGATTAATATGTTGAACACAAGTATGATTATTAACATTGTTAGTTAATATAAAAAAATAAAATAAATTATTAAATTTAAAAAAACAAAATTTCTATAGCTGAGAATAGCTCTTGATTGAAGACGTTAGATCTTAAAACTAGAAAATCAAGCAGCTTCTCTGTCAAACCATTCTATTCACGGTACCTTTTTTATTATCATTACATTGATATAGTCCTACGAAAATTTGCATTTCTATGTCGAAAACTGACACTGACGAATACTGAAATGGCATAAACCAGTTTATTACACTTACTTTTCGGTGTGAATGCGAATACCACGTATCATCAAGTTTGCACGACTTTCTGCCGCATGCGAATTACTTTGACATACATTCTCGATATTCGCGTATTTGAGATGAATATACAAAATGATTAATATTGTAGGATAAGAATTTGTACAACACAATCTCCAAGGTGGTCATCTACATTCGACATTCGTCCGCAAAGTTGGTCTAAATGAACGCTATTATGCTCGTTGTTCATGCCCCGTCGTGCGTACATCCCTTTTTTGTGGGAACATGGACATTATGGTACTCTTTGAACTCGTGGGAATAAGACCCACCACTGCGCCAAGTGGTGGTTTATTTATCCAGCTTATTTTTATCATTCGCAGACGCGACTTCAATGCACGTCGATGCATACGTAAATACTCGCATTGACGATACGCGCGTTTAAGCTCAAGTACCTTAACTAAAGGTAATACGCGCGATGCTATTCTTTCTTTTTTAATCTTTTATTAGAACACTCCACTCATTTTCTTACATGCACCGTTTATTTTTTTTGGTGGCTTTTAAGTACATTGCTTTATCAAAAAGATAATAAGAGTAGCAGTGCTTAATAATTATCATAAAACAATGTACTTACTTTCGCATCTCATTTCCATACAATTTTAAGATCTTAATGATCTTAAGATCTTGATGATCTTAAAATTGTTTCCTAAACAATCTAATTAATAATTCATACTTACTTCATTACGCATTTTACAAAAAAAGAAACCAAAATTCAATGTATTCATTACTCGAAAAAAAATTGAAGAATTAAGGTTAGAAATATCTATACAGTGTCGGCATTAACATCAATAATGTTGGTAATTGTGATTATGCCAGTAGTGATGGAGGAGCCTAAGCTCCAGTTCGCTCCAGCTCACTTCAGCTTCACGAATGCACTAGGCATAACGATCGAGAAGAGGGGGTGTATGGTGTGCGGCGCACGATCGCCGCCGCACACCACGCGCGGGGCCCACTTGTTCGCCGCTGGATTGGGTTGTCATTCGCGAGCGCGTTGCCGGTACGGCAACATCGGGTGTATTCGTCTACGGTTGAACGTGCTCACAGTTTCGTGTGCTCACCTTTCGAAGAAATTTGCGGGAAGAATCACGAACGCGGCACCATCGAGAAACTTGAGGAAGAAAATCATTTTTCTACCGCAAATATTCAAAACATCGAGTGGTAACAAACTGCTCCAGTGATTGCATCTCTCTCATTCGACATTATCGAAAAAGTGCACCGCGCGTGAGAATCATATCTTCGATTAAGAAGGAACATGTTCTGAAAGCGGCAACGCAAACTCTGTTGTTGTTTTTTTCATCAGTGATTCGGGAAACGAAAGCGAAAGAATGACGACCGAGTCTTTGGCGCGCGAAGTGGACGCGCACATCGTCACTATTCTGTCGAGGTTATCGGCCCTTCGGGAAAACAACATCGAAGTCACTAACAGAAAAGCACCCATGTCCATCGAGGCTCGCAGTTTGGAGCTATGGCGAGCGGTGGCCGTCGAATGCTTGGCCACTTTTCTTTTCAGTCTGGTGATAGCCGGCGCGGCTGTTTCTTCCGCCGTATCCGGAAGTGGTCTCACCGTATTAGCTACCGCTGTAGCTGCCGGATTCGCCATCGCCGCGATTTTTTTCATTTTCAACCATATAAGCGGTAAGAATGTTATTGCAATATATTGGATTTATTTGATTGATATGGTCTCTACGTTTGTTGTCAATTTTCTAAAAACGCAATTTATCAGGAGAGAAATGAGAGGCTTTTTCTTTTAGCTCAATTAATCTTTGCCTATTTACAAACTTATAATGAAACAATGAATTCTCTCTTCATCAAAAAGTATGTATAGAGTAAAAGAAAAAAATATATGCATTTGTTTAAAGTCTCTTGGTACACATTACATTTTAAACAACTAGCTTCTTACGTATATTTATAAATACATTCTACAGTTTATATTGTTAGTAAATTGATTCGTTTGATTTTAATTTATATATTTTATACTGTGTCTGTACGAGATACTTGTGTACTTCCATTGTACACGGCTCTCTACAAAGCGTTCAGAGGATAATTACGTAAAGGGTCGCGAACTGCTGAAAGCCATTGTCTCATTGTGTCAATGATTCTGTTCCTTCTTTCACGTTAATATCGTTCACGAGCAGCGGCCCTCGCGATTTCTCTCGATTGGCTCGTTAACTGATTATGCCGGCGGCCAATGTGGATGTCGTGCGTGTCTATCGGAACGCATGTGGGCATTCTTAGAGTACGTTCCACCGTCACGCACAATACGTGATATATGATGCGTACATAAACTGTCAGTTTTCTATTACGGAAATTTGATCGTGTCTGTTTTCCATTGTTTATTTCTCCATGAATGAATAAGCACACTGCGAATTTTGCTTCTGGTTTTTGATTTATTATTTGTATAATTAGAACTGATCTCCAAAAACATATTTCTAATCCCTAATCTAACTCTTTTTTTTTTTTCTTTATTACTTTACTTTCATATTTTAATGTTATTTAAATGGATGTAATATATATTAATCGCAATTTATCAAGCGATTGTTTGTAATTTAACTTCTTAGTTTTACAATCTATTTACATCAAATAACTATCTTACATTCAATTCACTAATGTTATAACTTTAAAGCAAAATGAACAGAGATGAAAGCCGCTGCTCAAAACGCTACGATGAAACGAATAAACGAAGAATCGCGTAATCTCTCTCTCTCTCTTTGTCTACTCCGATCCTTCCCTCTTCTTTATATGGAAAACCTTTTGCACGCAGGTGGACACGTGAATCCAGCGGTCTCGGTATCGTTCGCTTTGTGCAGGCGAATTTCCCCCCTTCGCGCGGTGCTCTATATAGCGGCACAATGCGGTGGTGGCATAGCTGGAGCGGCGATGCTTTACGGGTAAGTTGCATGCTTATCTTTCTAAGAACTAACGGATCCTACTTTGCTATAAAATAACCGATTGCGCAAGATTAATTGAGGCTGACAACAATCGTTAATAAGTGGAAAATTCAGAGATATCGCCACACATAAAATGGCAGATAACCATCACTCCGCTTGTTTAGAGCTATTAGCAAAATAATTGAGAAGACAGTAAAGACATTTAACGTTGTACAGTTCTTCTTATGCACTTTCTTTGATATATTCATTCTTCAAAGGAAGTATAAGAATTATTGCAACAATCACGTAACTCTTTTCTGAGAATTTGCGAAAATAAACGCGATTTTATTTTCTCAACTTGAATGTCAATTTCCACATTTAAAGATTCTTTAAATTAATAATTGAACTGCTGTTGCACTGAGCCTTTAAATTGTTTTAATATTTGGTTGATTTTAAATGTAATTAGTTAATGATCTGGTTATCGATTAACAATTTTACAACAATAATGAGCAATAGCATAAAGTCTTACTTGTAAGTTCGACGTGCAAAGTAGCATGGATTCTTCGAACGGTATTAAGGGCAGAATGAGATACACTGTTCCGTGAGGACAGCTGCTAGATAGGAGAACCAGGAAGGCATGTGGCCCATCTAAAGCCGCGCCGAGTTTTCTTCCAAGTGTTCGTACAGGCGGCTGGTGGCCTGAGCGAGTTTCGGCAGAAACATAAATAATATCCATCATCATGATTTCGTGTCAGTTGTGCGTAACACCTAGAAAAGCAAACATTTCTTTCAGTAATTTTACTTTAAATAAATTTTTTTATGGTAAAATACATTATTAAAAATATACTAATTTTCGTCGATATAAATTTTTGAAAGATGCATGAAAAAATTCACGCGTAGCATCAGCTTTTACAAAAACTTTGACCGTAAAATTACAAGGACTTGTTTCCGATCATGCGAGCCATAAAGACTGCAAACGCATATTTTGTAACCATGAGTAACCATGACTGTAGATAAGTTCTTTAACATGGAACAGCTCCTATCGAATAACAGCAGCGAACAGAGTTTGCCATCAGAGATACATTTACTAATGCACTTCTTATGTAAACTCAGATAACACGCCGATGCATTATAAGAATAGTTTGATAAAAATCTTTTATAATATATTATACAAATTTATATCAATGTAATTAGTCAAATGGCCCTTTTCGTGATGTTTCATCACGAGAAATTAATTTCTAAATTAAAAATTTTAATATCTTGATACTTTAAATGTTCCAAGTCTTTTAAAAAAAGAGAGATGAACTTTGGAAATAATATCTACTATAATTTCAAAATTGTCATAAATTTAAAAAGTTAAAAATGAGAGTTCAAATTTCTTTATGTTTTAGTAAATTTGAGTGAAATTTTTATATCTCGTTTTTAATGCAAAACTATACATGATATACATAAAAGTTATTTTTAGAAAAAGTTTTTTATATTCTCTGTAAAAGCAAACGAAAATTACGATTCCGTTTCTCAGAACGGATATTCTAATTTACTTCAGAAACATTACGATGTACGAAAGCGCATACACCTCCAAGCCATTTCCAAATCACCCTCAATACATGCAAACCGGTGCACGTGCCTCAATCTTGCCCGTGGGCAGACGGCTTCCATCTTGAAGGGCGAGAAAAAAAATAAAAAGGGGAAGCTATGCAGAACCGTGCGCTGGACCAAGAACCAGCGCATCATTCGAGAGAGCGCGAGTAAGCCTCCCTTTCGGAGCGGCAGCTGAGAAAGCCAAAAGAGAGCAAGAAGTGTGACCCGAAGCGAGAGTAACGTCACGAACAAGATGAAAGAATGAAGGCGTTCGTAAAAAGAAAGAATGATACAAAGAACACGTTTGAAATAATATAAATGATATATTTAGTATTCACAGAATTTTTATAACAATTAGTAGGAAAATAATGTGCAATACCATTGCGATACACTTGAAGTGAAATTTCATTGGAAATTCAAGGAGTAATATTTATTTTTCCTTCTTAATAATTAAGCAGGAAAGATAAGGACGTCAAAACGCTCGAAACAGTGCAACAAGTTGTCGCGAAAGACATACAATAAAGAGATCGAGGTCGGCAGACGGAGAGAGTATCGAGAATGTGGGAAGGAGAAATTATCACAAATTTTACCCCAATAACGAGTAATTACAGGATGTTGTCGTTTCAATTTCACCGAGAGAAATATGTTCGCATGTTCGCATAATTTCTGCCGCTCAATAATTGAGAAAGAAAGGTAGAATGTGTTAAAACGCTCGAAGGAATGCAAGAAATTGGCACGAGAGTAACAGACGACGAAGAAGATCGAAGTTAGACGGTGAGAAGAGGGATAAAAACGGGAGTGTGCAAGAGGATCGTAACGAGAGAAGGCGAGAGAAAAACCGAAGAGGCACGACGGAGGTGGATAGAGTGCGACAGCGCCTCGTAAAGGTGGAGGCGAGGATCAGGAGGAAGAGTACGAGAGGCAGAAAGAGGCACGCGTAATTGGCAGGCGAGGGAGAACCTCGGAAGGTAAGCACCTGCCTCGTACGAGAGTCCCGGCGGCGGTCCACCGCCTCGCAGCTGCCGCAGATGTTTCCTCGTGGACCAAAAAAGATCGCGCGGAAAAAGGAACGCGCGAGGTGGCGGGCGACCGCCGAACAGAGAGGACGAGGATAATGAATACCTATGCATGCGCACCGAGGTGGGACAAGTTTCACGGCATCGGGATCGGGCAGATCGGCCCGTGAAGGAGGACACGCCACGAGCGATACGAGAGCGGCGGCGCGCCGGTACCGAGCAGATGTTCCCGCTGTTGCGGAGATCATTGTCCGTTCCTCTTCCGTCGTTTCGGCTTCTTTTCTTTATCGTCGACCGACGTGCTTTGCCAAATTTGGCCTTACTTTCGTGTCGCGTGTCTGTGCTCGGCGCCTCGGCTTTAAGGTGTCTATTTGACGCATAGATGGGCCATATGCTTTAAAAAATATCTGAAACAGAGGAGAACTTTTTTTAATTTTAAGAATAAAGTAAAAAATATAGTCCGTGAAATATAACGAAGTATCGTTATATGGATCTTACTTGCTTTCATTGTTATATATACGCTGCAAACATACGAATTTAATTTATTCAAGTGTAAGATAGATCTTATTCATTTTTATCTAGCTAATTGATTTTATCTATCTAGGTTGATGAGATATTTTGGTATTTCAATATCATTGTACGATAATTATCAACATCCATAAAATGCATATTTTAAAACAAATAATACATTTCTATGCGTCCCTCAGTACAGTTATTTGCACTCTCACTTTCTTTTTGAAATTTATAATTTCTACTAAATTGATATCATCGGATTTATTAGCTTGTTCATCGGTTATGCGGGTGATGTTATTAATATTAATGAATCTCTCCTTATAGGAGTAACGCGAGGGAATCTATTATCTTTTTTTTTTTTTGTATTTCTTTGCAATCCGCAACATATCTTTTTCTTGATATATTTAGATTTCATTATTTTTTAATATAAGTCTTATCGCTGTTTCAAGCTGCAATTTTTTTAATTTACATTAAATACATCTGAAATTTGTATCTTTTTTAATTTCTATTATTTTGTTATTTCTTTCTCATATTCATTTCTACTACGCGAAATAATGCTACGCGCTTCTATCTATCTTGTCACGTCTTCCACGTCGTATGACACTTGCCTGGCCACCCTCCGACCACCATATGACCGCACAAAGAGGTAACAAGTGCGCGATATGTACCGAAATAATAATCGAACAATACTCTAGTTAACCGGACGGCCAACGGGACCTTTTCCCGAGACATCTCGGGGGAATACCACTGAATCTGGTACAGAAAAAAAGCCAGGGCGTGAGATCGAGAGAGAGAGAGAGAGAAAAATAGATAGAACGAGAACACGGAGAGTGCACTTGCATCTGTTGCGACTCCGCCTGCTAACGGCGGCGGGTGTAAAACACGCGTCGCGGCTTTTTTTCGGGTCGGCGGGGAGTTGAAAAGGGGGAGAAATTGTGGGGAAACTGAGGGGTGGATTTTGGCGCCCCTATCCTTCTTATCCGGGATCATTCTCGATCCCGACTGAGAGCGCGCAAGGTAATAAATATAAAAACCATCCGATAAACCCCAAAGTGAAGCAACCCGGGCCGAAAAACGGGGTAGGAGAAGAAAATGTGGTAGAAACGAATTTAACTATCCGTGAAAAATTTACTGTCACTTCTTCATTAGGTACTCTTACAGGGTTTTTCCATTACTACGTCGACAGGGGAGTGATTTTTCTCCTGCAAAAATGATAAAAAGAATGATCGTATTATATTTTGTCTATTATAATAGATGTTTTATTTACGTGTCAAGATAGTTTGAAATCTATTTCATACTTAGAAAAATTGAGCACGGTCTATACTTTTGTTTATATGACAATAGAAATGAATAAAAGTGAACGAAATTGTCAATAATGTTTTAATTTTTTTATATTAGATGTGTATAATTAATTTTATAGCTATATAATAAATTTTTTTGTTAAATTGTGAAAGAAACTTTGAATATTTTTATGTCTTCGAATAATATAAAGATCCGAGTATTCCAAAAATAGATTTTGCAAGACACACAGTGTTTAATGTGTATACGCATTCGTTTTATTGATTATCGGAGGAATGGCGGATTTGGCAACTTAAAGTTACTTTCGAACACAAAGACGAGGGGAGATCTTTTATTCTCATCGCGAAATTGGATGCGTCGGAGATTAGCTTATTGAAATGTCGAGACACGTGCGGCAGGTAAACGCGCGTGACGCCGATATATACGACGTCCTTTTAGATGAGGTTTTTCCTAGACATTCTCAATCAATAGGTTTCCAATCTATCGAAGGTAGACCCAGTTCCTAGCGCCGCCGAAACTTCGGAGCCGCCAATAAAGTTGGGCTTACGGTCTCGTAATCTATGCAAAGCGAATTCGCTCGAATAATTTCTGTCCGAAAATTCCGAAGTCGACGCGATATGACTCTCGCAGCACCTGTGCGACCGTGCGGAAAGATAAAGGTTGTCGGATTCTACAAAGAAATCATCAGCTTCATAAGCGAATCCGGGAATAAAGTATCCGGAAATCTTTAATTTTAATGATAAGTTTTATGAGTTACGTGAAGTGAATATATTCTTAATCTCAATATTTCACGTGATATAATGTCATATAAAAATGATAGGTTTTTTGCAAACCTATCATTCTATCGAAGGACGATGTTATAACAGACTCACTTTTCTACCACGCTTTCTTGAGGTATTATATTTTATATTTTATAAAAAGTGTTAAAAATTGTCATATTGATAATTCGATATTTTATACCGAAATTGTCAAAATTTGTTCATTGACTGTTACGGACAATGAAACATTTACTACTATACGATTTTGTTTAATCTCTTCAAATACGTTTCAAAAATCGAAGAAAGCAGTGGTCGTAGGGTAGTTTCAAATTAAACCTATTTGTCAAGGGGGTTTGCTGCCATGAATTGAGGAAACAGCTGTGAAATGGCAGGTGTTGTGTTATGACGTCAGGCAAGACACACGTAGTGCGCGTGGCGAACCGGATGTCCAGGAACGAAAACAGCTTTGCCGCACAGCTTTCATACTTGTACACGGTTGCTTACTAGTAATAGTGCATTTCTTGCCTTGGTCATCGAACCATTGTCGCTATCTATTCGCGATTAGCGAGTCCTCAAACAGCGTGCGTAATCTCCCTTGCCTGTAATTTATCCCTTATTCGACAGGTGTAAACTTACTTTATTGTAATCAGGCGAGACAAGTGCTTAATTGATTTGTGATATCCGTATTTACAGTTTAACTAAATGTAAAGGAATAGACGATTATTATAAATTAAAAATAATACATATTTCATTGAAGAAATGTCGCTAAATTTAATTCCATAATTTAAAGCCATTTGTATTTAATTTTTTTTATATAGTTATATTCCTAATTCCCTAAAAAAACTGATTGTAGATTTATATACGACGCTTTTTGTATATATTTTCCTATGATTGAATATATTGCGATACAGCGGAAAGTTATTTTCATATACATACGTACGTTATATGAAGATTCTCTATCAAGGACCGATGAGTGTTTGCACAAAGACGATGGAGAGACGTAGGTCTGCCCTTTCAGCTTGAGGATATCCTGCAATCAGAAGCAAGATTTAGCTATGACACGTAATATTCGTGTCCTTTGAAAGATCTCAGATATTGAGTTCTAAATCCGCACTTCCCGAAAAGACTTTCATACCAAATCGATTCTCGTAAAATTCTCCTTTAATTTATGTTGATTTTTTAAATAATTTTTTTATCTTTTACATATGTAATTTTACTTTTTTCAAAATGGCTATCATGTTTTTCTATTAATTAAATAGCACATTTTAAACGAAAAATTTGAGATTACATTTATTTTATCAAAGAATTTACTCATTAACGAAAATTAGAGGAATAATTATGATATATTACGATCATTTTTTATCGCAAGCGCGCGCAATTATATGTAATACGATAAAGAAATTAATCATAAAATGTTATTAAAAATTTACGGTATTACAATTCTGAGAATAGTACTTATACAAATACGATGAATTCTTGATGTGTTACAATACACAGATAATTTTTCATAATTTTTACCATAGATGGTTACGTGATGGATGTAGGAGAAACTGGTATTTCAGGCCAAAAGTGTGTATAAAAGCCAGGTGGGTCAGAACAGGAATGGTCTCTCTCCAGGCAGGAATGTTTTTACCTGCCTTTTATCGAAGAGCGGTATGAAAGCAGGCGCTCACGGATGTTGTGGATTCCGTTCCTTTACAGTTTCGAACTTGGCGGAAAACTCTCTTTCATTCAATATGTTATATTTCTGGTGACACAAATGTCGCATATTATGGCACGAAGTTACGGTACCACAATCATTAAGGTATCCTACACAATCCTTAAAGTATCCTACAAGGATAAATTTAGCTGAGGTGAGAAAGCTGAAACACATGGCATCATTCATTACAGTTCTCAGTCAGGAATAAAACTGAAATTTGATATTAAATATTAGATAAAATATTGATAATTCTTTTTAACAATATTCAATCAATTCCATTGATATTTCTTGACAAGTTTCCTTTCGATATTTATCTTAAAAACTTTTTTTAAATTTTTTTTTACCAAGCACGGAGCGCACATCTGTATGAGTTCTAGGAAGCCGTCTTCTTAAACTTAGGGGAGGAACTCATTATCTGTTTGTATATGAGACGAGTGTGGTGCTTTATACTTTTGAGTATGTGTCACCGTTTCTAGACTAAACAAAATGTGAGAGCTTTTGCCGCGTTTGGAGAAATAAATCCAGCACATACGTGAGAACTCTCTTGCCAGAAATTACGTTCCACTTTTAGGCATTTAATATTTTATAAGACGCATAATGATGATCTATTTTTAATACATTAAAAGATGTAATAGAATACAAGCGTATAAATATAAATATGTAGTTGCTCTTCGGTTATTTACATAATCTATTTTCATTGCATAAATAGATATATTAATAGGTATACAGAGTGATTCGAAATAACCTGATGTTTTTGAAATGTCACATTCTTGAGCGATTTTTCCCCTTGCAAAATTTTGCAAAAGGAAAAATCATCTTAGAAATCGCTCAAGAATATATAATGTTTCAAAGACATCAAGTTGTTTTCAATCACTCTTTGATATGTATTATAATAATATATATCAAAATATATATATATAATCAAGATCTCATTGTATTGTTTGATGTGATGATTTTGATTCTGCAAGATGTACACATATGTCAAACAATGTGACGTTCTCAAGTAAAAAAAAACCGTAATGCCCATTGTAAGATCCGCCAACATCGGTGGATCCTGTAAAAATAGAAAGAAAGAACTTCCACTATTAAACGGGCCGGTTTGAGTTAGGTCGAGCGAAGTAGTAGGATGCCAACAGATGGTTGCAACCACGTGTTCGTTTTCAAGAACCTTTCCATTCTTTCCCTACGGAGCGTTGGATTGGATGCACGCGTGCATCAGGTTTTATACTTCAAAATTAGCTTCGTGACATTGTCGAGAGAGAGAAAAAGAGGGAAGTACCACATGTCCGCTATTTTTAAATATCACAGTTGCCGGCAAAAAATCTTGATGGAATTGATCTCACGTTGCCTGACAATTTCTCTTAATCGTTCGCAATTAATTTTCTGTTTAATAAAAACTGTTTCTTTGAATTTTGATATGCAAATCTGTCAACACATAAAAATGTACTTATTATCAAATATATTTTAATTACCCACAAAATAATTTTAGAAAGTTTTTTATCGAGTATTAAAAATAAATGTGTTTGAATATTATTTTCTAAAATAAGAAGCTAAAACAAAGGATAATGAACAATGCGAACGGATGTTCTTTTATTTAATCGCGATATCTTACGAATCAATTAATCCTTTCATGAATTCAAATCCTTTCATTCCGTTTTAGAATTCAAAAGATTAAGCATGTCATCGAGTCGAATTACGGCTCGTGCCGAAATGAATATTATGTCTGCACGGTTCGTAGAACCTGAGGATACCATCGAACATTACGCGGGTTGATCGTGAATTTCCGTCTCTTTTTTTTTTTTTTTAATCCTACCGGTATTATATGTCCTTAAGCGTGTCCGGCGCGGATAGACGTCTTCAGGGGCGCAGAGACATAGAACATCTGCCGCGTCGTCAGACCCCTCGGCAGTGCCCCCCGACGAAGGAGAATCATTTATGGGGCCCCAAAGCTTCTTTGTGACGGCGACTTACGCTGTACGGCGCCCAAAAAGGACCACGGAGGATTCCTTTTGTGCAACATGTGGCTGGCACGTGTATCCTCATACGAAGGCGCGGCTGGGCGATTTAGACAGGATCTATATAGGGAAGAACGCACGATATGAGTTCTTGAGCAGCTGCGTGGTCCTTCGCATATCTAAAAGGTCAATAGGATACCGCCCCCTGCATCCGTATGCGGGCCGTCTCTAGTTATCTATCAATCGATGTACATCGATTGGGCGATTTATGAACATATAAAATAATTACGATAATACAGATTTAAAAAATATGAAGCAAAACAAATTTAGTATATAAAAATATACATTATATCTTGTTGTATAAATAATACGGAATCATTTGAATACCATCGATAAATTTCGCGCGCGTATTTAAAAGCGATAGAAAATAATTAATCAGACGTAAAATTGTTAATAAAAAAAAATGTATTATATCAGTGGTATTTGTTTCGTGTAATATACTGAATATTTAAAAATAGTAATTTTCTGTTTTTCAACGTGTCTATTCAGAGACTGCAGTCAAACTCACTGAGAATTGTTTCGTAGGAGCATCATTAAGAGCCTCTGCGAATGACCACGCTGCTCTCTCAGTTCGTTTCCTTTCGACTGTCTGAGGGATACCGACAATTATCCCTTGACCTTACTACCATTTCCGCAGTATTACTACCTTGCAGCGTTGCAGCTCTTTGTTTGAGATTTCATTTAATCCATGCGACCTCCTTCGTGCATATTAAAAATGTCACTTTTGCTTTGCAATTATACTTATGTCCAATGTCTTATTATAGCGTTTTATATTCTTTACAATCACTCTCTGAGTCAAGATATAGTCTTATATAATTCTTTCTGTTTAGTTTTCCTTTCATTTTCAAGGAACATCTCTTTCCATTGTATCGTAAATATCCGAAAATTAAAAAAGAGTTACGATGAATTGTTGGTATATCTTGAAGATAATGATTCGTCGAATTGCACATCTCAATGACAGCCGAAATTATGTGTTATTACAATTTACTCCGAGGCGAAAAATGAACGGGCGCGTTGTGCGTAGGCGAATTTGCTCATATTTTAAATCGGCGTACGCACTTCCTGTCTCTACCTTTCAACTCTAAACAATACGAAGGACGGAATTGTAGGGCGACCTGCTTCTTCGGTACGCTTCGCCCTCTTCCATAGAATTCTTCCGCTTTGTTACGGCGCGGCGCACACCTCGCACAAGAAAACCACATTGATAATGAAGGATAGAACGAAACTCGAAACCCAAAATCACCGGCCCCCAACCTTCTGTACCCCAATGCCAGTCTCTCGAAAGTGAGAAAAGAGAACGGGAAAGTAGGTGGATGCACGCCAAACGCAAGAAAATCCAAAGAGCGGGCTATTATAATGATGGAGGATACTCAGAACTTTCGAATGACTGTCCGGCAGATAATCGTAGGAGGAACGTACAATAAAAATTCCGCCGAGTAATAAATTCAACTTTTTGACACTTACACATTGGAAATTCGACGGATTCCCACGGAGATTTGATATGGGTTTGGTTTTCACCGACGTTACCTTCTACGTTTTTCCATCTCTGTAAAATACACACAATTATTTAGAGAAAAAAATATATCCAAGTAACTTCAATAAAGGCATTTTAATCTGCAACGTGACGTTATCAGTGAAATGCTAATCAGTTCACAAGATTCTTAAAACTCTTGAGACATTGATAAAGATTATAACTAATAAAACATGTGTTAGGAACAACTTTTTTAAAGGAATTTCTCTCTTCATTTTTATGATATTTTCAAATATTTTTAAATCTGATTATTCAAACATGTTATTTTAAATCTTTTTCTATCCTCATTTTTTTTTACACGAAAACTGTCCTCTTTTTTATATATTTAAACGCTGTATTGTAAATTCAAACCCGGTACACGCCTCTCCGATTCCACTCTCAACGAAACTGAATTCATCGAGTCCCTCCTTCGCCCGCCTCCCGAATAACGACTTCACGGTTCATGCTACGTCCTAATTTCATGGTCTGACCACGCCAACCTCAGCATCTGAATTTTCCCATGGCCAAGACTTTACAATGGTATCGGAGCAAACGCATCATCTCCGGGCCCTTTGAGTTTTCGTCGTTTATCGCTCTCGTCACATGTGCGATATTCCTCATACGAGGGGATACTGGATCAGTTTGAAGTGTCCAGAATCGGGAGAGGGGGGGGGGGCGAAAGGGAAGAACAGATCGGGACCGAGGGGGTTGATCGTGTCTCATCGGGCCTCGAGAAGGGGATCCGTGGTCCAGCACGCGGAAGGGGGGTATCAATAGCTCGTTAATCGTAACGGCGAGGACGGGGCGATATACATCCCGCACTCGTCTCCCCCCCCCCTCCTCCTCCGCCCGCTCATCCCTTGAATTGAAATTTATTTAAAACTGCGCACCGATGTACCCTGGGGGGTTTGCGCCGAGGCGTCTCTCGCCCCTCGTGTGAATTGCGAAAACGGAGCACAGGTTGCATCGGGCGCACTGGCTGCGCTCTCGAGTCAAGTGCACGCAAGATTAAACCTTCCTCCATCATGTCTCGCCTGGATGACCACACGCTTTTCATCGTGCAGGACGAGTCCTGAGAACGCGCCCGCCTCCAGGCTGAAACCTCGCTGAACTTCTCTCACGAAGCTGCTACCGCATGCATTCGACTCGCCTTTCATGCGAAGTGACACTTTCTTGTGAAAGCTAGCAGCCAGCGTGTTCAATCGCGTCATATGCAAAATGATATAATAAAAATAAAATGCCGAAATATCAGTCCGAAGTCCGAAAATACAAAAGTTGCAAATGTATAAAGTTTGATGATTTCAAAGCGCGAAGAGAATTAACATCCACCTTTTCAAAGTTATATTCAGTATCAAATGTAGCAACGAGATTTGATTTTACAGCACACACAAGTTTCATTCCGATTTATGATTTAAAGAGGCAAAATATTGTAAGTATGAAAAATAGAAACCATTTTTCGTTGAAGAAAAATTTTAGGACATTTTTTCTAGATGCACAGAAAAAATGCGGAAATTGCTTGTGAGAAACAAATAGGAAAAGGCTTTTCTCGCTTTCTACTTGTGATAAAAATAACTCTAAAAGAAGGGAAAGTGGAAAGCAGTTGATTGCTTAAATCTTGCTAATTGTAAGTATGCTACAAAAGTTTAAAGACTCTGCATTCAATTCATGCCATTATTATTTAACAATTGCAGGAAAAGCCAGAAAAAGAATTCGCGGATGAATCGTTGAATATCGTACGTTATATTATGCATATTCGGGAGAATAACAGCGAGGGGGAGGAGCTTTTGAACAGAGTCATTTTTAGTTGCACAGTGAAAAAAAAAAAAAAACGTCGTTATCGTTCCCGTGCATTCGCACGTCAATTGCACCGTAACGTATTCACGTGGGAAATGCACATTGCCGGATGGTTTTTTCGCAGAAGAAGTAAAAATCCGCTTATCACGCGGAGGCATACGTGTAAATATAAAAATGCTACCATTCTTTTCTCCCTTATCCGGCCGGGGATTCTCGTCTGCTGCCGCAGTTGATCCCAATTGTGCGGTCATGATCTGCATTTCTGATTTCATCAATTCGCTCTCTTGTGACAAGCTCGTTCTCGGCAAAGAGAGGAAGGAAAGGGCGGTGAATACTGTCATTTGCATTGCGAGCGCGGTGTCGAAACGGGGTGTATCGTGTCTGATGACGAGGAAGAATACGAGGGGCGGCGAGTTCGCAATTCGAACCCGGCATTTAGTGGTGAGATTAATCGCGATCGTTGCGTTCGAATAGCTCGAAGGGCAAAGTTGCGAAGGGCCGCAGCCGTACAGGTGTATTCCCGTGAAAGTTTCGCGAGAAAATACAATGAATTTGTTAATGGCTGACGTGTAAAATGTTGGGAGAAAATCGATGTTAATTTTGAGAAGATAGAAAATGGACTCTGAATTTGTAAAATAAAATTTGTCATTAAAATTTAAGTTAAAAAATGAAAAAGAAGTAACTTTTTCGACAACAGAGGATGATACTTATCAATATAATAATAAGTTGAAGATGTGAGATTTAGATGAGAACAATTTGATCATTTTTTTTTTTTTTATTCTACTTATGTATTTATTCCGTTTTTCTTGACGTTGAATAGATTAAATGCCAAGATTATTAAAATTATAAGCGCAACCTTTGCGTGTTTTCTCCATGTTACATGCAAACCCTGATTAATTGCAAAGGAAGTACGACAGATGATGATACAGGAGATATGATTATGGCAATTTTATGGAAACTTGTGAATGCTGTACCTGAGAATCTTGACTCGAGGAAGTCACTTGCATAATCTATGCATGTTTAAACGAATGGCAGAGCTCATTATGAGAATAAAGGATGAAGACAATAATGAAGAATAAAGTAAATATCGTTAAGTAAAAATTAAAAAAATCCTTGGAACTCGAATAAATGAAAAAAAGTACAAGAATTAACATTTTTGTTTTTGTAACACAATAATCTGTTCTCGTATTGGAAGATTTAAGCAAATCAAACGCAGATTAAATTTTTCAAGTTCTTTAAAAAGTTATTCTTGCACTACAGCCTTCAATCGTAAGACCACTGGATTACATCACACACCGTGGCAGTATGTAACATGTTTACTTTTCATTATCGAAGTATTTTAATAAACAAACTTGAGTTTTTAAAGTGCGCGAAATGCGAACTGTACGAACACTCATGGGAGACAATTGGAGGTCACATCTCTGCGACCCCATATGATTATATGAACTGAGAAAATCAACGAGAATTTTATGCAAGGGAAATGTCATGAGAGGAACATCGGGGTCACGTTTAAGGGCTCGAGGATGCACTAGCTAATATAAACATTACACCGCTGGGACCGACTTACCGCAGGGGGTTCGTACGCAGGGTGCATGTCTCGTGGCAAGTTTCAATAGGAAAATCATCGTATATTATATCGCGGCTGCATAGTGACACTACTGTTACAGAAGACCATATGTGATTATTTTTGACGGGTGATCGATAATATGCTGTCGTCCGAAAGATTTAGTTTTTATCTTTTTAACGCGTTTCAAATTATCTTGCAAGAAAGCGTCGCAAAAATCACAATATATTCAATATAATACGCATCACATTCAAGCAAATTAAAATTAGTTATTCGCAATATGATTGATTATTGTATTCAAATAGGAATATCGCAACAATTAATATTTAATCTTGTATTATACAACTGAAATAATATATCGCATCTCTTTTTTCTAATTTCAGAGTAACCATGCCTTCAAATACTCAGACTCTTACATCCCCTAGTCGATTAGTAGGCCCGATTGAGAAGCTTTTGGTCGAGATGGCACTATCAGTGTTAATCGTGCTAGCTCATTTCTCCGCGGATTCATCTAGACTGCCGCCTGCGATTTCATCAAAATCTTCTGCAGTTTTGGCTGCAGCTTATACAGCGGCCACTCTTGTTTCCGTAAGTTTATTTATATAATAATAATTTAATCATATCATTTAAAAAGCGATTATGAACTATTAAGATAATTGAAATTCAATAATTTGCCAATTATTACATTTCAGAATTGTCACTTTTTTATAATTATATAATAATCTAATAATTATCTATGTATGCATGTATAATAATTATCTATGTATGTATATTAATGATAATCATTAGATTAGTAATTTCACTTAATGATAAGCTAATGATTGTGAAATTACTGAAGCAACCGAATAATGGTGATAAATATAATATATATATGATAATGATGATAATCATAACATTATTACAGAATGTATTTCGGTTGCTTCAGTAATTTCACTTAAAATTGCATATTTTTAATTTTCTAGAATTTATAAAATTTAATAAAATAATATTTATAATTTTATCTATGGTTTAAATTTCGCATTCTCAGCAAAATCGAACAAGTTTACTGCTTGCAATGCGAAATTCCTAAATATCCTTGTCTGTCACTTTATATTAAATCTATATTAAATCTATACTAAACGTTTATCGCGCAAAAAACATTCTTCTTTCTGTAAATATATACTGGAAAAAGAACCAGCGTTCTCTGCTTTCTTCCGCTATGCATACACATGCTCTCTCTTCCGACCACTCTAACCAAAAGCGTCTCTCGGATTCTTTCCAATCGGGCCGACGTCCGCATCTTTAAAGAGCACCTGCCGTTGCACAGGGGGAAAGGGTGGGGAAGCGGGGAACGGTAGGCAGGAAGATAAAAGAAAGAACTTGATCCTGGACTCACCTGCTCTGAAACGACTGTACAATGTACTCCAAAACGAAAAATATCGTAACCATCACTCTACACATGTTGATTCTTGCACTGGCAAAATCGAACAGCTCACTGCTTGCAAAATTCCTGTATCTTCTTGCTCATTGCTTTTGTGTTGCATCCTGTACAAAAAAAATAAAAATATCAATATGATTGTTAAAATATGACAATTTGTTTGAAATATGGCAATTATTTGTAATTTCACAATTTCTCAGGTCAAATTTATTTAACAATAAGAATTATGTTTTTGAAAATCTCTACCACTGCTGCAATTAATTTCTTTCCTTTTTTTACATTTTTCAGAGCCCTTTTCTGAATCCAGCGCGCGCATTGGGACCGGCTTTCGTGATGAATCGCTGGGAGAATCACTGGGTGTACTGGGTAGGTCCGCTGTCGGGAGGCGCCGTGGCGGCTCTACTTCACGAATACGTTCTGAGTCCCAAACGAACAAAGGACTCGCGCGAGATAGACGATGGCGACAACTCGTCCATGAGATCGGACGAGGACACCTACGATGATCTGGATAAACCCAATGCTCCTAAGTTCCCAGGCGCGTACGCGACCTATCGCCCGGTCGCCGGTGCGTCGTCGTCGATCTACAGCGCACCGCCGTCTGCGTTGGAGCGCGTCGAATCCATCTACGGTGGCACGAAGTCGCTCTACTGCAAATCGCCGCCGTTGACGCGTGCTAATTTGAATCGCTCGCAGAGCGTCTATGCAAAGTCGACGTCAGGTCCACGGGACGGTCTGATGATCCCGAAGCCGGGCCCGTTGGTGCCTGCGCAGAGCTTGTATCCGATCAGATTGGGTCAGAACGGCTGTCAAAATGGCTTAAACCGCGAGAATCCGACCGGACCCGGCGCCGGCGTCGGCGGTCCGCCGACCCAAACGCAGAATCACAACAGCACCAATCAGAACATGCAAAATCAACTGCAGCAGTGCACGCAGAGCATCTACGGCATCCGCGGTATCTCCACGAATATCAGCACCAGGGAGAACGGTATCTACGGGGTGTCCACCGGATCCAGCATCTACGGTCGTGCACCGGCGCCACCGCCGAGCAGCCAGAATTCGCAGCAATCCACTCAAAGCGCTCAGTCTTCGATACAGACTCACCCGCCGCCACCGCCGCCGCAGCAACAACAACAGCAACAACAGCACCAGAACGGACCGCTATCGAGCAACTCGGATAACGGAGCGAGTTCGAGACGGCCCGAAAGTATGTACGGCCACGTGTCGAGACGTAGCGACGATTCCGCATACGGTAGCTATCAGAGTTCCTCGCGGGGAAATTATGGCAAAGTACCCGGACCGCCGGGTCCGCCCAATGGACCGCCGCAATACCGCGACCAGGGTAGACCAAGCCCCGCTGGGCCTCTTCAGCAAAGTCAAAGCGTGCAGAGTAACTTCCAAAGAAACTCGCCGAATCCTCAGTATTGACTATAGAAGCCAACAATCGATTGAAGAAGAAAGATCGAGAACGCTACTGTTGATCCGTAACGAATTGTCTGATTTCTCGCCAACATAGAATAGCGTTTCGGTAAATATTTTATAAGAATTTCAACAAAGACTTTATTCTAGATTTATTCTAGAACTTTCCTTCATAATATAAAATATAGTTGTAAGATATTATTCACGACGGTCAGTTCTGAAAAATAATCCATTTTTATATTTATAAATTGTACTTTGTTCTATAAAACTAAAGTAATAATAATATACGATTAGATCAATACTATTTGTGTGAAGAGACACCAATATATATACACTCACCCGAAAAAAAAGCGGTACACTGAAAATGTGGGAAAAATTCATCAAATTTCAACTGACGATAACTTTGTAAATAATAAAGATAGAAAGTTCTATAAAATATGGAAATGAAGCTAAAAATCTCTACTTTAAGAATCAATTTATTTCAATGTTGCAAAATAAATTTATTGAAAATGGCGGATGACAAAGCGCGAGCATGCAAAATTGAAAAATAATGGTTCGAGTTTGCGACGGTGCACGGTATAAACAAAAAATTGTAGCTTATTGGGATCAAAAGCGTACGAAAGTACAGAGTCTCCTCTTTAAAATGCTTTTTTATGCATCTCGATACGATGATTTTTCGCCGAGAGATTCGCATTTGTAGAAAAAGGCAGATTCTTACTTCAAATGCGAATCTCTCGGCGAAAAATCATCGTATCAAGATGCATAAAAAAGCATTTTAAAGAGGAGACTCTGTACTTTCGTACGCTTTTGATCCCAATAAGCTACAATTTTTTGTTTATACCGTGCACCGTTGCAAACTCGAACCATTATTTTTCAATTTCGCATGCTTTTGCTTTGTCATCCGCCATTTTGGAGAAAGTTATCACACATTATTGCGTTATGAATTTTCGAACACTAGACATCCAAACTTTTAAAATGGTTTTTAAAAAATCCTGCTAGCTGTATTACGTGCCGAGATATTCAATTTTGAACCAGACCGAATTGCAAGAATAAGAATTCTGTGGTTATCAGCTCCGCGGTATTTTAAAACTCCAAACTCTCCTTACGGTTATAAGGGTCAATTCTGCTCTTGGCGTTACCCAGGATCAACGGCGTGGACGTGGCAGAAATCTGATCCCGTGTGCCCATGTTGGCACGTGTGTATGTGTGTGTGTGTGTGTGTGCGTGCGTGTGTCCGTGCGTCCGTGTGTGTGTATGTGTGTGTGCGTGCGCGTGCGTGCGTGCGTGCGTGCGCGTGCATGCGTGTGTGTGCGCGTGCACCACTGGGATAAGGACCTCATGGCTCGTTAGATCCACGATATTTTACGACTCCAAACCCTCCCGGTGGTGCGTGTACAATTGTGTGTGCGCGCGCGTATATTAATAATGGGTATGACGTCCTCGTGCGCGTATTACCTCATTCATGCGACGAGGCATACTTCTTATTAGTGTTCTAATTTCAGTCTGCGTAATGTCATTCCACTCTATTTCAAGAACTCTTCGAAGTTCTGGCAATGACTGAGGAGCAGGTATATGATTTCGTACTTTTCTGTTAATATTGTCCCATAGGTGTTCAATGGGATTTAAATCTGGACTCATTGCTGGCCATTCGAGTCGATTTATGCCAACTTCATCGCAGAAATCAAGCACTTTTCTCGCAACGTGCGGTCGAGCATTGTCTTGCATAAACAAAAAGTCCTCTCCGATAAAGTGCGCATACGGAACAACGTACGGTATGAGTACGTCTTCCACGTATACATCTGCGTTCATGTTTGCGTCAAAAAAGTGGAGATCTGTGTGAGCATTCGCAGAAATTCCTGCCCAAACCATTACAGAGCCACCATTGTAGCTAGGCCTCTCACTTACAGTACAGTCTGCAAATCGTTCTCCAACGCGACGGTATACTCGTTCTCGTCCGTCTGAAGAATACAGACAAAAACGAGATTCGTCGCTAAAAAGAACGGTACTCCATTCTGCATATGTCCAGCCTGCATGCTCGACAGCAAAATTGAGTCGAGTTACGCGATGGCGACGCATAAGCGAAGGTACATTTGCTGGCCTGCGCGGAAAAAGACCGTGTTCCGCTAATCTGTTTCGAATAGTGTCAACGGATACATTACATTCGCGGACATCTCTTAAATTGTTTCGAATTTGAACAGCCGTTCGATGTCTGTCTCTTAATGAATTTAAAACAATAAATCGGTCATCGTTTTCATTCGTACAACGAGGACGTCCCGAACCAGGTCTTCTTTGGACAGAATTAGTCTCCAAGTACCTAGCATAAGCACGTTGCACGGTTGACACTGATAAATCAAGTGCCTCAGCAACGTACCTTCGACTTTTCCCATCTTCAATTAACGCTACAACTTGAGCAGCTTTTTCAGGACTTATCGTCGCCATAATTGACCAATAATTTCAATGCGAAAAGATTAATTATTGTTTACTTTGACGAAGTCGTACGAATAAGTAACGCGTCTCGAAAGAAAAAGATCAAGAGAAATCAAGCACTCTTCTCGCAATGTGCGGTCGAGCATAAACAAAAAGTCAGGGCGGAGAAATCACAAAAGATCTGCAGACATCTCCTTCGGATGCAAAACAATTGATTGAAAAATAATGGTTCGAGTTTGCGACGGTGCACGGTATAAACAAAAAATTGTAGCTTATTGGGATCAAAAGCGTACGAAAGTACAGAGTCTCCTCTTTAAAATGCTTTTTTATGCATCTCGATACGATGATTTTTCGCTGAGAGATTCGCATTTGAAGTAAGAATCTGCCTTTTTCTTCAAATGCGAATCTCTCGGCGAAAAATCATCGTATCGAGATGCATAAAAAAGCATTTTAAAGAGGAGACTCTGTACTTTCGTACGCTTTTGATCCCAATAAGCTACAATTTTTTGTTTATACCGTGCACCGTCGCAAACTCGAACCATTATTTTTCAATTTTGCATGCTCGCGCTTTGTCATCCGCCATTTTCAATAAATTTATTTTGCAACATTGAAATAAATTGATTCTTAAAGTAGAGATTTTTAGCTTTATTTCCATATTTTATAGAACTTTCTATCTTTATTATTTACAAAGTTATCGTCAGTTGAAATTTGATGAATTTTTCCCACATTTTCAGTGTACCGCTTTTTTTTCGGGTGAGTGTATATATATATATATATATATATATATATATATATATATATATAAATCTTGAAACTTGTAAATATTATAATAACGTATATACATTGTGTGCTTCCGCGCGATGTACATAAAAATATTAATGAATCGTGCGATTTGATTGGGAAACTTTTATCTCGATGTTTTATAATATTATCTCTATTAGGAACGGAACTATCGTACAGTGAGAATAAGTAAAGCATAAAAAAATTTGAAGAATATTAAAAAAATCAAAGATACATCGGTTTTTATGCTCGATTGTATATCGTTGCATCTACGTGTAAATAAAAATATAAGTATTGTAATTTAATTTACTCAAAACAGAATATATATTAATTCTATTTGTTAGCTGATATTATCATGCCAAAACCGATTTACTGCAGAAAATTGATAATAATTTAAACTCGTTTAAGATCATTTTCATCTTTTTGCAATGATGGAACCAAATAAAAAATACTACCACTAGCAGAATATTATTGTACTTTAGCACAATGAAAATATCCAACACAAGTCACTATAATAATCCTTTATGAATGAGCATGAAAGTTATTATAATTAAGTACTATTATCTAACTCTCTGTAGAGAAGTTAAATCCCACAT
Source organism: Linepithema humile (assembly GCF_040581485.1). Lineage (NCBI taxonomy): Eukaryota > Metazoa > Arthropoda > Insecta > Hymenoptera > Formicidae > Linepithema > Linepithema humile. The sequence continues at coordinate 19,224,129 of NC_090132.1, forward strand.
ATGAAATATATTCTGACAATATTTTAGAAGAAATATAATATCTAAACAGTTAGGAAAATCTGTAAATAGATTCTAGTTAGTGAATGTTTACAAATCATTTATTTCTTTATCAACCGCCTCTATTTTTATCTCTCAATACTTTATCTGCTGGCAGTGTTTTATCGTTTATATTACGTTTTATCATGAAGTATTGGTGAATTTAGAGATACTGTTCATCATTTATATTCGAACATGTTTATTTTTAGAAGCAATCAAGCATTCATGATTAAATTTACGATTTGATATAATTGTATATAGAATATTATAGATTTAGAATTATTATCCGTTATTTATAAGATCGATATAGTCGATAAAATCGAATGAATTTTTTAAGAAAGATAAAAGTGCGTCTTTAATTTATACTTCTCGTTGTATAATAAGATCGATTTGGAATCCATTATAATAACATCAATGTTTATCGATCAGATTTAAAATCTATTATAACAATATTAGCATTCACTGAACAGATTAATTTTGTAACTTGTTTTGTATACTACGTAAATTGCAAACTCTTTGTGATAACTAATATGTCATTTGTGTGGAATTTACATCTGATTTAACTAGTTTTTATTTCATATTCTCTGTCGTTAATTTGAACAATCAAATAAAGATGAGCATTTGCAAGTCATGCTCATTATATGTTGCAATTATAATGGACGCTAATAGGTGCCAGTTGAGCAATTGCGAAATTTGTGTACAATTATAAGTCTGATCAAGCTTTAGAAATAGACAGCCAAATGTTTTTCAATGAATATCCTACAAAAAGCGATTGAATTGATATGTAAACTATAATGCTCATTTTTTAAATTTTTTACGAAAAATAAATTACAAATAATATAAATTATTTGAATTGTGACATTGTATTAGTCGCATTTTGCAAATTTATTTATATTATGTAACTAACAAATAGTTTTATAAAAAAAAAAGACGTCAATATTAAAAAATGCTGTACTATAGTAGATAAAAGAAAAAAGTAAACTGTTCGTTAATGCCGTAAAAAACACAGTATAAGCGTTTGTATATATTATGTGTATTTATTGATTTGTATCAAGCAGTAGTTTTAAGTTTTGATAACTATTACGTTCACATATGTATGCCCATATTTCTAATATATACATATTATATGGATAACAATTAATATAATGTAGTATATATTAGAAAATACTGACAATAAATGTATTTATAAAAATATATCAAGTAGTTTGTTATTCTTATATTCATTTATTAGAAGAGTTTAGTTTTATTCTGTTAGTTTAGTTCTTATTCTGTTTTGTTAAATCTTTTCATGACAATAAAATTAAATGTAAAATCCACACGTAACAAAATAATATTTTATAAAAGTATCATTTTTTCTCTTCAAAAAAATTTCTTTCTCAGATAAATGTTATCCTTTTTTATGCAAAAAATTAAAATGACGATTGTATTGCATTATATAAATTAAGATATTTGTTAGAATGTAGTACATAAATCAACAAAAAAACTGACTATAATTTAATCATGTAATAGTTATTTCTTTTTTTTATTTAGTACCGCATTTAAAAAAGCAGAATTAAAGTTGAATCATAAAGATTTGCCATTGCTAATAGATTTAATAATAGTATTAGTATTGACAAAAGCAGGTGGAACGCTGATACGCTTCAGATTAGATTAATCCGATTAACCCACATAGAATGCTTATCCGGGGAACGTTCAAAACACATCTCGAAAATATCGTATCTCTCAACAATATCTTCGAGATGTCTTCTAGATATGTGTGCTGTGTGGGAACGCTTTGGAAGAGCAGGAATGCAGCACTAAATGAGACTCATTAAGCCATCATTAAATAAATTTTAGTCATTTTCTTTATCGATTTACATACGGCAGTTAGAACAGATAAAACGTTAGAAAGACTCACCGTGAAACATGAGAAAAGCGAATATTATTCTTAAAATTAATTATGATGCTCAGCGTCATTGCGTCTTATAAGACATCGACCAATTGATTCTTTGAAATTATCAGAAATAATCTACAACAGTGTAATTAAAAAACTTCCACTCTGCTTGTTACATTTGATCATCCATTTTGATTGTCGATGATTTTACATCATAGATGCGCCAAATTTCAAACTTGCAAAGATGCGTTAATTACGTAGCTGTCGCCATCTGTACAACGATAGCGCGTCTCTATCATCCAATAATTTACCGACTTTGCGATGACACGAGTCGCTATTGGTTGAAATGATTGTTCACAGTGTGCCAATTTATCTATGTAAAGACGCCCAAAGGGCCGTTTCCGTTTTATTCGCTGCTGTTCAGTTCAGCTTAGTTCGTCTGAGGTCCGAGTTCGTCCGATCAGCTGATGACGTAACATACGACAAGCGTGTGAGACAAGAGTTGTGTGCAATTGTGTGTTATACTCGTATCAGTGTCGGTGGCGGGCGCAAGCAGCGACGTATGGCGCAAGAGATTTCGAGGTAACTCGTCGTCAATCGTCAGTGCTCGGTCTCCGCGAACTCGTTCGTGCTCCGTTATTACGCGTGCACGTAGCATCGCTCGTGTACATTCGAGCCGCGTTATCGTACGCGGAGTAACGTGCGTGCCGCAGTAAGCAGGGCGCGAATTGCTGCCTTTATCCCTGCCGAGCGGGGGTGCACCAAAAGTAAGCGATACAAAGAGGAAGAGTGAGAGAGAGAGAGAGAGAGAGAAAGAGAAAGAGAGAGAGAGAGAGAACGGATCAAATCGTGTCAGGATGAGTGTCGACGCGTACGGGCCCAGCAGCCAGACCCTCACGTTCCTCGACACCGAGGAAACGGATCTGATCGGCGCAGACACGCAGGGCAGCGAGTTCGACTTCACCGACTTCACGCTACCATCGCCGAGTCAGACACAGGCCTCGCAGCATGACGCGACCCAAACGCAGTCCAGTCAACCCGTTCAGGTTCGTCAAGTCCATGAATTATGAATACTTGTCTCATTGCATACTCCGCGCACACCTTACTGATTTTCGGCGCGGCAGCGTCCCGGAAGAATTTCCCGGCGGCCGAATTCTTCACAGCCACGCGGCCTAACCTCGCATCGTGTGTGCCAAATGCGTGTTGCGTGCGATACGAGTAGTATGAAGCGACCGATAATGCAACTTTTCACTTCGCACGTTATCTCCATTTCGTGACCTCGCATTTTTCCTCGATATCGAACTCTGCGAGATTCCCAGCGGGCGCGTACCGCTAACGTGGCCCCGATCGTTCGCTGGGGAAACACAGAATTGTTCCACCTCTGCTACGCGGAATCCATTGGTCTTCCTCAAACCAGCTACGCGAACGCGAGATTAAATGTACACACATGCGTTAGCATTTTATATAGTTACGCAAGTTGCTTTTAGGGTTTAAATGCAATAAGTAAATTGTGTACACGTGTTCATTTTTTAAATGGTTGAAGAAGAAACGATTCGATGAGACATTTAATTCCTCGCTTGATAAACACATTTCTTCTATTCAAGTAAGATAAAATCAAGCGACGTGATAATCTTTCATGCGATATACAAGTACATTTAACATAATTTTACAAAATAAAATAAAATAATAAATATATAAATAACTTTATGATGTAATATTGATACATAAAGAGATGAGTTAAAGGTCTGTTCGAGTGAATTTTAAATGGGCGTGGAGAGCTCCAGAAAATGTGCTTTATATTTAAGATTTTTTATTTTTGTTTTATTTTTATATAAAAATTGTTCTACACTCACATGTACATTTAGTAATTATTCTGTTTTAAAAGATATTTATCTTAAATTGCGAAGTTTTTTCTATTACTTTATCTCTATTACTTTATCATTTCATCATTCTAACATAACTTCTCTATATAAAATGTTTTTACAACATTGCTTTGTTGCTTAGGTAAATGGAACAAATAATACTTCATCATTGGAATTAAAAATCTCTGGAGCAACCCAGAGTCTTGCTGAGTTACAATTTGAAGAGGAGGAAGAGGAAGCATATTATAATCGTGATTTGCCTGAACATGCGTGTAAATATTGCGGCATCCATGAGGCATCCTGCGTGGTTATGTGCAACGTTTGCAGAAAGTGGTTTTGTAATGGACGCGGTAATACATCGGGATCACATATTATCAATCATCTTGTACGTGCTAAGCATAAGGAAGTCACTTTGCACAGGTAATTCACTTCTTACATTTTCATATTGATATAATAAAATTTACATTATATACAGACAATTAAGAATACTAATAAATACACATTACATTATATAAATACACTTGAAAATATCACTTTAAAAAATTTTTAAATTTAAATTATAGGTTTTTTAATTATAAAAATTTATTATACCATTTATTATACCGTTACAGAGATGGCCCTCTCGGAGAAACTGTCTTGGAGTGTTATTCCTGTGCCACGAGAAATGTTTTCGTATTGGGTTTTATTCCTGCTAAAGCTGATTCCGTGGTCGTACTACTTTGTCGTCAACCATGCGCAGCACAAAGTTCCCTGAAAGATATGAATTGGTAAGAAAGAATCTCTGTTTATACATATTAATTACAAAGAACGAGATATCTATGTATATTTATTTACTTATGTGTTCATATACACATGTTCAGATACACAACATCTTTAGCATGATGTATATTTAAGCCTTTCTGTAATTAATATTTGATAAAGTCGCATGATTCATATTATGACTGCTAAAGAAATGTCCTTTTTGTGCTCTGTCCTCCCACTATGTCACATTTATCTGCTCACATGACTACATTAAAGTGAAAGAGAAAGTGAGAGAAAGACAGAAAATATCATGTGTATTATTGAAGTGGACTGAGGGAGAACATTACTTTAAAAAGCTTGCTCAGTCCTGACAATGTAACTTTATCGAGATTTGATTGTGTATATTTTGTGTATTAATGTTTCCTTTATATTTAGGGATCAAGAACAATGGAAGCCTTTGATTGAAGATCGTAGCTTTTTGGTTTGGCTGGTGAAGATTCCGTCGGAACAAGAACAGTTGAGAGCCAGACAGATTTCTGCACAGCAAATTAATAAGTTGGAGGAATTATGGAGGGACAACGTTGATGCTACTTTTCAAGATCTTGAAAAGCCTGGAGTAGACGAGGAACCGCAGCAAGTTCTGTTACGTTACGAAGATGGATATCAATATCAAAATATTTTCGGTCCACTTGTAAAATTAGAAGCCGACTATGACAAACGTTTGAAGGAATCTCAAACTCAAGAGAATATCGAAGTACGATGGGACGTTGGACTAAACAAGAAGACTATTGCATATTTTTTGCTGGCTAAAACAGACGGTGACATGAAATTGATGCATGGAGATGAATTGAGACTCCGTTATTTGGGAGAGCTTCATAAGCCTTGGTCCGGAATCGGACATGTGATTAAGATCCCGGACAATTACGGAGAAGAAGTTGGAATCGAATTGAAGAACAATTCTGGAGCGCCGACCGAATGCGTCAGTCACTTTGTCGTTGATTTTATTTGGAAAAGTACGAGCTTTGATCGGTAAGAATTATCAACAAAATTATAATGTATTAATATATTGTTACTTGTGTGATTATGATTTTAAGAAATATTTTTATTTTTTTATTACAGAATGCAATCTGCGTTGCGCAAATTTGCTGTAGACGACTCATCTGTGTCGGGTTACATATATCATAGGCTGCTGGGTCATGAAGTAGAAGAAGTTCTGTTCCGTTGTCATATTCCTAAGCACTTCAGCGCACCAAATCTGCCTGACTTGAATAGATCGCAAGTGTACGCTGTGAAGCACGCGATACAACGACCTTTATCCCTGATCCAAGGACCACCTGGAACAGGTAAAACCGTAACAAGCGCTACAATAGTTTATCAGCTGGTGAAACAAAATGGCGGCCCGGTTCTCGTGTGCGCTCCTTCAAACACCGCTGTCGATCAATTGACCGAGAAGATACACAAATCAAATCTAAAAGTCGTACGATTGTGTGCCAAATCACGCGAAGCCATCGATTCGCCGGTGAGTTTCCTCGCGCTGCATAATCAAATAAAGAATATGGAGACAAATACAGAGTTGCAAAAGTTGCAACAACTTAAGGACGAGACGGGCGAATTGTCGAGCGTTGATGAAAAGCGCTATAGACTCTTGAAGAAAGCGGCGGAAAAGGAACTTTTGGAAGCTGCCGATGTAATTTGCTGTACATGCGTTGGTGCTGGTGATCCGAGATTGCACAGATTAAAATTCCATTCTATACTCATCGACGAAAGCATGCAAGCCACCGAGCCGGAGTGTATGGTACCCGTTGTTCTTGGAGCTAAGCAATTAATTCTCGTCGGAGATCACTGTCAATTGGGTCCAGTGGTGATGTGCAAGAAAGCAGCTAGAGCCGGCCTATCGCAATCTCTATTTGAAAGATTAGTTGTACTGGGAATCAGACCTTTCCGCTTGGAGGTACAATACCGTATGCATCCCGATCTCTCGCGATTCCCGTCAAACTTCTTCTACGAAGGCTCTCTGCAAAATGGTGTTTGTGCTGATGAGAGAAAATTACTGAAGATCGACTTTCCCTGGCCTGCACAGGACAAACCAATGTTTTTCTACGTTACGCAAGGCCAAGAGGAGATAGCGGGAAGTGGAACATCCTACTTGAATCGTACAGAAGCATCTAATGTAGAAAAGATAACAACGCGATTCTTACGTTGCGGAGTGAAGCCTGAACAGATTGGAGTGATAACTCCGTATGAGGGCCAGCGGGCCTATCTTGTGCAGTATATGCAGTATCAAGGTTCCCTGCATTCGAAATTATATCAAGAAATCGAAGTGGCAAGCGTGGACGCTTTTCAGGGACGCGAGAAGGATATAATAATAATGTCATGCGTACGATCCAACGAACATCAGGGCATTGGATTCTTGAACGATCCTAGAAGATTGAACGTGGCACTGACTCGTGCGAAGTACGGCATCATCATCGTGGGAAATCCCAAAGTGCTTTCAAAACAACCACTCTGGAATCACTTGCTTAGCTTTTACAAGGAACAAAAGGTGCTGGTTGAGGGACCGTTGAACAATTTGAAGGAATCCATGATTCAATTCGCTAAACCAAAGAAACTCGTTAACGCTGCTAATCCAGGTTCGCACTTTATGTCTACGTCAATGTACGATGCGCGTGAAGCCCTGATTCCAGGATCAGTGTACGATCGCTCCGGCGCGCAGATGAACGGTACACAAAATCACAATCCGTACTACCAAAGAAACGTGCCGCTCGATATGTTCAGTCGTACTCACGATACCATTAGCTACATCAGTCCGGAGCGGGCGCAGGCGGCGATGAACAACATGCCCGTACCGGTGGGTATGTTCATGAACATGGCACATGTACCGCCGCGCTTCTACAACCAGCATCAGCAGGCATTGCAGGCGCGCCAGAATCAGAGAAACCGGCGCGGCGCCACAACGTCGACGAGGAACAAATCCGGTCCGCGTATGGGCAAACTGAGTCAAACGGAACAAAACACACAGCCTTATAGTCAGCCGGGTCTGCCGCTGACTCAGGGCACGACGCAGGGCATGTCTCAACCCGGCTTCAGTCTCTCGCAACCTGGTCTGAGTCAGGCGGAACTCTCTCAAGACTCATTCGCAATCGAATTCCAGTCGCAGATGGATGGTCTCTTATCGCAAGACTCGACTTATCAGGGCGACCGAAGTGGCTTTTATCAGTCGGGCCAGTCGCAAGCGGGGGGACATTGTTCCCAGCCCTACTGAGCCGAAACCTACGTACGGCTGAGCAACGCAATTGCCATGCCATGAAGGCTCGTTCGACCAAATCTTCTCGACCAACAACCAACAAATCACTAACTGCGCAAAACGGTAAAACGTTAAAACGGCTCGACGATCGAGTACGATATTATGCAGCGTATGCAGTCGTCGACGTGAGATAAAGGGGAATGCAAGAGGAGTGAAGATTCCGTAAGCTAATTCGCCGTTGGAGGACTCCACCGTGGACGAAAACATGCAAGATTTATGTATCTACTGACTGTAACGAGTGCGACGAGGGCAGAGGAAGAAGACATCACACACAGGCTGGGAGACGACAAACGACCACTTACCAATCACCGTGACACGCACTATAAACGGACCGTTTTATCGCGGGGATCGAGTGACGCTAGAAATATAAAATTACAAAGGAAAGAAAAAAGAAAAAAAATGGGTGTACCGCTTCAAGACTCGACCGAATTTGACAAGTGTGCCAACGTAGCATCACGATCGGACGAATCTACGGCGAGGAAATTTGTGGAAGATCTTTATGCTAGTCAAAGTATAAAAGATCAAAATCACAATTGCACCGGAAGATTAAGTATTTCTCCCACTTTGCCACAGATTAATATTCAATTCGAGTGGAAAGCACAAGAAAAATAAAAACTACACATTCTTATTATCCGAATTCCTTTATACTCATCACCATCTCGAGCTGAGAACAAGACATACCACTGTGCGAACTTGCTGCACGAGAGTGCTAACGCACATCATACACATCGGGAGTTGATAACAATTTCTCCAGCTGAACTGTGTCGAAAAGAAAGTCGCTAATCGAATCGTCAGACATACGAAGCATTTCAACATCATCACGGAGGTGGGACATCTTTTCTCAAAAATCCGGCATCTACGCCGTCGTGAGAAATTCATCGGTGGTTTTAATCTTGTTGATTAGTTTTCTTTTTCTTATGTTATATCTATTGCTTATTTACCGCAGGGGGTTGAACGCAGCGCACGATTGAAAATATTGCTTTCTTCCAGTAGATCCTTAGTAACGTGCTAGCGGTTAATGTGACCGAGAAAACAGTATAGACATAGGTTTACTAAATATTCTTTTTCTTTCTTTCTTTCTCGTAGAATGTATGTATATTCGGCAACAGCATATAAAAGTACACGGAAATTATGCTACTCTGTTCGGAGAATTATATGCATATATGCATATATAGAGTTGATATACATCATCGTAAATCGACGAGTAAGAAACTACTAAAATTCATTTAGTAATTTGACGATGGGTCATTGTAGTATCTCTATACTTTATTCTATAAGAGAATGACCTCAATTTTCACTGATCACGTTCAGTTCGCTCCTTGGAAATTGCTTGCTGGGCGATAAATAAACAGCACTTCATTAACAATGATGTCAATTCTAATGCATTCATGTTGATGCAAATAGGTTTACTGAGTTGAAGAAATCTGTGTTAGTCCATTATTGAATGCCGCATAACTTCTATTTTTACTCTTTGCTATCAGATACGCGAAATATGCAATGATATTACTTGCATATGAATTTTGCAGCATAACACATATCACTTTTTGACTGTCTCATTGTGTATTTTGGACATTGCCATTATTCATAATGGTACCGAATAACTCATTATTAATTGTATTATTTTACTTATCGTACCAACTCTAGAATTCCATTCTTTAGATTTTTATTCGGATTGCTTTTCTATTCTTTTTGGTAGGATAGGTCTCTATTCTAATTTTATACTATGTCTATACTGGTTTCTGGCGGTAATAAATTTGTTATATTGCAATAGATTAAGTAACAATTAACATAACTTGCGTTATACAACACTAAAATTGTTTTATTTCTTCTGTCCGACCAACAGCGCACCGCTATATAATAGCAGATTATAATAAAATTTATTGTGAAATCTTATGGAAAAATAAATTTGATTTCAAAGCAACATATGTAATTATTTTGTATTATAACGTCACACATTTGCTATATATTTTTCAGACATGTAATTATTTTATATTATAACAAGATATGTATGTACAATATATAAAAATTTTATTTTTATTTAAGAAAACTGAAATTTAAAAAACTTTAATATATGTTACACTATTGATATCACAATGTTAATTTCAGGGAATTCCAAAGCGCATTCAATATTATATTTTATGTTAGTAAATATTTATTCGCATATTAATGAACATAGATAGTAATAATCTTTCAGAATATTATACAATTATGATTTTAAAACTATCCAAAATAAAAAAAAAATGAAAAATTAGATGGAGAATTAATTGTTACACATTTGCTTATATCTTAACATATAAATTATGACAAAATAAACATTAAACATTTTTAACATTATTTAACAATGTTTAATACTATTTACTTTGGCGCAAATTATATCTGTAAGATATACAGCAAATGTGTAACAATTTATTCTAGGGAGAGATACAAAACATATATAATAAACATCGTTTCTTATTTGATTAATAAAAAGTAAATAAGTCAATAAATAAAAATTTTTTTTCTTAAAAATAAAAAGGTTAGTTATTCGTAGCTAATTTTGGAGTTTACATTGTTCTGGGACTGTACAGTGGTTTGTGCGCAGAACTACTGATAGGCGTTATAGCGGCAGAGAGATTTTTCCTCAATGGCTTCATGGGCGTTCGCACTATTGGTGTTCTTTTGATATTGAGTTTATTGCTGGTTTTTAGTATTTGGTCTGGCAGCATTCAACTTGCAATTCTTTTCTGTATGTCATATGGCCTTGGAATTTATTGTACGTTGTATCTACTACATTATTATTGGGTGACGATTCCTTTCTTCTCTGTCCACCTTTGGAAGATCTACTTGGTTTTGATATAATAATTTTTGTAAGTCTTCCACTTCTTTTAATCTTAGATGCAGTAACAGTAGGTTTAGTTTTGTCGCTGTGTTTGTTTCATTTTTTTGCCGATATATTAGGAGATGCGGGGATCAATTTGCGATTCGATAAATCCAATGTAGCTCTAACAATGAGGTGAGACGTGTCTGGTTTAGAACCGTTTAGAGGTAATTTTTTAACAGATTTGTGCCGTAACCAGGATATCTGTCAAGAAAGGATTGATAAATGTCAGCAGGTTTGTCAAGATACTTCCACAATGTCAATAATTCTTTCATTTTCTCAATCTCGCATTTTGTTTCTTCCACTTGCGTCTTTAATTTGTCTCGAAACTCTCTCAATTTTGCCATATTGTTTGCATTTAGTACAAACTCCTCAGGATTGTCGCAAATCAATTGTTCAAATGACGAAGAAGCAACTATATCCAAATCATTCATCATTTTAATTATAGAATGACGTATTTCCGTAAAAACATTTTGCAAATGTATTTTCTCATTCTCTTGTTTCTGTAGATACAACTTGAAACTCTCGAGTTCCTGTTCAGAAAGTAATACATCTATATTAAGTTCAATTTTTGATACCAAGTTTCTCACAAATGTTATGTTCCTTCGCCAACAATTCCTTCAGTAACATCATACGTTCTTTCATGCGTTCCAAATTTTGTAGATCTGCTTGAAGCATTTGCTCCACTTCATTCAATGGAATCTGGTCATAGGTCTTGGGCACTAGGGCATAGAATGCCGCAGAAGAATTGGGAAAACTAAAAAGTGCTAGTGAGACACAATTTAAATATTACGAATAAGTTAAGAATCATATAAAGGATCTGCTACATATCATGATAGCCGAAACAGGGTCTAAGAAAGAGCAGTTGTAACAACATACAGAAATTGCTAAAGCAAACAACAATATATATGCAGGTTTAATTCTACAGAATTAAATTAATTCTGCAGAATTAAATTAATTTAATATTGGCAGATGTGTAGCAGATCCTTTATATGATTCTTAACTTGTTCGTAATATTCGAATTGTGTCTCATTGAGACGTTCTAAGTCTTCCCAATTTTTCTGCGGCATTCTATGCCCTAGTGCCCAAGACCTATGACCAGATTCCATTGAATGAAGTGGAGCAAATGCTTCAAACAATTTCTTCTACAAATTTGGAACGCATAAAGAAAGAATGTATAATGTTATTGAAGGAATTGTTGGCCAAAGAACATAACATTTGTAAAAAACTTGGTATCAAGAAATTGAACATAAATATAGATAGTCTATCTCTTGAACAGGAACTCAAGAATCTCTCGAAACTCGTTCAAGAATTGTTAAAGCAAACAACTAATATATCCAGGTTTAATTCTTTAGAATGTATGTTGTTGCACAACTGCTCTTTCTTAGATCGTGTTTCGGCTATCATGTCATGTAGCAGATCCTTTATATGATTCTGCACTTGTTTGTAATACTCTAACTGTGTCTCATTGGGGCTTCCTATGTCTTTCTAATCCTGCAACTCATTGAGTGTCATCTTAACTGCCTTATTAATCATTTTTTCCATTGACTTCCTGGCTTCCATTTTGGATGATCAATCATTGTTCCAATTTTCATATTTTCTTTAAAAAATAATAACATTATTAATTAAAGCTACAGTCGCGGACAAAATTGTGTGGACACCCGTCTATTTTACATAAAAGTATTGTAATTTAATAAATTTTTCTAATCAACTTTTTTTTTTTTTTGCTTTTTATCATAGTTTTCATTGTCATCAATAAATTTGGCTAGTAGTTTTATAGAATAATGTGATTTCTTTTAAATAAATATTATTACAAACTAAAGTGAAACAAAACAATGTGGACAAAATTGAATAGACTGCTTATCGACCGAAATCAAGGCCATAAATGTTTTTGTTTACATTTCTGCAACGAATGTTTTGAATTTCAGTTAGTACTGATATTCTCGTACCATTGACAACAACGTATTTTCAAAAATTCTTTATTAAATTTGAAGAATAAAAAACCGGAAAGAAATTGATTGAATTACAATACTTTTATGTAAAATAGACGGGTGTCCACTCAATTTTGTTTATATACAGTCACAAGCAAAATTGAGTGGACATACATAGCTGCTTTGAAATATGTGTCATCGAATAAATACCTCGCTTTTTCCAATCCTCTATGGTTTTTAACAATAGCTTCTTTGATTGTGCTTCAGCCACTATGTTATCTAACTGTTCCCTTATACAATTTTGTACTTTCTGCTCATAGTGCATTAATCGCGTCTTCTTGGAACATTCTGTGTTTTGCAAGATCTTCTCCAACTTTTTAAATGCTTCCTTACAGTTCTCGTTTATTGTTTTTTCCATTGGCTTCCATTCCAGTTGATCAATCATTGTTTCAACGGTTTTATCTTCCTTAAAAAAGAATAATATTGTTAGTTCAAGATATACATAAATGCGTTTTGAAATGCGTGTCATCGAATACCTACCTTAATTCTTGCAAAGTGTTAATCTATTGCACAAAAGAGATCTGTATAAATCTATACTTATTACTTCTATCACACGCGACTCAAGAAATACCATTTCATATCGTTACTTGAATTCTTGTTCTTTCCTTACTGGCATTTTCGGATAACTGGCTATTGCCACGTTTGTTTGATGAGTGAGCCTTTCTCGTAAAAACCAATGTGTAATTCGCGAATAGCAATAGTAGACGGGAGAGAATCTGTCCTTCTTCCACATTTATTACAGTGTATGATGGGGATATTAAAAACAAAAACAAACATGACATTGAAGTCCCAATCCAATATAGCTCTCTCTTCCATAGTGAACTACTCCAATCCTTTTAAGGCTCACTTTATAATTTCCGGTTACGCTAACATATTGCGGGATCTATATCTGATTAAAAATTTGTTCCTTTTTTGGGGGGAGACATGGCACTGCAATTTCTACACTAATGAACAAATTAGAGTTTTTGAAGTATATTAGAGTATATTAATCTAACATACAAAACATACTCTAAAAACGTCGATGCACACATTATATATTTATTTTTATAATTACACTTCTTTTTCATATGCTGGTTCTAATTTATTTGTGAAATCACATTCACAGTATATCAAGCAGGGCCGCATTTATACTTTTAGAGATCCTAGGTGCAACATCATTATGAGGCCTCAAAAGGACAAGTCTATTTCAGTTAATCAAATTCATACGCATTTTTTTTTTAAGTTTATTGAAAATAAAAGTCGACATGCATTACATGTAAAAAGGCGAAATTTAATAAACAACTACCGATTACAAATTTTTCAGCTGCCTCTAGTTTTTATATTATGAATTTAATATTTAAAAGTATTTTATTTTGCAACTATAACTAGACTTTTTTATATTGTCATTTGTGAGGAGTAAGATTTTAAGATGAGGCCCCAGTTTGCGCCTAATGCGCCTTATGGTAAATGCGGCCGTGATATCAAGACAATAAGAAATTATTTTTTAAAGATAAATATTTATCTGTTTCTTTGTCAAATCATGATTTTTATCGTACGCAAGTTAACACCATAATATCGAACGCAAGTTTACACCAAAGTGATTAAATATAATGTAAATAGTAGTAATAAATATGTGTCATGATGATGGTATCACAAATACATCCACTAATTAAAATAGCGTCCGCGAAACTCGCCTCTGCCGCCGCCCCAGTTTCTATCTCGACCACGCATTCCATATCCTCTGTTGTAGCTTCTATTGTAGCCTCTGCCTTGATAACCACCGAAATTACTATTGCCACCGCTATAATTACCACTGTTCGCGTTTGATGGTCCACGATAACTGTCATTTGTACGCATCATTTTCGGAGGAGATGGATTATTAGCGGAAAAACCGATTGAGTGGCCTTTTGGTGGACGACGCGATTGGAAACCGCCGCCAGTTATCTGCTCCAGTTCGTAACGGCAAGCGTTCATACCGCATAATGACTTGATCACGCTCAAAACCTGATGGAAAAGCATACAATTGTTCTTTTACCAGTATCATTGTCAAAAGATTACTAGATATTATTATACAGAACACATTATTATATATATTATTATTATTTCACTTTTCAATTCATACCTTTTCCTCGGTGGGGCTCAACTCCAGGATTGTTTCTGGATCTTTCGACGCTCTGATCACAAGACTCTCTAAAGCGGGTCGCAGAGCGACTATAGCCGCCGCATGTTGCGGATTCATGTCCAAGTTGATCCAATTATCCAGTCTAATCATGCCGTCAATGTATTCCACTTTCCGAGATCCGAATAGCAACAAATGGATAGGCGACACCATGGTCATTTGCTTGCAGGACACAGCTCTCGTACGAATCTGATAATAGATTAAGAAAGAGTTACAGTTGCATGAAAAAGAAATAGGTATCAAATTAATTTACCTTTTCGCCGAACACGAAGAATGGAAACGGAAAGTTCTGCTCAAAATTGCTACAGTTCACTGACGTTTTGTGAATCAATGCGGCCTTCGATTCTGTAGTGAGAACCTTCCGCTTTTCCTTGTGGTAGCACACATTGGGATAGAGACCCATGCACAACAGCGCGGTAATAGTATCGAGACGCGGATCCGAGCCTGCTTGATAATTCAGCGGGGTCGGGCATAGAGTCTCCTCGGGGAAACCGGCGCTTTGCAATAACGCCTGTAGTTGATTCTACGTATAAAAAAAAATAACAAAGTTATCGAATATAACAAATATAAAAAAATAATACGCGCATAATATGCGATTCCACTGACCTTAGCTTCCCAAGTTATTCGCAAAGTGGGCACGCTCAAATTCTTCGACTCGCAGAATGCCTGCTCCGCGTATTCACCGCCGCTTCTCACCTCCTCCCACGCTTGGAAAGCGTGAAACATCGCGACGTGGTCACTGTACCTCGCGCCGGCAAACCACTTTTGTTGGGCGGTGAGTCTTCTCGCATCGGGGCCCATGTTGTACACCTCGGGGAAAGTAGTGCTATTCGCGGCCATCGTCGAGAGCGCATCTCCCACACGAAACATGCATCCCAGGATCATCATTTTTCCCAGACGCGGTTCTATCGGCAGACGCGCCAAGATCTTGCCGAGGGGTGTTAATTCATCGTTCTTATCCAGGCATTTCATTTCTGTAACCAAAAATTTTATAAATAGAGATAATTTTAGAAAAAGTTAAAAATGTAAAAAAGTATTTACCTCTCAATATGACCTCCGCTTCGATCACGGCGTCGATAGGAGGCGGCTCGATTGCCTTCGACAAGAATTGTCCGATGTTGCCTAATCTTAATAATTTAATGCTCAACGCCAGCTCATGCAGAGGCGTCCTGAACATTTCCGGTGTCATATGTTCATCCATCTTATTGAATCGGGCTTTTGAGCACAGATGGAAAGAAAAACCGGGCTTGACGCGACCTGCTCTGCCTTTGCGTTGCTCCAAATTTGTTTTACTCGCCCAAACAGTCGCGTAATTGGTCATATTGTTATGCGAAGTAAACAGCTTCATTTTGGCTTTACAGGAATCTATGACGTAAACGACGTCGTTGATCGTAATCGAAGTTTCAGCTATGTTCGTGGATAAGATGATCTTCGTTACAGAAGACGGTACGGGATCGAAGACTTTACGCTGATCTTCTCTCGGCAATTGCGAGTGTAGAGGAATAATAAAGTAAGATGATCCGCCGAAGACAGGATGTTGCTGAAGATGTTTCATCAGAGCGAATATTAAATTCCAGCCAGGGAGAAAGATTAAAACAGCGCCCCCGAGATTCTGTTCTTTGATATATTTGAGTAGCGCCTCTATTAACTCGAAGCTGATCTCCTTCTCCGTCAGTTGTGCCATAGCATTCTTCGTCTCCATAGAGTAGACACTGCCGATGACTTTGTTCAGATTTTCCTCCGGCTCGCCGTCCGTCGGAAGCTCGTCCGAGTCCTTAGACTTGCGTTTCCCAGAAGTCGTCGGCGGAATAAAACCTGTGAGCTCTATGCAGTCTTCCAAGAAATACTGCTTCACAGGAAACGCTCTACCTGGAACCTCCACCACAGGACAATTGTTGAAGTACTCGCTGAACAACGTCGTATCGATGGTAGCTGACATAAGAATGATCCTGAGCTCGGGGTAAAGGTGGATCATGTCTCGCAGCACTACCATGATGAAATCCGAATTGACGTCTCGCTCGTGAATCTCGTCGACTATAACATGCGACACGCCTCTGAGACCACCCTCCAGTTTCCTCAAAAGCACACCCACGGTGCAAAACATTATGCTGGCGTAGGGTCTTGGCAAACACGACTCGAATCGTACGGAATATCCGACCGATTGTCCCAGCGCCTCGCATCTCTCGACGGCGACTCTGTCGGCCACGGACACAGCTGAGATTCTTCTGGGCTGCGTGACAACTATACTGCAATACGCACCCTGGCCGGACGCGATGTAATCGTCCAAAATGAATTGACAAACCTGGGTAGTTTTACCGCAGCCCGTATTTCCACGTATAATAATGATCGGATTTTCATTAATGGCGTACATGATTTCCTTTTTCTTGGGGAAAACAGGCAGGTTTGATCTTTCTTTGATGCTCGTCTGCAAACTGGAATCCTGCTGTAATTTATCGCGCTGCTCGTTCATCAAATCTTCCGACAATTGATCCAGAGATATTGTCGCCAACGGTCCTTCGTCGATATTGCATCCGGTCCATGGATTCCAATTTGGCTGAGGAGGCGACCAGCTCACAACACCAGCGGGTTGCGGCACGGAAGATATAAAGTCGTCCAAAACTTGATTAGTCAACAAAGAAACGCCAGTACTTGATGTGCTATTTTCTTCTTTTGGAGGCTATATTATGGATAAATAATTGATTAATAATTTGTACGTATAATGAAACATGAGACGCTAGTAGTATGTGTTAGATGATAAAAGTAATCAGTACCACTGAACTCCATAGATGAACATCAATTGGTTTTATATCTAAATTCGATAAGACTTCTTGAATCTGACTTTCCAGTTCCGGTGAAATTTTAACAGGGTAAGGTTTTATCTGTTCAGCATCTTTATTCTTTTTTAATGTACCACTGAATGGTTCAATAACACCCAGATGATACAATTGGCGCACAATAGACAAAGCACAACTTTTCGAAGCTGTTTGTTTGTTTGATCCAGTTTCACGACCAGTTACACCTAAGACACATTATAGTATCAGCAAATATGTACATGCGCACACAATAATATTGTATTTATATTTTAATAAATAAAGATTATATGACATACTTCGTCCAAGTTGCTTGACATAAATTGACATTTCTGCCATAAAACTCCTACAAAAAGTAATTTTCATGAAATATCATAAACAATATATTTTATATATTATCTACGCAATTAATAATTAAGGGAACAAATGTGAAAGAAACATATATCAATTAAGATATACTTGAACAAAAAGAGTACAAAACATTTGTAATAATTAGATAAAATATTTTAAAGTATAAATTAAAAATTTGTTAAAAACATTGAAAAGTAATTTTAATATATCTACAAATTTTTTTATTAAAAAAGCATCCCAATCAGCAATTTCTCATACAATCCATTAAAACATTGACATTTATTTCAAAGTTTTTATTCCATTTATTCCCTCAATTATACGCAACAAATAACAATAACTTACCATTTGAAGATATCACAGATGACCAGATTGAAGTACATCGAAAGAAATTTCTTTGTTTAGTTGCACCAAAACCATTATTAAATCATTTTAATAAAAGTTTTGGTTTTACACCATCGTTTTCTGTGCACAAGAGAGTTAATAGCTACTCTCTTGCACCAGCTTTAGATGTCAGCAAATAATGTACTCCAAAATGGTCTTGTTAAATTTCAAATGGTACAACATAATCTCTTTCTCATCAAGAAGTTATTTAGAAGAATAAAGTGTATACATATATATAAACTGAATTAATATCTCTCTATTGCAACATCAATGTGTTACAAAAGCATTCCATTGCAAGACTCCATACCTCGTATGATCTGGACCGACTGGGGTATATTTGTAATCAGCATTAATTTTGTTAGTTTGCATAAATTGATGAAGTTTGGACTTGGCATTTTCTATTGTCCAATTCCCATGTATGCCAGAATTCACGTCAACATCCTCCGCATCTTCCACTTTTTTCTGATCAGCCAGTCTATCCATGTATGTGTAGTTACTTTGACCATGTTCGTTGTAAGGCCTGTAGGCTTGACCGATGTCATTTGGTCCCATACCTCCTTGAAACACCGATTTCATCGGAGTTGAGACTTCCGTCTTGATGTTATCCGGTGTCATTGCTTGCGAAGCTACAGTGTCTTTCGGTACATCGTTTGGATTTACACAATTTGTACGGACTAAGTAGTTAACATAATCCTTAGCAGCGTTTCCTTGCGCGTCCTTTTTATTAGTTGAATTTCCTGCACCGACATAGTCACATCCAGGCACACGTAATTCGCAGAGGAAACGTTGTCTGTGCTTCGGTCCTGTGAAAAATACAAATCTATGTAACACCATTAATCTTATATACGAGCGGTAATATTTACCCGTTGGTCTAACATCAAACTGTGGTTCTTTCCCATTCTTCGCACACCACTGGTGGAAGAAAGATTTTATGTCACCCATTTTCGTTTCTTGCCCTTGCACTTTTCAATTGCTAAGTATGCAATGACGTTTTATATATGTTAAATTATTATAAACTTAACAAATAATTCTTACATTTCCATTTTAACAAGAACGAATATAAAATTATTCTAAAGTGAACTACAGCGTGGATCAGAGCAGATAATAATGGATGAGCATGTATTAACTGGAATTAACCTATACAAACGTTACAAGCCTGAGGGCGCTGCAAACAGTGACAAAAAAAAGAAAACTAACAGAACGATAGAAGTTTGTAACCCCTCCAGTTTGCCATTGAACTTATTTAAAGAGCGCGGCAAATTTGAATGTTTATATCGTGCATTAGCAAAATATTCGTAAAATAAAATTTTTTTATTCTGCTTTCTCCCGATACATACTTATTGGAGATCACATGTAATCGCAAGAGCAATTAATATCTAATCTAAATATTTAATATATATACTTGCTGGATATAAAAACTTGAATAAAAATGAAGTAAAAATTGTACAAAAGATTATAATAATTACATTCTATGGAATTAAAATTAATAACGGAGAAAGAACAATAGAACTTTGTAATACATGAATATTTGATGTCAAAGACCTCACAATAAAGACGTTCAATTGTATTCGTTTACGAAAGAGGAATTTCGTTAAACATTTATTTTAAAATATGTTACAAATATGTTAAAAAAGCGCAATTAGTATTAATTTATAAAAATGTTTTAATCTTAATTATTATCTACATTACAACTGATTAAATTCGTGCTGAAATAGAAAAGTACTTTTTGCCTCGTCTATTTTTTTCCTTTTTCGCTGAATCTTTGTGATATAATTAATTTTAATTAATATAAATTATAAAATATACGGAACAATAAGTTTTTAATGCAATTAAAGTAACAACGGAGAAAAAACAGTAAAACTTTGTAATGCATGAATTGTTTGATTTCAAAGACTTCACAATACAGATGTTTAATTATATTCTTTTACGCGCGAAAGAGTAAGAATTTCGTTGAACATTTATTTGGATAACATTTGGATAACATTTTCTTGCCCGTAAGAATGATTTTGGAATTGATTTAATTTAAATTAAGTTCTAATTATGAAGTTCTAAAAATTTGTTTTTATGAATGTTGTACAGTACAAGAGGCGAAATACATAACTACTTAGTAAAGATGCAATAAAAATCTGTTGAATTACTAATTTTTTAAAAGTTTTAAGCTATAAATTGAGTTGAATAATCATTATCATACATAAGAATGTGACAAGAATGCAATTTTGTAAAAAAAAGCGATTGGAATTATTTGTACGCTGAAGCAATTCATTTTTCTTAATTATAAACTTTCGCCCTGGTCCTGAAGTTCAAATATTGTTCGATTAACAATCTTTCATCTTCTGGAGCAGCGCGAAAATTTTATAATTAAGAAAAAAGAATTGCTTCAGAGTACAAATAACTCGTTTCTTTTGTACAAAATCGAATTTTTGTTACACTCTTATAAACGATAATGATCATTCAACTTAATTTACAGCTTAAAACTAAAAAAAATGAATAAT
Organism: Linepithema humile; assembly: GCF_040581485.1. Classification (NCBI taxonomy): domain Eukaryota; kingdom Metazoa; phylum Arthropoda; class Insecta; order Hymenoptera; family Formicidae; genus Linepithema; species Linepithema humile. The sequence goes on from NC_090132.1 coordinate 19,244,985, forward strand.
TTAACAGATTTTGTATTCCATCTTTACTAAGCTGTTATGTATCGCTTCTTGTACTGTACAATATTTTATGAAAACTTTGGAAAAACAAATTTTCAGAACTTTACCCAAATTAAATCAATTCCAAGATATCGTTCTAAGAGACAAGAAAAATTTATTATCCAATTAAAAATTTATTATTCCGTATTTTATAATTTATTATTTTTTATAAAATTTACTATTATATATTGTTTTTCTTTAAAAAATAAAAAATAAATTATAAATAAATAAAAATTTTTTAAAAATAAAACGGTAAATTATTCGTAGCTGTTGCTAATTTTGGAGTTCTCAATATTCTGGGACTATGTGGTGATTTGCGTGCAGAATTACTGACAGGCGTTGTAGCAGCAGAGAGATTTTTCCTCAATGGCTTCATGGGCGTTCGCACTATTGGTATTTTTTTTATATTGAGTTTATTGCTGGTCTTCAGTATTTGGTTCGGTAGCACTGAACTGTGCAATTCTTCTTTGTCTGCCATATGGCCTTGGAATTGATTGTACGTTGTATCTACTACGCTATTATTGGGTGACAATTCCTTTCTTTTTTGTCCACCTTTCGAACATCTACTTGGTTTAGTTACAAGAATTTTTGTAACTCTTCCACTTCTTCTAATCTTGGATGCAGTAACAGTGGGCTTAGTTTTGTCGCCATTTTTGTTTCTCTTTGACGATGTATTGGGAGACGGAGTGAACAATTTACGCTTCGATAAACCTAATGGAGTTTTAACAACACTGAGGTGAGACATACCTGGTTTAGAACTGTTTAAAGGTGATTTTTTAACGGATTTATCTTTTGCTTCTTTCCTCGCTTTTTTGATTGTTTCCTTCTCATGATTGATATTTTCCCAAGACTCTGCCAAAACATTTTCCAATGATGTACCATAAATAGTAAATATCTGGTTGTGCGTAGTTTCATATTCATTTATCAGTTGCTTCAATTCTGCTTCAATTTTTGGCAACTTTTTTTGTATCATCTTACGTTCTCTTTCTTCCATTAATAACTGACCTCCGCGATTGTGATAGCGATCAGGATTATTTGCTCGCTGAAGCAATTCTTTTATCTTAATTACAAAATTTTCGCGCTGCTCGAGAAGGTGAAATATTGTTCGATTATCATTATAAAATTTACGTAGCTTTTCCACTTCTAACTCATGTAATGTCAACAAATCCTCGGTAAATGTATTGGAATGAAATGGTGCAAATGCATTTCTTTGTGCTTCACAATATTTGCATAAATCCCACCAATTCATCAATTCGTACCTGATCTGAGTAACATATCTGAAAACATTCTCCTTTCTTTTTTCTTTTAACCGTTTTATTTCTGCATTGAAAGCATTTATTGTACTGGTGCCATAACCAATATATCTATCAAGAAAGGATTGATAAATATCAGCAGGTTCGTCAAGATATTTCCACAATGTCAATAATTCTTCTTTCATTTTCTCAATCTCGCATTTTGTTTCTTCCACTTGCGTCTTTAATTTGTCTCGAAACTCTCTTAATTTTGTCATATTGTTTGTATTTAGTACAAACTGGTCAGGATTGTTGCAAATCAATTGTTCAAATGATGAAGAAGGAGCTATATCCAAATCATTCATCATTTTAATTATAGAATGATGTATTTCTGTAAAAACATTTTCCAAATGTATTTTCTCATTCTCTTCTTTCTGTAGATACAACTTGAAATTCTCGAGTTCCTGTTCAGAAGGTAAAACATCTATAGTAAAGTTAAATTTTTTGGTACCAAGTTTCTCAGAAATGTTATGTTGCTTTGTCACCAATTCCTTCAGTAACATCATACGTTCTTCCTTTATGCGTTCCAAGTTTTGAAGATCTGCTTGAAGCATTTGCTCCACTTCATTCAATGGAATCTGATCATAAGTCTTGGGCACCATATCCAGGTTTAATTGTGTATATATTACTATCGTTTGCTTTAACAATTCCTTTATATTGTTGCACAATTGTTCCTTCTTAGACCGTGTTTCAGCTATCATGTCATGTAGCAGATCCTTTATATGATTCTGCACTTGTTCGTAATATTCTAACTGTGTTTCATTGGGGCATCCTATGTCTTCCCAATCCTTCTGCAACTCATTGAGTGTCTCCTTAACTGCCTTATTAATCAATTTTTCTACTGGTTTCCATTTTGGATGACCTATAATTATTCCAATGCTTATATTTTCTTTAAAAAATAATAACATTATTAATTAAAGCTATATATAACTGCTTTAAAATGTGTCATCTAATAAATACCTTGCTTTTTCAAATCCTCTATGGTCTTTAACAAGAGCTTATTTGATTGTGCTTCAGCCACTATGTCATCTAATTGTTCCCTTATACAATTCTGTACTTTCTGCTCATAGTACATTAATCGCGTCTCCTTGGGACATTCTGTATTTTGTAAGATCTTCTCCAACTTATTAAATGTTTCCTTACAGTTCTCGTTTATTGTTTTTTCCATTGATTTCCATTCCGGTTGGTCAGTCATCATTTCAACGGCTTTATTTTCTTTAAAAAAGAATAATATTGTTATTTTAACATATGCATAAATGCGTGTCGTTGAATACGTACCTTAATTCTTGCAAAATGTTAATCTATTGTACAAAAAAAATCTATATAACTCTGTACTTATTATTTTTATCATACGCGACACAAGGAATCACGAGAAATGCCGTTGCATATCGTTACTCGTTTGAATTTCCTTTTCTTTCCTTTCTGGCATCTGCGGATAGGCTGTTACCCCTTCCATATGGCCTCGTTTGTTGGAATTATGCCCAGTTCCACCAACATAGATTAACTTTAATCCCGGTTCAACTTACTTTTTACCTTTTTCTAATTCTTAGAACTAGAAAAAGATGAAGAATAAATTGACCGAGATTAAAGTTAATCTACGTTGGTGGAACTGAGCATTAGTGAACTATGGGTGCTTTCCATCAATCATCATCAATGATACGCCACGGCACTGTATTCTAGAGAATTTTCATTTTATCCATCTGCAAAATATATTTATACTCATCGCGATTGTAAACAATAATTAATGATGGTTATGTTTGATTTGTACGTACTTTAAATATGCCAATATGCTCTTGGTACGCCAAATTTCAATTAAATGAACTTACTAGTGTAGTTCGAGTCCAAGGATACTAAGGCTTAGTTTACACCGATTATTTAGTACGCGTACCAAGTACTAAATCAGCTTCTTTAATTGGTGTAGATTTTACACTAAACGATTTATACCTATCGCAGAAGCAGATTTAGTATTTGGTACGCGTACTAAACAATCGGTGTAAACTAGGCCTATGGCAGACGGGGATGTCTTTCCTCTTCCCACGTTTACTACCGTGTATGATGGGTTATTAGAAACAATACAGACATGAGATAGACGTCCCCATCCAATATTGCTCTCTCTCTTCCACAGTAGACTAGCATCATTCTTTTATGATTCATTTTTGTATGTGTATAATGGAGAATTTATACTGCATCTGATGTCCGACGTATGACGTAGACTTTAAAATATCTCTAGCTAGAATTTCTAGAAAACAAGCTCTATTATTGGATATCGGATGTCGTACGTCGGACATCGAACGCAGTGTGAATCCTCCATAACTTCCTCTCATAGCAATCATGCAAAATCTCTATGACAGCAACCAATCAAAAGAGGGCTCCTTTCTGCCTAAGGGAAATAATAATAATAATAATATGAGAAATTAAAGACTTGTTCGTTTTAGCTGCACTGGGGCAGCTCTGGGTCTGCTCTAAACAAGATAATACAGGACAAACTATTTATCTGTCCTGTATTATCCTGTGTAGAGCAGACCCAGAGCAGCCCCAGTGTAGCTAAAACGAACAAACCCTAAGTCCCCTAGTTTCGATAATGAATATCGCAATGACACAACGAGATATCGAACTCCTCGTTTTAGTCGCGAATCGATACGAAATGACATACCAGCAAATGGTTCTAATTCCAACCTCAATAGACAGTTCGAAAGTGCGAAGTACAATGTTTGTCTTGTTTCGTAATTATCTTTAATAATTTATCGTGAACTTTCAAGCTCGTTGGAAATTTCGAATCAGCGAGCGGTGAGAGTTTTCATGCAGATTGGCGTTGAGAGAGTGACGTAGAATTGTAATGATTGAAAGTTTGATCGGGAGCAGCAAGCTCGCAAGGCGCACCGCCAGTCCTCAGGAATGATGAATTGCAATGGAGGATCGTCTGTGGCTGGTGAAGTACGCAATGCGAGCGCTCCCATGGACAGCAAACCGATTGTTACCTGTGAGTTCCGTAGTCGTTGTCACCTTTAACCTCTACGCTATGCCATTGACACCGCCGTTATTCACATGCTGTCATTGACGCCCCCGTCTTTCTATCTGTCAATCTTCGCGACACTTCTCTTTTTTTTCTTTTTCTGCTTGGAATAACTACTGTCCATTATGCGAATGAAATACGCAGCAACGAATGATACTTGCTTATATATTCAAGAACACATAGTTTATCAGATTTTTTGAAACTTTAAAAGAAATATTTGCTTTCTAATGTAGCTTACTATTTTTATTAGAAAAATATGATGTAGATTCTTTTAGATAATTCATTATTTTGATTTTCATATTCAATATATCTGATTTTCTTGTTTTATATATATGTACTATATTGTATTTATTATAAACTACTTGTTTTTATTATACACGATATAAGATATTTACTATAAGTGGATTTTTTATAGCAAGCAACTTTTTTATGGTTTAATAACTTTTTATAATAAGCATGTAATCTTGTCTGATTGATGTATTGATATATATCAGAATATTATTCTCTGATATATGTAAATGTATTGTCTTGTTAATTAACATGATATGTTATAGAATATGAATGTAATAATTTGTGCAATGATATAGGTGCTGGAGATGAAAATTTGTTTTCTACATTGGAAAAGGGTTTACTCCAAGCTATTCCTGCAGATGCAGTAGAATGGCGTAGGTCATTCAGTAGGCCAGTTAAACAAGTTAAACTTGGAGCTACCTTTGTGCCATTTTCCAGAGATATTTTGTCCACTGAGAAAGATTGGCATCTTATAAGGCAACCAATCTTTCATATTTATTGGACTGAATGTTCTGTAAGTTTTGACATTTTAAGTTTTTAACTATATTTCAATTAAATGAAAAATTTGTGAATGTCTATTTAAGATATTATTTTTTCATTCATATTAAATATTTTATTAGATGAAATCAATTGTGATGAAAGTAGAAATATCAATATATTTGGCAATATCTATATCTGTCTAATAACATGATATATTTTTATATTTTATATTCTTTCAGGATGTTGATACTTATAAGACTAGTGTCAGAGATGATATTGATGCCTGGTTAAAAATACTAAATTTATATCATATCCAAGATTGGATGATTGTGTTAGTAGAAACGTATGATATAAAGAAAGCCAATAAACTGCTGCCTAGGACTACAGTTTTGGATAAAATACGAAGTGACTTTGCCGCCAAGAATGGCGACAGGTAATCTTATTTAAGCTATAATTAGTACAGATACAATATATTTCAGTATGAATCTGGAGTTTTTATATTTAATTTTTATATTTAATTTTGCAATATTTAGAAACAGCCTTTTCTAATTTACAAATTATGTTTACCAGATGCTTTTCTATAATTAATCCAATTAAATCTGAATCTCGTTCTGCCGAATCATGGAGAGGTTTGATAACTCGCATTCGTCATTTGATATTAACCGCATACGATAGAACTCTTTCACGCTTTGAAGATATTATACGTGAGCAGAGAGAGAGGCGAAACAATCCTAGTTGGAATTTCTGCCATTATTTTCTTCTACAGGTAATGTAATTGCTTCAAAATTCTAACTTTTATCTAATTATCTAATAACGATCTAATCTCTATTATTCTTTAAATTTTTAACTTTTATTACAATTGATGTTTCAGGAAGAAATGGCATTTGCATTACAAATGCTAGGTTTATACGATGAAGCATTGGTGCAGTATGATGAATTAGATGCTCTCTTTACGCAGTTTGTGCTCAATTCTAATGTAGGAGGTATAGTAATCTCTCATTAAAGCTTAACTTGGAATCAACATGTGCATTATGCAATAAAAAGAAATAATGATACAAATTAAAAACCTAAATATAGATAAACTATTTGTAGATACTCCAGGATGGTTAAGTCTGTTTCAAGCGCCTCTCAACAATTGGGGAGGCGTGAATTTAAATAACGGTACAAACCATCATTTAAGGTTTCTTTTAGCTGAGTGTAGGGCATCTTTATTAGATCTTAGGAGTTATTTGTTTAGTAGACAATGTGCCATGCTGCTCTTGCTTAATAAACCTTGGGAGGTTTGTACAGATTTAATAATAATTAATAATTCATGGATTCATCCTATATTTAAAAATTATTGCTGAATATTCTTCTCTAGGTTGCGCAAAGATGTTTATCATTCGTTCATAATACATTGAGCGAATTAAGAATCTTAGAAGTGCAGAGACCTGAAGGATCTATAGAATGCTGGTCATTCCTCTGTGCGTTAGAGGTCTTGCAAGCCTGTCAATTGTCTATCTACAATATTGATAATAATCAACAGTTAGACTTATGCTCTTTGCATACAGCTAGCTTATGGGCACTTGCAAGAGACAAGGTATTATAAGAGACAAATAATTACATTTTTTTACTTTATTTGACTGTAATTACATTTACTTTTTATTATTTTGTGATGTAATTAAATAATTATAATATGTATATATATATATATACAAATGATACAATATAATGATGTAACATCTTTTGTTTTCATTGTGTATGTTGTGTTTCTTTTTTCAGTTAGGAAGCTTAGGAAAATTATGTGGCCTAATGCCAGGCAGTGAACCAACCAGTGAACAGTTGCACACAGTTGTGTATCTTATAGCAGGAATAGGAGATTCAGAGCCGCAAGTGGAAGGAAAATTAACTCCTACAGACAAATTAAAAGAGGCACTATCATCGAAAGAAGCATTCAAAAAACAATATCTAGAACATGCAGAATTGGCCATGGGCACGTACAAGCACGTCGGTCGCATTCGATCAGCCAGATTAATCGGGAAAGAATTGGCACGATTTTACAGTGAACTCGGAGAAAATCAAAAAGCAGTCGCATTCTTATCCGATGCTTTAAAGACATATATGGACGAAGGATGGAATCAATTGGCTGCGCAGACACAATTGGAGTTAGCCGAGTGCTATAAACGGATGGACGATGTTGAAAAATATACTAAAGTATGCGCTGCAGTAGCTAGTACAAATGTTTTGCATATAACTGTACGGAATACATATTTGGAAGAAATGTTAGGCTATATGAAAATGATCTCTTCGCCTCAACCATTACTCACGGAACTTGGATATGCTTTTATAATACTCAGTATGGAAGTTAAAGTAATGGATAAAGTAGTACAAGACTGTGTAGTTAATGTCGAAATCAGTGTACAGAGTTTGTTTCCTCGAGAATTAAGATGCACTAGTGCCGCTATTTCTGTAGAGGAAATACAAAAGCCATCTATACCTAATAAAAAGAAAGGATTAAAAGCACCTGTTGAACCTCCAGTACAATTGTAAGTATTATTAAGTGAAAGAGTTAAACTTTTTTTCTTACAGATCTTTACTTCCGTATATAATTTTTAATATTTTAATTTTAAAAAACGGATTGTAAAAAAATATATCATTAATCTGTACGTGAAACACAGCATTTATTCTATGTTTTATTGTACATATGTCAAATTTTTATTTCTTTTTCAGATTATCAAAGTGCACACTAGAAGACATGAAGCCACATGATCCAAGTTTGTTGAACTTGCAAGTGTATTCTTACTTGGATTATAAAGAAGATAGGAGTCTTGGTTCTGCTAGTGTTATTAATAAAAATATAAAACCAATTGTGAGACGTTCAGATAGTGCAAAACATAGAAAACCTTCGGTGAACGCAAAAGGTGATTTTAGCAAAGCACTCACCTGTGATGGATTTGTTATGAAACCTGGTAAAAACACATTTGTACTAACAAGGCGAATAAATCAACCTGGTTTATACAAAATTAGCCAGCTATCGTTAGTAATAGAAGAAAAATTAGAATTTTTATCATCTGTACTGAATCCACGATTATGCTACGAAGTAGCAAAGACGCAACCCATGATATCCGTAAATTGTGGTCGAGATTTACTGGCAGGTCTCATTCAAGACATTGAGCTAGTTATTTCGAGCGGAAGTACGAAGATAACTGAGGAAATGAAATTAAAACTGCGCACATCACGTGGATTAACAGTGCAATCACAGAGCGTTGAAAAAATAACGGTGAAGGAATTAGAGATACCACTGCTAACATGTGAACCATTTAAAACTATAAGGGTGCAATTAAAGGTTCTGGCTGAACTTCCACCGAAGAAGGATTCTTCGTCTATGGAACACAAGGTATTTGATATATATAATATTTTAATTAAAAAATTTCAATTTTAATTTATATTATTCTCGTCTAACTAATGAATATTACAATTCGTAATTTCTCTTTCTAGTTAAATATACAGTGTCCATGGGGCTCGGAAGAAAGTATACCTTTACATTTTGGTCCACCATTAATGTCAAGTATGAAACTTCACACAGCAAAGCAAAGAAAATTTATTCAAATAGTTGTAACTGGTTTGACAAGTCAGCTTCTACAATTGACTGAGCCTGGATTAACAACAATTACGTCGATAGACGTTAACTTCAAAAGTTTAAATCCTGTTGCGGGTCAGAGATTAGTGATAGGTAACGGAATGAATGTTTCCTTTATGTGGGAACTTGAAATTGGAAAAGATGAGAAATCCACGTTGCCAATAAAGACTGATTTTCGTGTAAAATATGTACCAATTAATGATACTGAGGAGTTAAATGATACACATGTTGACGATGATCCATTACATATACATAATTTAGAGAGAATTGAGAAAGCTTGTAGCGTTTACAGATGCAATTTTGATATTACAGATTATGTGGTAAGGATAACTATTTCTTATTATTAACTAATGTGTGTAATCTATAGCTATGTGATATACATTTGAATAATATTCTATTTATTTAAAAAATAAGAAAAAAAAGCAGGATTAATATGATAATTTGTAATACTGTCATATTTAGTATTACTTATAAAATATGTAACATTTTATGTATATTGTAGCTGTACAATGTAGCGTATAATATTAATTTTTATTTGTAATGATGCTTTCCAGACTTTATTTACCGTATCCTCGAAGATTGAAGCAAGTGGTGGTGGAGGAGAATTTTGTCGCGCTGGTAGCATGTGTCACCTCTGTCTTACAGTGATGCGCGTGTTACCTAGTCTCAGTCCAAATCCTCCGCCACAGTTGATGTATGAGGTTCTAGCAGACCAAACTATGTGGGCAGTGTGTGGTCGGACCGCAGGCATCGTGTCATTAGAAGTAGTGGAAAAGCAAAGCGTTACATTAGATGTAATGCCTTTGACAAGTGGTTATTTGCCTCTCCCTGTTGTTAGATTATCTCGATACATACCTGCAACAGAGTCCAAAAATGGTAAGTTTAAATATTCTATTATGTATTATAATTTAACTATAATTAATGTTATTTGACTTGTCAATAAGTTTGCCGAATCTTTATTCAAAAATGTCTGCTATATGATCTGAAAGAAATATTTTTTGAACACTGTTTACGCCAATAGATTGTTTTACAAAAATTTTAACTGTTTTATTTGTTTTCATTTTAAGATATCGTCCGTAATAAAAATGATATAGGATCTGGTCCTCGATTAGAGCCATTTAGTCCAGGACAAGTGTATAATGCCAGTAAAGCACAGCAAGTGCATGTTTTGCCAGCAGCTCCATCAGAATCGAATTAGAAATATGTAAATTGTTGTTAAAGACGTGTATATTTTATTTTCATGTAATTAGTCACGAACACTTTAATTTATGAAAGGCTTGAGAAAGCAATTATAAATTGTTTTCGCAATCAATTAAATAATTGTATATTTTATTTTCAATTAACACAAGGTAAAGTAGATTATCAATGTAAATTCATATTTTGAAATAAGCACACAAATCCGCACATATTAAACAAGATCGTTTAATATCATTGGTTTATGTAAGATTTGTATCACAGTTTATTTTAATTTTGCATTACCAAAGTCATTCAATTTTCAAAAATCAGAATTTTGCGATTAATTGCTTGCAACGCCATAAAAAATTTTTATTTAAAGTTCTAAAACTTCTATTTTTACTGAAGATACCTTTTTTTTATTGAAAAAACTATGTCTAATATATGTAATTATATTTTGTATTTATTTCAATTAGATTTCATTAGAAGGTAAACATATTCTTGCATTAATATGATATATATCATATTGATGAAATACTAGAAAATGTCCTATTTCTTGATGATTCGATATCAGTTATGAATGTTGATTAAACTCACATTAAGTGTTCTAAATTATGTACTTATATCTTTGCATTTGACAAATAATATTATCTCTTATTTGACACTTATCCCTTTCTAATCTATATTATTTGCTGTTTATTACTATATAAATCCCAACAATCTTCTCTCTTGCTTGTTTAAAATATTTGGATATTTTATATCATTTTATAGAAGAGAGATGGAGTAAAAATTTGTTCTTACACAGCAAACATAAATATGTAAAATTTGTACAAATATTTGTTAGTAATATATTCATAAGCATATCTGAATAAATGTTACATATTTTTATTCGTTAAATTGTAACATAGTAATTCTTACAAACATAATTTTGATACATAAACTAGAAATTTATTTAATGTTATGCAAAAATAAACATTGTGTTCTCTTAATAATATTTGTATTTTAAATATATTTATAGAAAATAAGAACAATATACATTATACTTGTTAGCAATTATTCATCAGAATTGGATATTATCAAAATTTTTCTTATGTTGCCATGTTTTTTCTAGAACATTGTAATTTTCTACAGTTTTTTAATTTGTAAATAAGATAATTGTAATACTCTATATTATCGATATTTACATATCTTTTAAATTACAATGTTTTCAAATTAGTATTTATATAAAATCATATTTATTAAATCTGTTTATTATTTACAATTTGTGCAGAAGGTATATTTTTACTAAGTAGTGTTAATATTTAATCTATTATAATTATTACGAGAGAAAGTCAAAAAGTAAAAGTACTCTTTTTTTTTAAAGAATTTAATTTCTCAACTGTTCCTTTACTTTTTGATTCACTCATATATTTGCGAAATATCTATTTTTATTATATTTGTTGATATTAAGTCGAAGACTTATGTTCAATATATTAATTCCTACTTTTTTATATGTATAATTGGAAATATGTTAAACCAAATATTCATTTATATAAGTTAAAAGTGTATGATTAGTAAAATATATATTTTCATCTAATATGTTATTACATCTATTATATATTTTAGTAGCTCTAAAATAATTATTGGTATTTGTATCAAGATATTTTTATGCTTTTAAAATACTGCAAAAGACTCCAGTAGAAGTTTAAGTTAAGTTAAATATGTTTAATTTATGTATTTTTAATGTTTATTAAAAAATTCAACTCTATTTAGCCTAACATTTATTGAGATAATTCATATAATAATTTTTTTTGCATAAAAAGGAACATTATTTGTAATATTCAAATAAATAGTAAAATGCCCTAATAATTTAACACTAATAAAAATTACAGATAGCATTGTAGCATTTTGTAAAAATAAATATAAACTAAATGTTAGATTTATCATATTTATATATGAATGATACTACGCAATAATGTAAAAAATGTTGTTTTTTGATTAATTACAATTCCTACATATTGTATATGAATCTCGTAACATGACATAGCATTGGCATTTCATATATTATATCTGTGATACAGTCTTCAATGAAAAGAATAAATAATTCTAGAATCATTAAATTATCTTATGTTCTCAAGACATGATCATTTTTAATTTGATTAATTATTCACATATGTTGAATGTTGAACGTCTTATTTTAGAACATATGTATTATATCAATTACATATACGTAACTATTTTAAGAGTTATATAATTATGTTATAAATAACACTGATTATATTAAATACTTCCATTTCATAGATAATTATAATTGTGTCAAAGTGCTGTATATAGCTAATGTTATATATGTACATAAAATTGTACATACATATATATAATAAATGAATCTGTTACCTTTGTTAATATATAATAAATAATACAACCCATTATACGTTTGTTGTTCTAATAACTTTAGTTATAATCAATATAATAATTGTAAGAGATAATTGTGAATTAGAATATAATATTGGTCTTATACCTCTCAATATTTGTTCCATACATATTAATTTCGTAGATATTACAAGTATATACCATTTGTAAGTATATTGGATCATATTAAGCTGATAGATTGCACTTATACAGGGTGTGCAGAAAGAAAGATCAATACTTTGAAAGGTTATAGCATAAGTCATTTTAAGAAAAAAATTCAGATATAGACATATGTTCTGTTTTAAACGGTTTCCAAGATAGAATTATTGAATGTATAATTGCAAAAATATTGACACTTTTTATAATAATCAATTATCAACAATTATAACAGCCAACTGATTATTAACATATTACATAGTTGAGACAGATTTGTGTAGATCATAGAGGAAAAAGAAGTGCGTACCAAACTCAAACAGCTTTATTTTGTAAACCATTTGGAATGCAACAATGTTACGTGAACTTTTTTTAGAAACTTATGCTATAACTTCTTAAAGTATTAATTGTTCCTTCTTGGACACTGTACGATCTTGTTAGGATGATTTTTTAAATAAAATCGTGTTATTAGTATTATAAAGTATTATAAAATTTTTATTTTTTATAAATATGTGGACACGGCCAACTGAAACAAATTTGTTTATCAAAAATATGTATATATCTGCAATAAAAATGGGGATATAAAAGATGATATTTGGGTTTGCTATCAACAAAACAAGCTAATATCATATAAAGCAATTCATTTATTTAATACTTACATTAATAAAATTTTAGAGATAATTATTACAAAATTATAGTTACAGTAGAGAATGCATGCCATAAGAATACAATAATTCTGCGAATGCACAGTTCATAATTATCACAAAAGGAAGTTGTGGGTGAATTACCTCTCTGTCTCTGTAGATACAGATTATTATATCTGAGTGTTTGCATGATATCAAATACATGTTTGTATATAACTGTATACTGTTTATTAATTACATTTAAAATAAGATTTTTTGATTGATTTTATATTTAATGTTAATAGCTGGGTGGTGGTTGCTGCGTCAAAAGTAGACCATGTCTTCTCTTATTTACAATCCTTTCTCGTGAATATTTATCTTCCACAGAAAATCGAGCTAAAGATAAAAATATTTTATGTAAGTATACTAAAACCTGATCTACAATCTTCTTGTGTATTGTTTCTTGCTCTCTGCCTTTTGTATTTTTGCTTTTTATGTGTTTGCCGCATGGATTCAAGAAACATCGTAATTTACAATTTCTCCTTTCCAAATTTCCAAAAATATGCTTTTACATAAAGGTAAAAAGGCAGAAAACAAAAATAAAAAAACACAGTAGATTCAGCTTAATAAGTCCGAGGTTTGAATAAATAAAAATGTTATACTTTATAATTAACCTGGATGTGCTGATAACGTAGGTTTTCCATCAGGATCCACTTTCTGCACAAAGTAAAAAAATACTTATGAAAAAATAAATATTTAAAGAATTCTATGACAAAGAAATAAAAATTGCATAGGAAAAGTACAAGCTATATGATAAAACACAGTATTTTGGATTAAAAAGAAAAATTACAGAGATAAATATCAGATATAATTAGGGAGATATAATTAGATATATAATTACTTTTAAAGTGTATACTCGATCTCCGTTTGCGTCCAAGTAATACATCAAATACATCTTGGAATATTGTTTTTTCGGCTTTTAACTTCCTATATTCAACCCTCGTGTAACCATGCTTTTGAAAGGGGTTATGTTCGGCATAACATGGCACAAGTAACGTTATGGTTAGTGCTCATGGTTCTTGTACACACAAGATGGCGCGTGATAAACGATGCAAAAGCCAATCAACTTCTCGCTTTCCGAAAAAACAAAATTTTGATTGGCAGCTGTGTCGTTCTTCACTACGAGCAAGTGTCGCTATAACTATGTAAATGAGCCTTTAAGGCTGTATCTACAACAATTGAAATTCTATTGATCGTACATCAAAGAATATAATGCTTCTTTAATAAAAATGAGCAAATTCCAAAAAAAGAAGTAAGAACTCAAACAAACAGTACAAAAATTCAAGATACAGGTAAAGAAGTATTATAAAGATGTTTTAATTTTATGAATGTTTTTTAAACATCTTTTATATTATTTAGATGCGCGTCTAATTGTAGTTACAAATAAGTCATGTAAATAATCATCTGTCAATATCTTGCAGTTGTCTATATGTATTAAAAGTTTAGGTTTATGGACATATTGCCGCATACATAAAGAAATCAATCAACTATAAATCTAAAATAAAAGATAAATGCCAAATTTTTGTTGTTCTGCGTACTACATACAAAGTAAATTAATTTGGATTTTGAACGGGTTAGTGATGAAGCAGGAAATTACAAAGCTGTTTTTTCAACTGATGAATCAATGAAGGGCAAGTCCTAAACTTTTTGAAGAACTTCATTAATTATAGTGTTGAATTTTTCTATTCTAAATACTCTGTTCGCTACTAACTCTTCTCAATTTTTAACTAAACTCTTTTAAATTTAATTTTTTTGTTTTGCTTTATCACTGTTTTATGTTTGTATTTGACTATGTATGAGATAAGAAAGGCACTATGTATGTGCACAAGTAAATGACTCAGTAGCCGGATATTTAAGAGATAATCATTGTTGAAGATATGATTTTTCTTATCAAAATAATATTTTTTAATTTTTTTGTACACATAAAAATTTAAGTTTATTTAATAAAAATAGATCCAAAAAATAATAAAAAATGCTTTTTTTTTAAATTCTGCAAAAAATTATTTACTTTTAGTAAAATCGTCAAGAATCAATTTAAATTTTGCTTCATATAATCTCAGCGCATTTTATTAACTATTATGTAATTAAATATGTAGACAACATTCTTAATTCTTTTTGTATGTATACATAATTTACTAAAGCTTTTTTCTTAATTATTCTCAGAGTTTTATAGTTATAAATAGTTTGTTAATATGTGGTCGGATATTGGAATATGTCTGGTTATTGGATCATTTACTTTACATGGTATATGTTGTTTACGTATTTGTTGTTTTTTAGCTGCTTTTTTATTTTGAAATTGATTGCGCATGTAACTATAATTTTATTTATTCATTAAATTATTATAAAGTATAAGTAAAATCTGAAGAAAAAAAAAAAGATAAATTGCTCGATGATCTCAGTAGATTTAACTTATACATATTTATTATTGTATTTCATCATCATATATCATTTCATATATTCATTATCGTATAATATATAGTAAGTTTTCATATGTGACAGGTTGCTGGTTGCGAATGTAAGCACGATGATGTTCGCCGGCGATTAACCGAGAGGAATCTACGTCAAGATAGACCGCGTGTACTCGCTGGCAGTGACGAGAGTGAGTAGGCATACTGACTGACAATTCCTCGTACCGAAGTCAACATATAGTAGACACGCGCGCACGCGGTCAGACGCAACGAGAATCGGTCGGATAGTGCAGTCAGCTGGGGTGTCACTTCCGTTGACAAGACAAATCATTGTCAGTGCTGGCTTGTCATCCGTGACAACTGTTCGTTGAACGAAGTGAAAAACGAGTTTTTCTAATATCGGATTTTTATGAGGAAAAAAATTATTTTTAAGACGGCCGAATAGGTGCGAATTGTGAAGGCCATATACTTCTGTTTGTTATTTACAAAATGATGCACCGCGAGTGTGATTTCGTGATCGTGAAAGTGAATTACGAATGATGAGGCGTGAATTATGGATGTCGAGTGCAACAAAAAAAAAAAACAGACGCGCGCTGTTATTCTACGTGTAGCATCATCTGACAATTAACTTTTTGTTTCCGTTAATGATTATACAATAGGAAGTACGCAATCGTTTGCAATTTGTGCAAGTGGCATATATGTATACAGGTAGCGTGCGCGCAACACATCATTATCATTTGCACAAAGCTACATGCTTGTACAAATTCATTTTAACTAATAAATTTTTATAATAATATCAACAGAAAAATTGCTTTAACTATTCGTGTAAATAATTGTTGATCTTATTATATTTAAATCTTGGATTATAAATATGAAATTTTATAAAAAGATAATACAATTAAATACCTGCAAAGATAGTAATGAAAGACCTTTAATTATAATGTGATAAAAAATTAAGAATGTATATTTAAAGATTGCATATTATTACTATTCTGATCACAGTAGTACTCCACTCGTTCGTATTATCGGCAAACCTCTATCCGTAAAAAATAATCACGCTGATACCGCCACGGCGACTTTAAATCTGCGTCACATCACTAATCTCATTCAGTCTAGCGACTAGAATCGATCGTAAATTGTACGGAGCGTCGTAATTTTTAAATTCTGCCGAACGATTGATTGTGATCTTGTGATTGTTGGGTGTTTTAGATGCAGCCGAGGAAAATTCGTTGGATTATTCAAGTACCGGATGAGCCGCAACATGTCGAAACTGTCGAAGAGCAAATCTCAAATACGAAAGGTAAGAATTCAAATAACACAAAAATTCTCTTTCAGGCTATGGTTTAATAAATACGTTAAAATACGCAAACACTCTAATCTAAATGTTCTTCACGAATGTTTTTTAGACGTCTAGGCTTTTAATATTATATTACATGTCAAAACATGGTGGAAATCATGCGAGAAATCGCAATTGTTGATATTGTTTTATCAAAGCTTGATGCTTTGTCTGTTTTTAATTTGATAAAATTAAATTAAATTTACATTTAATTAAATTAATTATAAGAATTTAATTAAACTTATTTACAATTTAATTTATTAAATTAAATTAAATTAAATTAAATTTAATTAAATGTATCTAACTTGCACTTAAGATATATTTATAGTTTTTATGAAGTTCTTATGTTGTAGTTAATATATTATGTGATAAAATGTGCTTGAATGCATCTTCGATTTGCTAGTTTTTAAAATAAAATTTAGATAATTAATTGCCTGGCTGCAAAATTTCAGCAATAACTTTGTCAGAAATATTTATAATAAAAATTAGATTTTTTGCAAAATTGACATAAATATACGTAATTTATCATGTACACAAATAAACATTTGGAGTGCTAGTCTCTGCATCTTTAAATTTTTATTTTTTGAAAACTTATATCGAGCATAATTCTCGAATGTAGATATCTTAGGTCATATTTAGACTGATAAGAGAAGATTGTGACAGGAAAACATAATATATCAATCAGGCAGGATTTTCAATTCAGATTTTTACGAGTTTTTTTATTACATTGTCATAGATAAAATTTCGTTCATGAATGAAAGATTAAAAAAATCAACACGATTTAACCATTGGATCGATTACGTTTCATATTTATGAGCCACATTAAAAAAAATTTTTGGATGAAATTTTTTACGTGATTTGAATCTACAATGTGAGTTTATTATTTTTAGGATTCATGCTATGTCTAATCGTATGATCGCAGGTAATAGTGCAACTTAATCCTGTTTATTACGTAGAATCGTGACATCGTATATCGTTTACATATTATAAATAGAAATGATCGGCACGGTTTACGATTTTGTACTTTACTCCACTCTTTTCCTTTCAATCCATTTCTTTGTGGATAATTAAAATTTACTTTTTATAGTCGTGTTTTTTCTGAGATGGATTATTCTGCTCGCGTTCTGCTTCGTTTAATTTATTATATTTACGTGAAAATGCGAAAATATAATACAAATATGACGTGGAACAGAAATATTGGTGCTGCAAATAACATAGATGGTGATATTTAAGCAATTTTGTTTTGTGCTTAATAATTATTGGTAAATATAGCGATTGCACTTGGCGGATGCTTGAAGGCGTAATCAACGATAATGCACCCGTAAAAAAGATTACGTTATCACTTATCAATTTTCTTCTTTCTCAGTATAAAAGTGTTAGTGTATCAAGCTGTTAACACGTGTAGTCAAATTTATAATGAAAAATGTTATAGGATATGGAAATAACATTTTTTTGGATTGTGTATTGTGTATAATACGTTGAAATCTAGCTCTGGATATTAACGAGATTTTTCGATAGATGCACTTTGAGCTTTTTTTGCACATTTTAACGGGTTAGTTATGTTAAATACCAAGACGGTGCTTGATGCGTCGGCGCTAACTTCTGGAGAGATCACCCGCGAGGTCGAAATCTGGATATCGCGCAGTGTCGCGGCTGCGTTCCATGAGGTCGTTCCGAGCCACGTAAAGTTAGATAGATACGCTCTTATTATAGAAGTTCTCTGACTTCATCATAGACGCGCTAAATTTTCCGTAGATTGTTACTTGGAAATAGTAAGTGTTCGGCAATTTGACAAAAGCAAATGAAACTAATAATCTAGTGCAGTTTCTCAAATAATACTTGCTAAAATATGATCACTGCGGTAGGAAAAATTTGCGCTCTCAATTGATCGTAAAGA
This sequence comes from Linepithema humile, assembly GCF_040581485.1. Lineage (NCBI taxonomy): Eukaryota > Metazoa > Arthropoda > Insecta > Hymenoptera > Formicidae > Linepithema > Linepithema humile. The sequence goes on from NC_090132.1 coordinate 19,263,754, forward strand.
CTTCGAGTGACTCTACTTTCCATTAACAAATGAACAGGAGGATTTGTTGTTCTTGCTACAGAGCTAGTAATTGAAGTGTGTGCGATCGTTTTACGTGTCGATTGTCACGTCATAAATTCTCTCTGGTTTTGTGCGTTTTCTTCACTATAAATTGTCAGTATTTTATTAATGTTAACAGTTAATCAAATTTTTCTCTTAACCATGTGAACGATAGATATGTGCGGATAATTACACAGATTATATTGCAAAAAAGAATCCGAAATTCATATACTACTCAAATTATCAAATTAATAATATTGATATAAAATATACGAATTTTTATCTTGATTAAATTGACGCTTGTATCTCTCTTGTATCATCGTAATTGCCAGTCTGACTTCGACCGGTTTAAATCACAATATACGGATGTAATCAATGCGCAGTCAATTATATCGAGATGACAAATACATGCATTTAATTATATTTTCACTTACATTAGTTATAGTTTGAAAATAAATATATTATATCCATATTTTTTATTTCATATATTTTGAGACTATTAATTATAATTATAAGATAATTGCTTTGTCAATTAATTATATAATATCCAATTATAATTTAAAACACTTTAATTGCATTATAATATTACATATAAAGCTAATTATAATGTGTAATTATATTGTAGTATTTTGTTTCAAATAATTAGAAGATTAAAAATAATAGAAGATTGAAAAACATGTTTGTGTTAGCACTCACATGTGTATTATTGTTTTAAAAAATGCGACATAATATAAATTCTATGAGAATGATATTTATTCAATTTAACAATGTGGATAAAGTGCCAATTTGTATGCAATTAATGATGCCACGGTAATTGGTTACACAACTAGGTGAAGGGAGTCTCAATGCCTCGGATGCGAGAGCTGCGGGGATGTGAAATTGATCAAATCCATCAACATTAATATGCATAAGATTTGTAACATTTCACTTTTAATAAGTTTGCATTGCTCATATTGTAAGCATCATTTCATAATAATTTTCATATCAACATAATTGTGCTAACGGTTTGTTGCATTAATCTTTAATTGAAAAAAAATACAATGCAAATGACTGTGAAAAAATTTATACTATAATATTTATTGGAACATAATCAAAGATACTGTAGGTACTGGAATATACCTATTCCTTTACAAACTTCGTGTTTATCTACGTGAAGACAAATTATAATACAAAATGGATGATGACATATGTAAGTATAATAATCAACAATTAACTAGACCTTTTTTTATTGCATGTTTTCTCGTTTTATTATATCAGGTTTTCGTAATTAAATTTGTGTCAGAATTTCCTCTTTATTATAATTTTGTAATTAGTTCTAAAAAATTCATTCTTTGTAATTTGAACTAATGAAAAAATTAGTTTGATTATTTTTTTGTTGTTTATTAGTTGAATGTTTTTACTTGAACATTTTTTTGTGTCATAATTCTAATACTAATTGTAATTTTTTTGTTATTTTTGTAGATTATCGCAAATTAAAAAAAATATATATATAATATTTACAAGCTTTACTATCTTTTAGAATATGTATTTTAGAATATGTATAACATTGGCATAAATTACTATGCAGTTTATTTTTACGGATAAAATCGCAAAGGATTAATAAATCGGATTTAACTCTTAAATTGGATGGTATAATAATATTATATCATCTCTTTCGCTCAGAAGCAATTAAAAATTAAAATGAGTATAATAAAAAAATGAATTTACTAATATAAAATTTCTATATATTTAATTTAACTACAACAAAATAGAAAAAAAAACAGACGCGTCGTCGAGAAGAGAAATTTATCCTTTGACAGTGGGCAATTGTTTGCAGCTTTCTTTATTTTTGCTTCAAGTTGCTTTGAATGTACATATCACATTGACTGTTAATAACGAGAATGTTAGAAAAGATAATGGTAGCATTGTTTTATTATTGGTAAATCATTGTTCTAAGTGGTCTAAGTTACGACTAATGGAATGTTTACTTTCTCCTGTTTAAAGCGACATGCTTTTTACGAAATATAATTATATTAACCCCTGAAGTGTTAGGAAAAATGTGCGCTTGCATACATAAAAATGCTTTCAAAGAAGACATTAAATTTATTTTTAAGAAAACTGCTTCTTAGAATTTCCTATTGTGTGAATATAAATCTAAACATTTTTAAACTCAAGATAATGAAAATTTATGTGTTATAATGCAGCAATTATTTTAAAATTACTTGTATTAATAATAATGAAATATAAATTGCATTTTGAGATTAAATAATTGTGTAAAATGTATTATGATTATTTATTTATGAGATCTGACATAACAAATTCTTAAAATCGTTTAGCACGTAAAATAGGCATAGCGAAGACAATAGATAATCATAAAAATGTTATTATGATATGTGTAAAAAGAACGTGTTTTATATTACGGGATATATCTATGTCACAGATAAAAGCGACACGTTCTCCGAGAATTGTTGTAATCTTCTTGCTCTGTGATCTCGCGTAAGTCCTACTATAACTTTGGAAATAGGGAGAGGCTATCTCTTGAAATTGCAGTAGACGAATAGATCTGTTAGATATATATTCGGTGGTGTGAATAGCGGTCGAGGTGGTTATTCGTTATCACAGTAATTTTGTTGATCCTATTCGGTTTTATGATGGTTTCTTAATATAAAATCAATTATTGCGATCGATCAATCGCAATTACATAGTTGTTCTGTTACTCATACATTCTTTAGATAGTCCCTTTACATGAGATTTGTAAATTAAAAGTTTTAAAACACGGAAATTATAGTTGAAATACGTAATTTGCTTTATACCGCACGCAGCAATGCATTACCGTAAACAGATTCTGGACGTGAATTTAATTAAATTAATTTAAACCCATAATGCGTGAACCAAGCGTGCGACCATGCATAACGTTATCGGTGAGGCCAATATGTAACGACATCAAGATGCCATCTCTGGGTTATTGACACGAGCGATACAACACATGTACCTCTATCGAGAATACATTAGCGTTGATAAAATGTACTGTCGTATCGTATCTATTGTATAGCAGCAAACATTAGAGTTTCTATATTTCTATATGAATTATGTTTCATAATAATTTTTGTGAGATTATTTAAAATTGAAAACTAAAGTCTATTAAAATGTCTTATCTCTAAAAATAAAATTTAACAGTTTAAAACAGAATTGGAGCAAATTTATAATTTGCAAAGCTTATTTTAAGTATGATTTAAGATTTAAAGCGAATTGTTTATTATAAATTATGGACTTGTCATTTTTAGTTCGTTTCAAATCTTTTAAGAATAGAAAGTACAAAATCGATGTTTATGTAAAACTTTTCAGCAAGTTTTCAGAAAACTGCTTAAATAAAATTAAACTCTCTACTAAAATAATTTCTCGTACAGAGTTTCATGCTTGATTATTCATTTTTTTATATTTAATTTGTTTCATTCAGTAGTAGTGCGTATATTTATTATTACCTTACACATAATATAAATCATCGTGCCTACCGTTCAGGTCGTAATCGATTATGAGCTTCAATTTTGGCTCGCAAACCTTTTGTAGGGGGCCCAAACCGCATTTATACCTGTCTTTATGAGTAGAATGCCTCTTTTGATTTCTGAATCCCTGTTTACCTGCGATACACTGGGCCTTATGGCCTTATGATCAATAAAATACCGACACCCGGACTTTGATCGAAATTTCCTTTTGAGATTGCCCATTTTTTATTTGAAAAAGTTGCATCACGAAATATCTTTCAAACGCGGATATGTAAACATAATATTTTACATGGAAAAAATGATGATAGTAATTAAAAATCATATTCTATGTAGAATATAAATAATGCAATATGTTGTATCATTGTCTATCACATTTTTTTCAGAATGTCAAATATTTTTAAATGCATATTCTATTAATACTGCAAGTGAATTAGCTATCTATATGTTAGATCTTACAGATTCATGATCTTCAACTTATATAGATACTAATTTTAGCAGGAAATATATGTTACATCGAACATCTACTTTATTTATTTTTGTTGTCTCTTTTTTTCGCTGTATCAACGGAAGTAATTAAACGGTTTTTATTATCTTCTCATATGATTATCTGAGAAGGCCCACGACGAGCTTGGTGAAATTCTAGTAACGAGCGAGAAAGAGCGTGTTATATGGCGGAAAAGGTTGCACGATGTCGACAGGACAAGAACGGAGTTACGCCGTCGATACATGCCGTGGTGAGGGAAGTTGGGCCTTACGAGTTGTCCGAGGTTGCCAGTTGCTCGTGGCGCGGTTGGCGAGTACTGCGTTTGGCAGTTGTCGACAGTTGTCGATTGACGTTAGTTCGTGAAAGAAGGAAGTACTATCTCGTCTTTTTCTACTTTTCTGTGCTCGCGCGATCGTCGGTGTCGTTCGTTCCTTTTTCACCACTCGTCATATGTTTCTCGTTCGACAAAATTGACGGAAGTATCGTACCGGGAGATCGTGCGGTCAATCGGGATGACGCAAAGTGTCTCGACGCGCGGCCTCCGGCCACAGCGACGGTCGTAAATGCTTTAAAAGAATCGTCTTGTTCGTGAGAGGGAGAGAAAGAAAGCGAAAGAATTAATGCGTGCGGTGTCGGACGACGAATGTGGCGTGCGTTGGTGCAGCGTGTATATATGTGCGTGAATGAGTGAGTGACTGCGTGCACGGCATGCCTTCTCTTGACTTGTCAGTGTAAAATCAACAAGTGGCGTAGCATCATCGTCGTGAGTATGCGCGCGCGCGCGAGTGCGAGCGACCGATTCTAACCTCCTCGCGCAGATCGGCGGCAATTCCTCTTCCTCGTGTATGTGTACGTGTGTGTACGCGCGTGCTGCTTCGCGATCTGAGCAGAACGGCGATACGCCGCATCGCCGGTGATTGATGTGATCTCGCTGCGTTCCCCTTGCAACGCGTGCCCTTGAATATTCCGTCGACTGCGATCCGAATACTGCGTCCGAATATCTCAAGATGGAAGTCGTCTACATAGGTACGTGCGTGCGTGCGTGTATTTTTATATGCTCCACACAGATACGTCATATGTGGGCGTGTGGGTGTGTTGGGAGTTTTACTGCGCGCAACAGGATTCTTTCTTCGTTCTACACGTGATCACCTTGCGCGTGTGTCGTTTGCGGCTGGCGAATGCAAATCTTTTCTGCAGTATCTTTCCGGAATGCGGCCTTGATCTCGTACGATGTCGGCGGGATCTGACAATTCGGAGTAATTGTGACACTTCGGAGTATATTTGGCATTACGATGTTTTCCAATGTTATAGCTTAATAGCTATGTCAGTTTTAATAACAGTTGTTACTTAATAATTAATTTCGAAAATTTTGTATAGCTTTCATCAAGTTTATCGTCGAAAGAGTTTTAATTTATTAGTTTTCACTCTGTTATCATAATTATCTCGATTTGTTTATCAGTAATGTATTATGACATTGTTTTTCTAACATTTTTTTGTTATCTCTTTTTTTCATGTAATTTATATCTATTTCATATGATCTCAGTTTGAGTTACCTCGCTTTTGTTTAGAAAATATGTGTACATAATTATATCACTTTTGAAATATATGAACGTAAAAATATGAAAAAATTAGAAAGTCTAAAAGATGAGTAATCTGAAAGTGAGTCTAAAAGTCTAAAAATGAGTCATATCTTTAGTGAATTCTAATTTATAAAAAATCCTATTTTAATAACTTTGTAACGCTACAATTTTTCTTCATGTAATCGCATTTAGCGTTAAATATAGTCGCCTGACTCCAAGTATTTTTTTAATACGATTGTATTGTCTGAAGCTGAGAATTAAACAGTTAAATTGTACAAAAAATGTAGCTCATAAATATAGTCTTATAAAAAATTCGTTGGATTATGACCAGACTATTGCGTCAAACTGCTGCTTAATAAATGATAGGCGCGTCAAATGTATATGTCAATTGTTTCATTCATGTTAATGAGTTTTTTATGATGATGGTTATTCTTTAAAGTATAAAGTAGTGTCTATATTGATACTTTAAATATAGCTGTGTGTTCGATGATTGCTTACGTAGATCCAACGTTATTTTTCACAACTACTTTCACAATTCAATATTGGTTACTTGAACAGTTACCTGCTCATTTTTTCGCGTTATCACTCGCAGTAGGCAATGGGGTTATCTATATGCTCCAAGTATAACTTATCTTATCTTGGAATTATATTTGCGCTTGGCGCGCAGATATTCGGTGAAACGTGGATACGTCAGAATTGAAGATCGGTATATGTGCATGTTAAGAAAGATAACACGCATAGTGGTTGTAAGCGTCACACTCGAGTTTAGAATACACACGTGCTATGTTTCCTATACCTGAGTGCATATAGAAGTCATTGGAGTCATAAGATAATGACAAAAAGTTTTTACGATTGTTGTGTGCAGGGAAACATTGATGTATCTTTGAATAAAGTATTTTTCGACATTGAATTCATTTAATCATTTAATACTGTTGTGTCTATATATGGAAAAATAATTTACACCAAACATTTCAAAATTTTGAAAAACGATTATGATGTATGTGATACATACGTTTTGTGCATGTATAATGCTCAAATTTAAATGTTTACACAATAAATTTAAAAATTCGAATAATCAACTAAAATGTTTTTAAAGAATTTTTAAGAAAAGTCCAAATAAAATTATTGTACGTTAGTCGATCAGCATTGTTATTCTATGATGAACTATGTTTAATTATATTTAAACCAAATTTTAAACTACAATTTAATTTTTCGAAAAGAAAAGTGTTTCTTAAACTTAATATATTTTAATAAAAAAGATGCAGTGTATATGCACGCAAAAATAATCATATTAATATTTTATACTTATTTAGTGTAATTATGTTCGCGTAAATATGAATTCAAATTATAATGTGCAATTAGTGATTATTGCATACGTGAAATGAGTTAATAAATGGTAAAATGCAAATTGCATAATAGATACCCTTCAAATAACGCGAAATAGATTATATGTATATTATAGTGCGTTTATTGTAATTAGTTCATTTATATTATTGTATTATATATTGCAGTTATTTTTTGTTATCTACAAAAAAATCAATTTTTACTTTAAAAAAATATTATTGCTAAGCACAGACTGTTATTATATTCATAGATAAATAATATATTACAGTAACACAATAATAGTAATATAAAATTTGTTACTACAATATTATTATTAATTAAACATTTAACAAGAATGTTTTCAAATTTCTATTAAGCCATTGTATAAACATTAATAATTTACTAAATAACCTACATACGATGTAATTTCGTACATTGCAAGCATACTCTGGCTTGCAACGAGAATGTATTCCGGGGTCGTTAAACTGTTATCCTCTTTAATGGGTTAACAAATTTACAGCAAATTACCTCTTACAATCCACTTAACTACATAGTGTACCTCTCATGAAGGATTGATGTTTGTGCCGTGAAACTACATCAAATGCAAATTGTATCACGCATTGTTAATGTGGATACGTAATAATAAATTTAAATATGCTCTTTTGTAAATATCAAAAAAATCAAATAAAGTAATCATTAATTTTTTTTCGAGAAGCATCATCTTTCGATATTTCTCTATTACATTTCTATCTACATGTATATACTATTTTTTACTAAATTTTCTTTGTTTAAGTTATACACTCCCGTTTATGCGTCAATTGCAGGTCAATGAACCATTATTTTTAAGTGCACAATCAATATGTCTCTCTGTGTATAGCATTAAAAAAAAAAAAAAAAACTTATTCTATAACAATTTGGTAGTGTTTATATTATAACTTTTGTACACGTTTAAAAATATTATTAATCATTAAGTCTGTTATGATTGAGTTTGGATAACAATTTATGAATTTCCTATAAAAATTTATATAATCAATGATATATTAAATATATGAAATAAATAACACTATTTAATTTATAATGAACAGAAAAAGAAAATATGAAGACCTTATTAAACAATAAATTATAAACTTATAATCAACTTTTTGCGTGGTAACATAAACCTATCACATATTATCATAATAAAAATCTTTTTTATTTATATTATGATATTATTATAGGCTTCAATTTTGGGTAAATTTTTTAAAGTGTATGACAATAGAAAGAGGTGCAGCTGCAGCGATTAAACGACGATTTGTCGTTCTCTCCATTTTTCATTCAATCAAAGATGTATGTGTCACGTCTCGCGTTAATGATGTAGTTCTCATTTTGTAGCGTATTGCGTTACTTATTCGTTCGATTATTCAGTTAATTGAAATAAAGTGATTATAATAGACACAAAGACGCCGTTTATCTCGACGATCAATGTCCGATGATCGTTGCGTGAGAGAAATATAGAACGCCTACCCGGTATCCACGCTATCCACGTTTCATGCGGGCTCTTGATAATTTCGCCGGCTACTAAGCTCATTGCCATAGTTGACCACTCTCTCATGAAGGCACGCACTGGTATTATTCGGCCCCATCAGAACGTTTGACCCGCGAAACCTTTTATGGCGCGGTTAGGGCCAACGACACGCGCCGCACCAGGCGTATTCAATGGAGAAGAAGTGTGCCGCGCTCGCACAGCCGGTAGTCCGCATTGTCAGCTCGTTTAAACAATTGTTCACTATATGGTCGGTTTGTTTGCATCGTATACACGATGCTGCCGGCGTGCGCATCCAGCCTCTGGCGCTACAGAACCGAAGGGATTCACTCATAAAGTCGTGTATCTACATTTGTATCGCCGTAGGCATTCCAATCTACATGCATTCCGACAATTACACGATGTGGCGGAGGGAAGAATAAAAATTTTACGAATTGCTATTATTTTAATAATGTACTAGAGAGTAAAACTACGAAAATTCAGTTAATTCGGACATTTTTACTAAAAGCAAATAGCTTGAAACTCACATATATTAAGATTTATATTAGACTCCATATTTTTAGCGCTAAGCGTAATTCTAGGATTTATTTTCTTTGATAATTGATGATGATTATTCATTTCATTTATTATTAATTTGTTATTAATTAATTAATCATTATTTTGTTTGAATTTTGTTGCATGCAAGATTCAGATAATTAATTTTAGATAATTCGTGCAAATGTGAATATTTTTAGAATAATTGTGTGTGTACGAAGCCTCGTAATCTTTATTAATTGTAAGCGCATGTGTAACGTTAAACACAGCCATCTGAGTCTAACTTTTATTCGTCAGATGTGAAGGCTGCATTCATTGTCTGCATGGGGTGAAAAGTAGCTAGCTGTATTTAGCTCGCTAAATGCGCAGCGAAAATACAAACTAAACTGGTTGTAAGATTAACTGACGATGGGCGTGTTGTGGCATCCGTACGATTAGGCTGATTGGTTTTTCGCGTGTAAATTCGCACTTCTCGCAATCACCAATTGCATTACTTCGACGAAAGCAATATAAAACGTGCGATTGGTTTTATCGTTGGATAAGCAATCGGCAAGCACGCCAAGTTCTCTTTTCTATCGTTTTCCTGCTTCCTGTCTTTTGCACTTTCCATTTAATCAAAAGACGAGAGATGTGCTTTTGAGAATTTCATCTTTACACGTCTACAGAAAGACTGAAAGAATCATTTATAATCCGACGCCTCGATAATTTTCGGTTTTGTTCCCGCAAGTTCTGTGGTAATAACGCTCAATTCAAAGTAAAAAGATACGAGAAATGGCAGATCTAATCGATTCGCCGTTAAGAATAACATTAACTTGCATCAGAACTATATTTCTTCTATATCTGACAATGTTACCAAGTCAATGTTACGAAAAAATGAAACAGCCTTGGTGACACGAGATCTCGTTGCGACAGTGATACTGCAAAATAAACCCGTGCACTACAAATGGCGTAATTATATGTGACATGAACGTTACATTAATAGTGTGAGGCATGTAATTACGATCTATTCAGAGCCTTTTTTCAAAACACACGATATTATGTATCATCTGCTGTAGTTCGCAAAAATGATCTTCACAGTTAATTAAGTATTTAATGGATTGATACTCAAAAAAGATGTTATTTTCAAAAAAAGAATTATGAGTGCCAAAAATATTTTCTTCTATTTTTTTTTTTGAATAAATAAAATATTTAGAAAAATAGCTTTTCCCCTAAGATTTGACAAAAGTTGGTTTACTTTTATAATTGGATTATGTTATGCAATCTATTCTATTCGATAAAGTCAGAATCATCAAAAAAATTTATATAAAACGTTTTTTTATATCATATGTTTAGTCTAATCATGATTTTAACAGAAAAATACGCGTTAATAAAAAAACATTAGGCTTGTTTAAAGAGAATATATCCAATTTTTCTTGTTAAAATTTTGGAGCACATAGTTTTCAGTGAAATATATTATTAATGCAGAATATTAAGCAGTAAGACGCGAATAGTAGAAAACGTTTTAAAAAAACCCAGTCTATCGATTATTGATGTGCTGAAATACTTCTATAACAAAGAGAAGGAGACGATACGTTTCTCGACAGGCATTTAGCTAAGTTTAGCGGTAGTTTCAGATGGCTGGCACTGTTTCCCCGACGATGTGTTATCGACGTGTTAACGGTGTTACGTGTTGCGAACTTGCAGTTCGTTCAACCCTCATGATCGTCGGGTGTGCAAACGCAGCTTTCAGTCTATTAGCGATTCGATGCAATGAACGATTATTGCACCACAGGCGTGACGCGTGTTTATTTGAATTGCTTCGGATCGTAAAATATGAATTTCTCAGTAAAATCATGCATTTCTATCTTGATGACAATATCTGAAGATTTTACTTTTCTGAAGATTTTATTTTTCATGTTGCAAACTCGATAAAAAGCTTGCGCCAATTTTTAACTATTCGATACGGAGCAAATAAATTTAAGCGTCCTCGTATTTAAGATATGTCTTTCTGTTTTGTCCGTAAAATTAACTGACGATGATAGCGCACAAGTAGAAAGTAAGACAAAGACAAATATATTTCTGAAATCTATTAGAAATTATTAAAATATTAAACTTAATATGTAAAATCAAAATGTAAATATAAATTGAAATGGGCATATTGGTCTATCTAGCACTAAAATATGATTTTCTATGCAGTGGATGCGCTTTAAACTGTATATGCATATGTGCTAATTTATAGTAAAGTGAGGTATTTACAGCACACAAGTCCCCTGTTTGCCTAATGGCAGTATGCTACCGTTTATACCGTATGCTTTGAAAGAAAACGAGCGGATGTGCATACCTAAACAAAGTCATTCGTGGAGAAGAGACCAAGTTAAGCCTTAATAAATATTTTCTGTTCTGCTTGACACAAAATATAGTCTGTTATAAAACTGTGACAGTAATAATTTATGGTTTTAAGAAAAGAAAAAAATGGTATTTTAAGAGAAAAGAAAAAAATTTCAATTTTGGCTTACAAACCGGATTTCTTTATATTCTATTTAATGTAATGTTTCAATATTTTACTAATGATTAAATGTATATAAAAAAAGTATTTATAAACTCTGGAATTTTTTACGTATTTGCTATGTTTTGATTTTATATTCCGAAAACTTGAATGTTACGTGTGTATCATTAATTTAATTAAATTAATTTTAATTACATTATACGTACTCATTAATTAACTGAAACCAGCCAATATTAGCTTATCATGGAATGATTGATTATGCAATTCATGTTTTAAATATTAATCATATCTTTATCTTTTTAACAATCTCTTTAACAAATAAGATATTTATCGCAATAATTACTTTAAACGTTGATACATGCGTCAATGTTTTTTTTTGCGTTTTCGATGTCGTAAAGACGGGAAATTATACGCGATTTAGTCTTTAGAATGCGATAAGATCTTTTAACAGAAAATATACGACGTTCAGAGGAGAAAGAAATCGTCGATCGTATACAAGAACTCGTTGTACCATATTCGGAAGCGACACATTTTCGCAGGGCTGTACAAAGGTACATTTCACTGCCCTAAATAAGTAGAATTTCAATTTTACTTTCTTGATTAATATCACAAGCTTTGCAGCAGTGCAAGAAATACTTTCGTTCAATTAGTTTCTATATGTTATTCTCGTAATTTTCTATCATGCGTAAAAGTTTATTGGAGTTTTTGCTAATATTCTGGGTTTAATGAATTAATTATCTGTGAGCATTAACTGTGGATAATTTTTCGTTTTGTCATTATTAATTGATAATAATAATTGACTTATTAGTTAACAATAATGTACTGTAATTTAATCGTTAAAGCACAATATATTATAATATTAAAAATGCTATATTGATTACATCTTTATGATATAACAAAATTATGATAACAAGATAATTTATGTAATAATAAGATATAAATTATATCTTCCTTTCTCGGCTTTCAGTGACAATCTTATTAATTTTAATTAGATAGTATTCTCCCTAATGATCATGAGCTTTCGTGAGATAAGCAGTAGGGCAAACCGCAGGAAGAGCACACTGTCTTGCGTGTGTTGATCTTACGGCTTACTTTGCTTTAAGTACGTGATTGCCATTTGCGATTTCTTTCAGTCTGTGCGCTCCCCATGTAAACCACGTTTCCGGGGAGATAAATACGTCCATTCATTCATTTACCGGTAACAACTGTTAGTAAGACTGTCGGTTAGCGTGTTTTTTTAAAGACTTGTTAAAATGCACTATCGACTATGGATGACTTCCACATGCCAAACGAGGAATCGATTGACTGCCATTAAGTGCAATGAATGGCGCGTTGCTTTTATTGCGAATAAAAAGTTTTTCATGTTGCGAGCTGACATAAGGTTCTCGTTAAAAAAGTTTAGATATTTTTTTTTTCATGCTATTATCAATCGTTGAAAAATTCAATGGGATGCACAGTTGTCTGATATTTCTTCGAGTATTCGAGAAAAATGATAAAACGAATAAAACAACCGTTTGAAAGTTAGTACCGATCCTTTCTTGTCTCGCGAGGCAATTGTGAGTTTCTTTCTAAGCATGGCGCTAATTTAATATGCAACGATGTGAATGCACGTGTCGTGCGTCTAAATATAATTTTCCATACGTGTCAGTATGTTGGAAGAATATTTCACGAACGTGCAAGAGTAGCAGATTGCAGATTAGTAAATATTCTAAAATATGCAAAAGCTGACATCATCCCTGTCTTTCTATTTTTATCCGCGATGTTATAAGCCAGTTACATCATGGCGCATGAAATCAGCGTACGATCAAATCACCATCGTACGCAATAGATGATGATGCCGAGTCATTCGATGGAATACCATCTCACGTACTTAGCAATTCGATAAAGCGAACAGGTACTTACAGTACTCGCGAGTTTCTGCCGGTCGACCTAAATTTCAAGTTTGCCGTTTCAGTCGCCGGGGTTAACTAATGTCAACGCGATAGATGATGATGAGCCGCCGCTGCCGCGCCGGCAATAATTTTACGAGGGGTAAAACTGGTAGTAGATCAACTACAGTGTTGTTCCACTTAATGCATTATAAATTGCGAAAGTATGTTAGCTACAAAGCGCGTAACGAACAAAACGGAGATCTTAAGATAAAGTAACATTTCTTTTCAACTGAGAAATATTTCTCTGAAATAGATAAATTATAATAGAATGAAGAGAATACGAATAAAAGTATTAATTTTACTTTTAAAGAAATCACATATGTCAATTCGGTTTCGAATTCTAGATTTCTTGATTATTTCTTAGGGTAATCAATGATATGATAGAGCAACTTCAATCATCTTCAATGATTATGATATGTAAATTTAGTATTAAATTAAGAATGAAAAAATCTGAGAGAGAATTATATGCGCAGAATTAAATAATTAATCTAACTTTGTACACACAATGTGTTTGTTACATTTCAGAATTTATTAATTACTGCATGCGTAATGTCAAATTGTAAGATTTATCAGACATACGTATGATGCTGATAAAATATATTTTTCAATTCTCGATTGTCAATTAGACTCGAACATACTATTTTTCGATTGGGTTTTCTAAATATGTTCAGATCATATTTGCATATGATTAGAGAACGCGACATTTAGAAAGTGTTTTCCAATTTCGAACTACAATATGCTTAAAAATTATCGGTTTATTAAAAGATAAATTTCGAGAAAATGATTAAATACGATAATATCCGCTCAAGTGAATCCGCACGTAAGTTTATCAGGCATGTTTGTCATGTCAAATAAGATTATTTGACACAAGATACATTTTACTTCTGTAATTTTGTATCAATATTGAGCATTGCGCCTTGAAACGTTTTTCTTAGAATATTTTAAGATCTGTTAAATGAATTTTACAATAGATTAATTATTGATTGATTGATTATTGATTATGTTGCAGATGAGCGAGAAGACGTGCAAAAGAAGACGTTTGCCAAATGGATAAACTCACAGCTTCTTAAGGTAAAAGATGCATTCGTACTTGATTCGATTTACTTGTTATTACACTCCAGTTATTCGTAGAGTTATTTACGCGTATAATATCCGAAAGAAGTTTCACTCTTAAACCTTTTCATGCGTGGAACGTAATAAGTATCTACTTGTTACACGCATGTCTGTTAATCATCTGAGTCTCAACGCGATGTAATAACTTGCTGAGAGATGCTTCCTGAAAGGAAGAATGCGAGGCGAATGCTTAATTGATCTTATTTTTTGTAGAATCATCACGATCCGATCAGCGATTTGTTCATCGACTTGCGAGATGGAAATCGCTTACTGTCCCTCCTGGAAGTGCTCACTTCTAAAACTTATGTAAGTATGCTTATCTGCGTATCGCAATAAATGCTCAGCATAGTTTCACAGTGATCTGTGATTTCGCACAAGCTTTTCCGTGCTAGTAATATAGATCGAAAGCGCCGTTAAATCGCAAAGGCGATCATTTGAATATCATTCAGCCGACAGCGCTTCCTAATAAAATTATTCCTTAGACACGTCGCCGGCACTCGTGTTCGCCGTAGCGAATTGCGAGCAGGTGCACGTGCATCGGCATTATTTGCATAAGAGTGCATGATTATAAACGCGCGGTAGGCGTAAGAACGTTCCGTTCTCGAAATGTATACCGCGCTATGGCATTTGCATTGCCTCATGCAGGTGTCCGCTTTCATCGATGAAATTTATTTTGTACAATGGTCCATAGAATTAGTCGAGTGTAAGGATTATTTTAATACAAGTCGCGTAAGCTCAAGGAAAAATTTTTGTTTTTTTTTTCAACGAAGACAATACGTATTGTTTTGCAGAAAAGGGAACGCGGTCGGATGCGAGTGCATCATCTCAATAATGTTAACAAGGCATTGCAAATTCTTGAACAAAATAATGTAAGTATACAATTGCAGCATTTATGTCATATTTAACTGTTAGAAAAGTGAAACATTTAACAAATCGCGTAAAATCTCATTTTATGTTAATTATATTATCCAATAAGTGATGTGAATAATGTTGTATAAATTTTTACGAATACTATAAATTATCATATGGAATTTTAGGTGAAACTTGTCAATATCAGTAGCAATGACATTGTTGACGGTAATCCCAAATTGACACTTGGTTTAGTATGGAGTGTTATTCTTCATTGGCAAGTAAGTTAAATAATATCTCTCATATAAAAACTAAACTGTGCAGTCTGTCAAAAAATATTTTGATCTTAATTTGATTCAATTTATGTCATTTATGATTTATTAATTTTAAAATAACATCTAATTTTTTCTAATTTTGCGCCACAGGCCATTATTGGCAAGAGAAATCTTGTGCATAAAGTAAAATCGACTTATAGCATGTCTTTGCCATGTCAAGCAAATGATCGTCCATGCCATAAGATTCTAATTAGCTACGTGGAACCTAGTTTATGTGATAGATTATTCCCTATTTCCAAACTTAAAGAATATTGGAGACTCTTTGAACGGAATAAATCTAATAAGTCGAACAAGTCGAATGATATAAAAATGATTTCAGCTCTGCAATGTTAAAGGAATTACGAAACATTTAGTTTTAGTAAGAGTTAAACAGGCCGGCAATATTTATGAAATATCTTTTTATTAAAAAAAAAATTTTAAAAGAGCTTTAAGACAAAAGCATTTTGTTTTGTATCAATAATTTGTCGTACGTAATTCATTATCAACTTTTTTATTAATACGTTATATCAACAGGTACACTATCATTTGAAAGATTTGATGACAGAATTACAACAAACAAATTTAGAAAAGACACTTCTTGCTTGGTGTCGTCAAAATTCACAGGTAATACTGCGAATTATCGAAAAATAGAAAGAGATATAGACAGTTAGTTTATTTGTATCGCTTTTTTTTTAGAATTACCCTGGTGTTGACATTAAAAATTTCACAACATCCTGGTCAGATGGATTAGCGTTTAATTCGATTTTACATAGATGGAAACCTCACTTGTTTGACTTTAATAATATTGCGCGCAAACATCCGAATGCCAGATTGGATCATGCTTTTCGATTCGCACAGGAACATCTTGGCATCGAACGTCTTTTGGATCCCGAAGGTAATTTAATTTAAAGCAAGCTATGTCACGTTACGTACGGTATTAACGATAATTTTTTGCATGTTTAGAATAAGAATATGTAAAAAATTCTGTCTAATTGCGCAGTATTTTGGAATTAATTTATTGACATATTTAATTGCAGATGTCAATACTTCAGTACCGGATAAGAAATCTATAATGATGTATGTTATGTGTCTTTTCCAATCGTTACCACATTCCGGAGATGATATTGGTGAGCTAGATCTTTCAATTGCAAGCGACAGTACTCCGGTTAGCCCAGTTACAACTCCAGGAACTGAAGTATATAACTCTTAATTTAGCGAATGAGCAATAATTATGCTATATTATTATACCAGTCGTATATAAAAAGAAACTTAATTTACAGAATACTTTGTCGTTCAGTAATTTTGGAATGCCAGCTTCGCGACCAATGAGTTTAGCTACTAATGTTTCCGTCGAGCTTGGCGGTTATCAGGTTGCGCTTGAAGATGTTTTAACGTGGCTTTTGGAGGCCGAGGATAAATTGAATCATGCCCCCGAGCCAGGCTCGACTCTAGACATATTGAAACAACAATTCCATGAGCATGAAACCTTCTTGATGGAACTATCCGGTCATCAAGATGGAGTGGGGGCTGTTCTAGAAGAAGGTGCGAGATTGTTAGCTGAAGGCGGATTGCATAAAGATGAAGAGCATGAGGTACGCGTGCAAATGTCTTTACTGAATTCTCGATGGGAAGGACTACGAATGCGCGCCATGGAAAGACAAACCAGAATTCACGAGGTTAATATGTATTTTATACATTTTGGCGATGAAAATAATATATATTGTGTATATAAAAATTTTTAGTAATTTTTTATAAATGATATTTAGCTACATTGTATGAATCTATAATATCGATTCTATGTTTATATTTAGGTCTTAATGCAAATGCAACAGGCTCAGTTAGATATTCTGCGACAGTGGTTAACGAAAACGGAAGACCGAATTTCTCTCATGGCAGCAATTGAATTAAATCCGTCAACCTTCGAAGAGCAAATGAAACATCTCAACGAATTGGAACAAGATATTCAGGCACAACAAGATATAGTCGATGGTATGAGAAACATGGTAGTGGTCGTGGACGAAGAAAATTCCGAAGCAGTTTATGCACAAATGGAAGATCAATTATCCGCTCTCGGTGAACGTTGGAGTCACATCTGCCAGTGGAAAGAAGAGCGACGCCAACGATTGGAATCCCTGTCTACGCTTTGGCAAAGTATTATTGACGATTACAAGAGATTAGTAGCCTGGTTGAACGAAACGGAAATTACATTGAAGCAAATGGAAGCCAATCCGGCATCTGAATTTGGCGAAGTACTAGACAGAGTAAAGAAACTGCAGATTCTTAAAGCGGAAATGGATTTAAATCAGAAGAAATTAACTTCTTTACAAGAATCAACTCAGGATTTAGATGGCAATAGCGCGTCTTCGGAATACGCGAATATTTTAGAGAAGATCGAGAACTTGCAAGATCGATGGGAAGCTGTTGGACAAATCATGGAAGTTCAAACTCAAAGGGTAATTTAAAATCGTAGAATGTTGCATTTTGTAAAAAAACATGTTTTGTTCCTTGATAATTTTTTTAAAAAACATTTTTTATATTATATTAGATAACAAATTCTGGATTTGAATTTGACTTAAAGTCCGAGGAGAACACGAAAACTATTAAAGGAAATGAATGGATGTCCGAAACAGTAACAAGCATAGCATATAAGGAAGAAATTACTGCAACAGTATGTATACTGTTATTTTTTCAATATCTTTTATATTTGGTTTTCATGAAATGCTTTTCTTTTCAGTCAACACCGCATAGCGATTCAAAGAAACGACGTGTCGATAGTATCATCAAGCATGAATTTGAATCAGCATTACTACATTTGTATAAATGGCTAGATTATATCGATTTAGAAATTGGTCGTTCGGAGGGAGTATTTGACGAATTAAGTGTGGAAGAGAAAAAAGTTGTTTACGAAGATACTCTTGTAGACGTAGAGTCGCATAAAAGTGAATATGACAAAGTTCTCGAAATTGGCAAACAACTTATCGATGAGTTACAAAATGCGAATGAATCTGCCGAAGAAGAAGAATCCAAAATTAAGGATATACAAAATTGTTGGATGGCGACAAATAATCGTCTCCAGGAAATAAAGAAGCGAATAGATTATTTGGAAGAAATAAAGAAATTCCGGACTGAACTAGCTAGTCTAAATCTGATGCTGGAAAGTTACACTAAGTGGTTTGATGCAAATAAGGGAAACAACCAAATAGAACCATTCAGGGTAAAATAAAATATTGTTTTGTAATATAATTTAATTTTCAATTTTGTTGATATATATATATATATCAATTTCAACCTTCAAAAATTTGATTTATATATAGGTTAAAATTAAATCAATGAAGTCTCATGACGACCGCATAAGAAAGATGCTTGATAAAGCTAAGGAATTGACAGAAAACCAAGTTGCAGTTACAGAAAGCAGTAACGAGGATACAGATGTAAAAGCGTTCTCTGCTAATTGGGACAAGTTGTATACAATGTAAGTTTTACTTCAAAAATATGCACTTTATACATTTGTTGTCATTTAATAGAATGCAATACTTTCAGGTTGTCGGAGCGATTGGCTGAAATAAGTAATGCTATTGATAGAACACCACCTAAAAAATATATCGAAGCAGTCGCTAATCTGACATCGTTTATTAATAACGTGGAAGGTGTTCTATTATCAGAGCATGTAATTATGTCTGACGAAAAAACTATAGAAGAGCAAATAAGAAGATTTCAAGATATACAAAGTTCGTTAAAGGAACAGGAAGAAACTTTCAAATATGTTAACTCTACTGGACAAGATCTAATGGAAAAAATAAATGATGATTCTTCAGCACAACGACTTAAAGACGAACTACAAGATTTGAATACCAAATGGTGTGATATTCCTGTTATCTTGGAAGAGAAACAACAGATTCTTGCTAAAGGTGAAAAAAAGACATACGTAATATGCAAAATAAGTTCTTTACTCAAATGTTTACGTTATTTAACTATTGTGTTTTATTGATGATGATTATAATAAATTCATTTGCAATGTATATCTTTTAGATATCGCAATTTTGCAAGCGTTTAATACCGAGCTTTCTACACTTGAGTCTTGGTTAAAAAAATCGTCGTTGTTCCTAGAAGATTTATTTAAAGACGATATTATGGATAACATTGAAGAAACGGAACAAAAATTAGAACAAATTCGTACATTTTATCAGGATATAGATAAAATAAAACCGCAGATAGAAGCATTTCAGATGTCGGCAAATGGTATTCTTGAAAAATCTGAACCCAACTTTGCAAGTCTATTAAACAGCAAATTAGAGGTTGTAACATATAAATGGACAGCTATTGTTGATGAGGCTAAAAATTTAAGCGATAAATATGAGGGCACTTTAAAGAAAAATGATGATGTGAGTATATATAATTTTTATTACAAAATATTTAAATGTTTCTTTGTTATATAACACGATTCTGTTTTCATTAGATTACAAATGGTATAGAAGATTTTACAAAGTGGTTATCGAGTTTAGAGAAGGAAATACCAATAGAATCAAGAATAACATCTTCAGTAGAACTTTTCCAAGTTCGCGGTCGATATCAAGCGCTAAAAGACAAAGTTGACAAACGAGTGGAAGAGTTTAGAAATCTCAACGAAATGGGAAATGATAAATTGTTGAGTTCAGAAGGATCATCTGTGCAAGAGCTTGGTAGACGCTTTACTTTCTTGAATGCACGATGGACCGACGTTACAGATCGTATATATGAACGCTACAGGCACTTACAAAATGCTAGTCATGAATACGGAGAATTTCGTGCTTTGGTTGCACAGGAAAGCGATTGGTTAGATAAGTTGGATAAGCGATTAAAAAAATCACCTAAAGCTGCTGCAGATGCGGAAGAAATTTCAGAAGAGCTTGATGTAAGTAATTCATTTAGTTTTATATAAAAAAAATTGTTTGGTAATATGGTTGTGTACGTGTGTGTTATTAATTGAATTATTTAATTAATAACATTCACTAAACTTTAAAAAATTATTTAGTATTTAAAAAGGTAAATTAATATCTATTTTAAATACTTTCTAAACAAAAATTAAATTTCTCTCTATAAACTTTTGTAACATTCTTATTCTCTGTGTATGTAATACTCGAAGGCATTTTATATATATTGCATTTAAGGATTTAGAAAACTACATACGGAATCATCCAGAATCTAGACTTGAGAAAATTCAAGAAATTGGTAAACAACTTATTGATAGCAATATTATGACTCATTCCATTGAAAAAGATGTGGAAGGATTGACAAATCGGTGGGAAAACTTAAACAAACAGGTATGCATGCATAATTATGTTTGTCACTAATGAAGTGTATGATTTATACTAAGAGACATTCTAAGAAGCTTATATATTATTTATCGAATTGTGTGTAACAATAGTTTTAAGTATTAAATATATAAGCATGAATTGTTAAGAATAATTAATTAATTGCTTATAACTGCATGTGGCATTATTATGAACTGCTCAAGACGATTATGAACGATATTACGAAAATAGATATAATAAAATTATAAATAAGTTTTAATCAGAAATTTTCTATTACAACAAAATCATTAAATATTATATTGTTGTATATAGAATTGTATATTATCTCCATTGGACTGTGAAAAAAACAAATTGTAATGATCAGCAATTGCACTTACTTAAAGATAGAAAGATAGAGTTATATGTTTTGAGTAGGCAGGGCAACGGGCCAAGCTGTTGGAAGGATCAGTGAAGCAAGCTCAGCAATCGGAAGGGCGCATTCTTGCCCTTCAATATTCGTTAACACAAATAGACTCTGTACTAACTGCACGTCTTGATTGCGACCTCACTGCTGATGATTTACCTCATGATTACCAGGTCTGTTGATGATACTTATACATCATATATTATGTGTTATTTTTATAAATCTCATATACTCATTAAGGCAATTAAATCTAATGCATCTGCGATGCATTAAGGCATAATATCAATTATGATTTTATTGCTTATAAATGCATTCTGTCACTTAAAAGACTTGTCGATAACTATCAATTATATGAAAGCAATAGTTATTATACTTTCTGCCATTTTTAGTTGTTTGTCCGTTATATAGGTAAGTCGCGCAAGATTATGAGAAATATTTATCAGTGTATAATAGAAATTCTCGCGGAATATCAATCACGTATTAAAACGTGCAGTAGTTTTATTTTAATAAATAATGTATTACTTTATCAAATAGTTTGAAATAATCTTCTACAGGAAAAATAAGTACTCGTAAAATATAGACTTAAAAAAATTTTTTTGTATATATAAGTAATAATTTCAGAAATAGCATGATGAATACAAGAATAGCATGTTCAAAATTTATATATAATTATTAAGATCCGCATCTTTTCTATAAATTTTACTAATCACAAAAAAGAATGTAAAATGCACACTAATGCATAACACGAAATGCAACTAATAGAGCGATGGAAGTAATTTATTTTATATGTAACAATTATATATTATGATCACAGAAATTAATGGAAGAGTTGGAACAACAACATGCTACGCTTGAGGAAATGGCATCGCAAATTGAGTCGTACAAAGCTTCTGGCAAACAGGAAGCAGCACTGCGACTGCAAGAACAAATGTCCCTGATTGAACAGAAATATGCTAAAGTTCAAAGGAAGTTTCAACGCTTTCGTTGTTCGACCAATATAGAACCTAGATTATCGAGAGCTTTACGAGAACTCAGCGGAATAGAGGAAGCAACTTGTTTGCTGGAGTTGTCATCAGAAGATCCCGAAGCCATCGAGGGTCAATTAAAACATTGCTTGGTAATATTAATTATCTATTTATTTGTACACTGCGTTATCTAAGAAATTGATGTACGCATTAATAATGTGTTATTTAATAGCGCTTCTACCAGACTTTAAGTGAGATTAAAAGTGAAATTGAATGTATAATCGTAACTGGGAGAAAATTAGTTGAGGATAAAGCCGTTTCCGAGCCGGACAAATTTTCAAAGCGGATTGATATGTTGAAGGAGTTATATAATAAGGTAGATAAGTTTGTTAATTCGAAAAAGAAGTGTATTAGAAGAACAAACTAGATAATGCTTTAATTTGTTACAGCTTGGTCTTCATATAACAGAATCCAAATCCATACTAGAATCGGCATTAGATTTGTCACGTGATATGCATAAAAATCTAACATATATTAATATGTCGGTTGAAAGCATAAATAAAGAACTAGATACGCAAAAAAGTATGCCTGATCTGCCAGTAAATGCGATATATGTACGAGTAAGTATAAAACCTAATTTCATTTTTTATTTCAGATGTAAATGCGAATAATTAAATATTTGTCTCATTTTTATTGGATTAAATTATAAGGTCTTTTTATATCAATAAATAACGAAGTTTATGATTGTGTCACTATTCGCAGGAAACCCTGACCGAAGTAATCCCACGTCTCAATGTTATAAGAGATAAATTATTTAGATCGCAAGATGAATTTTCAAAACTGTGCGATCCTATGTATCTTGAGCAACTGAAGGAAAAAATGTCGGATGTAATTTCGAGATTAATTAATACAGAAAAAAGATTGCGACTTTGTAAAGGTTCAGAGGTAAATATTTTTTACGTAATATTTTTTGAAATATACATTTTAATATACATATTTTTTTGTTTTGTAAAAGGATGAACCTAATGTCGACGAAATAAACGCATGGCTTCTACAAGTTGAAGAGAAGTTAAATAAATTAGATGCAGTTCCAATTGATCAACTAACAGAACACCATTTTGAACAGTGCAAGGTATCGAAATATTTATATATAATATTAAGATACAAGAAGAAATAAATTACATATCCATTGCGTCTTGCAATGTGTAAAGTAACTAATTTTGATAAAACATCTTCATAATATTATTTCATGATGTTTTTAATGTTTTCTTGCTTAGGCTGTGCAAAGTGAAATGATAGAAGCAAAACCTAAAGTTAATCAGCTTCAACGTTATACGTTTTATCCCAAAGTAGCTGAAATATGTGAAAAATGGGAAGACATCTCTAACAGAATACAGGTATGTAGCTAATTTTTGTTTCGACACAAAATTATAATTTGTTTACCTGTTATCTTTTATCTAAAGTGAATTTTATCATTCATTGCTTATTCACTCATGGCTTATTCCTTGCTTTACACTTTAACAATCGGTATATATGTAATGCTTGTGCTTCTTAGTACCATTACGTATATCTCCATCATGTAAAACTTTTTTATTAATATATATAAAATTTTGTTATTCCAAAAAACACTGACTGTTTTTGGACATCAATTTCCATCGAATATAAAAATTTTTAATATTAAAGATGTCATCCCGTTCTTTTTTTGCAGCAGGATTTAAATGGAGCTATATACATTTCGATGAATGTTATTCTTTTTCTGTATATATTGATCATGTTTTAATTATAGTTAATATTATTGTACTTTTTGTTATTAAAAAATTCTTGGGTATAGATAGATGAAAATAATATATATATATATATATATATATATATATATATATATATATATATGTATATATAACTTATATTACTTTCCATATTACTTTCGTAATTTAAGTATGGAAATTCCTTAATAGTATAAAATATATATAAATCTCGATTTTGTCCAAGAGGTGGCTCTATTTTTGTAAATAGTGTAATTACTGGCGCAAAATAAGTAAACATTCTGGTGGATGGAAAGGCTCGTATTTTATTGACAAGTTGTTCTATGGTATTGTCTCTCCCCTTGTATAAAATTTTTTTTAAATGGAGAACTTAGACAGCAGGCTGCAGAGTTAGAAGACGTTAATTGAGCCATAGTGCGAAGATTCTTGTATTGGTGATGGATACACATGAAAAATTCAGCTTTATATGCACAATGAACCGCATTGTCACTTCCATTAGACCATGCTTAATATTGTTCCACTATTAACATGCTCTTTCAATTAACTGTCAATTGTTGATGAAGTTTCTGTCACCTATCATATTTTCACAGGAATGGATCCACAAAATCACAGATAATTTGTTAATAAAAAGTAAAACAGAAGCTTCTAAGGGGAGAGACAATTATGGACGCAACAAGTTATCTAGGCAGCTGGAACAAACTTCAGCACATCCTAACAAAAAAGAAAAGAAATTAATAGATGAAAATGAAGCGATTTACGGCATAGGATATCTTAATCCTGCCTTTGATGATAATCAATGTACTGTCATTAACACTCCTGAAAGCTCGCCGATCGATGTGCCTCACCGAAGCAGAAAGTCTGCTAAGTCGGAAAAAGTAAAAGTTAGAATTGTGGATGTTAGTAGAACTGTTAGGCGAAAGTTAGACATGAGTTCTGTGCCCGATGTTGTTCAAACTTCTCAACCACAAGTGGTTCCAATTGACGATGATTTGCCTTCACCATGTTCCGATACAGATGTGCATATGGCCGATGAGGAAGAATTCTTTCTGGCTAAGAACAGTAAATTATTCTCTCAAGTATCTAGTAATACTTTGACAGCAACAGAAACGTTCAATACAGCTTGTGCGCAACAAAATCCGTTCCGAGTTGTCGAAGTGAAAGAAATGGAAATTGTAAAATCGGTAGCCTCTCCCGAAAATCATGTCATTTTACCAAGCGCTAATGTCACTGTTGGATTGGTGCCGCAAGTAGTCGAAAGGGTAGAAATTGTTGAAGATACTGAAACAGAAGCTGAGTCTATAGATACTGATACAGAAGACAAGGAAGGCAAAGGAAAAATGTCTCCTTCCATTGGCACTGCAGAACAGATTGTCAATAAGAGAAAAGAACTTGTACCAATCTTAAAGAAGACTCCAGTAGAATCTTCTACAAAAAATGTTAAAAAATTCATATTGAAATTAGATTTAGACAATGATCAGGAAAATATTAACGATACAAAGAAAAGTCCAACACTTTCCAGCAGTGGGCCATTAAAAAAGACAGAAGTTACAGAATTTTCAAATGCTGAATGTAGTAAGATAGATGAAAAACAAGATAAATTAAACAAATCATCAAGAACAGCTGCCACGTGGAAGGATACAGAGAGTGTGGCAGAGTATCTTATATTAGATGATAGGGAAGAAATTGAAAAATCTGATGTGAAAACTAGTGATCATGTAGATCGCGCTAAATCACAAAGTTCAGGAACAACGCCAAAAAATAGAAAGAATCAGAAGGAAATAATATCTGAAAAAAACATTGAACGTTCTAAAACTTGTGAAAATATTGCTAATACAAGTCGTAGCGAAGAAGAAAAGTCACATAAGAAGTCGAAATACATGAGGAATCTATCAAAAGACGATACACTGGAAGATTGTGAAAGCTTTTATGGCAGTGATAAGGAAACAGATGATGTGTTGATATTTTCGGATGATACAGAAATTGATGTTGGTAGTTCCAGTTCAGATGGAGAAGATATTAATTTAGGAGAACAAGTTGAGCACCTCTTGGACAAGGTAACATGCGCCGTCTATTCATGCCTTGTGTCTTTGATGTCCACCAGCCCGTTATTTATTCTAAGCTGCTTTAATGAAATAAATTTTTGATACTATGACTTACTCGACAATTTATTTTTTTTACAGATACAAGTCGAAAAATCCCGGCCATTTGCGCAGCAGAAGACAGAAACCAAAGCTTTTGGTGAGAAAGCGCTATATAAAGGTTCGATAGGTACATCTCGAACAGTGTTAGAGAAAAATATTTTGGAATTTGAGCAATTAGCACAAATGATGTTGTGCAGAATGGATGTTATGTTAATGAGTATTAGTGGCATCTCTAATGAGAAAGATCCTACCAAGCGACTTGAGGTTTGTATAATATATATTTATCTAAATTAGAGCTTATAAACAGAAGTATTTTATTGGTTGTAATTTACATTCCTTTTTATATTACAGATACTCAAAAGTGAGATTAGTACTCTTGCTCCAGATGCAGCAGCTTTAATAAGCAAAGGAGATGGTTTAGTTATGACGATACACATGACTGACCCTGCACGGGCAGAAAAAATGAAAAATGAACATCAGGATAAATTGAGAAGCAAGTGGCATCAAGTTATGACAGAGATCGAAACGCGCAGGAAACAGGCACAGAAAGCAGAAGAAACTTTGCAACAGTACAATAATATAATCGCAGAATTCGAAGACTGGTTTAGAGATGTACCACTGAAGCTTGAACAGGCTAATAATTATGAGGGTCAATTAGAATCATTTACTGAAGAATTTGATGCAAAACAAGTGCAAATACATAAATTGAATGAGCTAGCTGTAGAATTGAGAAAATTAAATGTTGGTTATTCAGAATCTGTACGTTACAATATTAATAGTAACTGGCAAAAAGTTAGCTCACAGTTTAAGAGATTCAGTGGTAGCAAAGACAAAGACAAACACGTAACCGACAAGAAAGTGGAATTGGTACGTTTGAATATTGTTGTAATAATAAAATGCTATTGTAAATTAATTATTATTTGATAAAATTCTAAATCTATATTAAAAGGTTTAACTCTTATAAATATTTTTTTAGGATATTGGTGGTGTTAATCCGCAAGAATTTATTACACGCATTAGCAAGTTGAGAGAAGCAACATCGACTGTATTGCGATCCTTGAATTCTATACCATTGAATGGTAAAGATTACGAGCTGTTTACAAATCAAGAAGAATGTTTAAAGAAAATTAGCAATGCTTTGAATATTTTGAGACCAAGCGTTGACGAAGTATATTACGTTTGTGAGAATGTCACGCGGCAAGCTAAAAAAGAGCAAGCCGATCAAATAAAATATTTAAGCGGAAAGTTGTTAGACGAATGGACAAACGTGAATCAGAATTATGTGGAAAGACATAATCGTTGGATTAAATGTTACGAAAAGTGGAGAGAACTTCATAACACATGTCGAACATTTTTGGAATGGTTAACTAAAATGGAAGAAGCTCTAACAAAGTGCAATGTCTTTAGCCACTCTAAAGCGAATAAGACAAAAACTTTCGAATTAGAACAAGAAGTCTCTAGAATGCAGAGAACATTAAATAATATTAATGCAGCGAGTGCAGACATATCTAACAAGGCTACGACTGAAGATGTAGAGGAATTGCAAAATATGATTGATAACATCAAGCACCGCTGGCAAAATTTAGTAGCCGAAATAAATGCGCGAAAAGAAAAGTAAGTAAAATGTGCAATCTTTAATATTTTGAAAAGAAAATTATGGATGTTTGAATCCGTTTTTGTCACTCAAATGTTTTAAATAAATGTAGATTGTTTAATAATCACAAGTAATAACCATTGCTTACGATTTAAAGCGATGAGTTATGAAGTTATGACATGCTAATGCAGACAAGCACATGTAGCATTGCGAGGAAAGCTCGACCCAGCATTGAGCTATTTCAGTTGTGATTTGCCTGTGCTGCTGTAGTGAAGTCAGTCAACTCAGAATAACCACAGAATAAACGAACATCTTTCAAGTTTCTCTTGTAAATCGTATTTTTGTGTAAAACAATAATAGGAATTATAATTTCGACTAAGATAATAGTTTGACATATGTCTAAAATATTGTTTTAAATATGTTAAAATATGTTTTGTTTACGTGTATTGTTTAAGGAACTTTGCTATGGAGAAAAAAGTGAACAATGACGGTAGGATTTTGGAAACGGCATACAACATTGTAGAACAAGTGAATACTTTGTTAATATCTGCTGCAAATCCTTCTGACGAAACCTCATTATTTATCCGATTATCGTTGATTAAGGTAAGCTAATATATTTTTGAAATATTTTTCTTTGTTGTTCTCAATTAACACTTGTGCCAGAATAATTTGTCGCAGTAAAAATTTTTATTATGTCTCTATTTTTATTTTTTAAATATATTATATTTTCAATTTCGAAACAGAGAGATATTATTATACATTATTACATTCACTGTGCTCAGATCACTATTGAATAAAATCACATGATACTTGATTTGATACTTTACTTTCTTTCAAAATAAAATCACTTATGTTGTATGATAACACTACAATATTATTATTATTATTATTATTATATATTATTATAATATTATTATTATATATTATTGAAAAACACTGCTTAGCGCTCTGCTTAGATGCGACTTGGATAAGTAACGAAATTATTCTCTGTGAGATTCGGTTTCCATGCTACAGCCTGGTGCAGCATAATCAAATAAACCGAAACTTGTCCTAATAATATCTCTACATTTCATGACTGTACATGCCAAACCGTGCCAGAACATAAATAGCATTGAACTCTCACTTTCAAATAGCTTCCTAGTAAAGCTCACCTATATGTTAGCCTTTTGTCTTATTTTGTAGGTGATGTTGGTTAATGTTTGAAGTATCTTTGATATAACTTATTGTTTCTCATGTACATACGCTAAATTTTTTAAGAATAAATAACAAGTCACGTTATTTATTTATTGCTGCTATTTAATTGTAAATAGCTATAACTAATGAAATAATTCATGAAATATTGTAGGCGAGAGAAGAAGAACTGTTATCGTGGAAAAAGGCTTTGCAAAACTTAGTAAATCAACATAACGTTTCTAGAGAAGAAGACGAGAATAACAAGCTTCTCGCAGATATGGATAAGGTATCGATTGTTTAATAAAATATTTAATATCATGATTATTAAATCTTCAAAAAATCGATGGATATTGCTATATTTTTGGACTTATAATGACATTTGTTTAATTATATTATATTAATTATATAGGCTAACGTGAATCTTTCAAACCACCGCGAATATGTGGAATGTAAACTTGCGTCACTCAGAAAATATATCTGTACTTTGGATGCTGTTATGGCATGGGTTATGGAAACGCGAACGCGATTGAGCATTTCTCAAGAATTACCGCAGCACGAGCGTAATGAAATGATTAAAAATATTATGGTAAGTTATAATATTTTTTACATAGTTGATAAAAAAAAACATAAATATTTACTTGTATTTTTCAGTCTAAAGTTGAAGATCGTGAGATGGAAGTAAAAGACGTTTTAGAAAATTATACTAATTTGGAAAAAGAATGTGAATCAGCAAAACAACCAGTTTCTGTCGAATTACAAGTATGTAAAACTGTATTTATCATACTGAATTTTCGAGAGATAGTCATTATTAAAATATACCATTATTTTATTTTATATAATAGGAGAAACTCAGGAAACTGAGAGAGGATTGGCAATTTGTAAAATGTTATGGTGAAAATCAAGAAGTTCTATCCACTATTGCTGTTGGAGCCACATCGAAAGGTAAGATAAATAATTGTGTGTATTTTATATCGTTTAAAGAAAAAATTTTTCATATGCTTGCAGTAATGCCTAATTTTATGCTGATATTTTCAAACCATATATCTATCTTTCTTTAGAATATATATTGGATATATAACATACAGAACTTTATATTTGTTTTTTTTTTGTAAAAAATATAATATTTGCTCTAGTCCTGAATATATTCAAAATATTCCATAAACTTTTATATTGTTTTCTATGCTTTTTTTGCAAAGAATAATAAGATTTATTTGATGTGTAATGTAATATAAAATTTCTGTCATATCATAGAGAAACGCGTTGTTCACTAGTCGTGTACGTTTGTAAATTTTGAAAAAGTTTATCAACAAGTGTGTATCAACGTATAAAATAATAAAATTGACAATTGGGAAAGATAGATTTGTCATATCATATCTTTCATTTTTTGAGAAAATTAAAATCTTTTCTTAATTAGTCACAAAATAAAAAGGGTAGATAATTAAATATAATTATATAGTTTGCTACACATGTAGCTTGCAGTAAAATACATCAATATAAGTTAATTGATTGGTATTACTGCGATGCCACATACTTTGTTAGCATAACATTCTATGATTTCTGTATGCTAACATATTGGTACGTCAAATTTGAAAAAGCATACGATCATAATAATACATATTGCGCTGAACATTTAATATGAATGGAACCAATTCTGCCTTTTGGTTGGTAAATGTGTGTCCTTATGGACGCAGGATCTCTAAAGGAAACTGGCGACCGGACAATAAATAGTGCGTTTAGCCGGTCCGGTAAGCGCGGCTACATTTCACTTCCACCCCATCCTGCAGAGCGATATATATCCGCCGCGTTAAGTGCAGCCTTTTCAACGACTGGCTTGGTCTTTTCTCCTTCAGCACCGTCGTTATTCGATTGGTTGGTGCATTTGGACATTGCCTTATCACATATGTTAGAAATTGTTAAATCCAGAATTTGGAATTTTATTGAACATTATTTAATATAAATGATTAATAAATGGTATTATTTATTTAACATTTAATCGGTTTTACTTGCTTAAAGATTTAATTTTAAGTTTAATTATCGAAATTTTCTAGTTAAAAAATCATGATTATCTTCTCAAAAATTTATGTATTGCAAAATTAGCACCAACCAAACGATAACAAACATAAAACACGTTAACGTAAAAATAAAGTAAGAAGATACAATTAACAATATTCGATCTAAATTGAACGATGGTATGAAGCGAATACTGGAATATGATCGCTATGGCGTAATTATGTCGAATCATTGCGAAAGAAAGAAATAAACATTCAATCATGCGGATATAAAAATGGATTCACTCACCAACCGATGCATCACCGACATGATCAATATCGTCATTTTCTCGTTGACTGCTTCATTGCTCCAAATGTTCACTCTGCCAGATACGGATCTGCCGAAAATCGCTGATTAACGTTTCGATTAACGATGCCGAGCACTGATTTAACGTGATGCAAATGACAACCTGCTATATTCTCGATGCTTGTTATACGCACAATGCATTTTGAACGAACAAACAATCGAATAAAATATGACGATTGTTTATCATATCACTTTCGGCACTCGCATTACTTATGACATTTTCGCGCGCATTGTGTGTATGCATGGAAAAAACAAATACTAGGAGGGAATGTCGCATGGCAGCCACTAAATGTGTTCAAAAATGGTTTAGCCAATCAGATTTATTATCTAGTTCTTCGCACTTTACACTCTACCCTCTGTATTTGTGTAATTCAATGTTCATGGAGACAACTTCATACCGACGCGCATATTATTGACCGGAGATCTTCAGAATCAGGAAACAGCTAATTACAATCAAATATCTTAATTAATCTGAAAGTTCGCTCGTTTTTAATGCGATGCGATTCGAACAGGTAATATTAATAATGTATGTAAATAATGCGTCCTAGTATGTAAATAGATTTGAACGCGGCTTGAGATGAAAGGTCGCACATTAGTCGCAAATACGCGGTATTTGCTTCCGATGGGAATAATACATATAATAGAGATACATATAATAATACATATAATTGATTCAGCTCAAATACGCAACGATATAAAATTTCTTAAAATAAGAGATATTTTTTTATAATTGCATTGTACTTTTTTCGTTTACCAATATTTAATTTATTTAATTTATTTTGAATGCACAAAGTGTAACTAGCACAGTTATAAGTGCAAGATGATTGCACTAGTCAAAATAGAAACGGTTAATATCGATCTGTATTATCGATTAATTCGCTCGTTTGATTCACGTAGTCTTATAACGGTTCGTGATCCCGCTATAGTTTGGCGGTCGCAACGCGAAAGCTCCGTGTTTCGTAGATTTTTCGGAGTGAACGAATATGCACACATCTTCAAAAGTTCGGAGTCGTGAGCGGCGGGCTATCGTGAATCGAGAATGTCGACTGGATTTTCGGATTAATTGATATTTAGTTGTTTATTAGCGGTCAAGTCAGTAATCACTGATTAGTATCCCCTTTACCCTACAATTTCTCGAAACGACATGAAGTTGCTACTTGATTTTTATACGTACATAAAATGGCGGTCGTATACGTAACGAAAGTCGCGAGTGTCGTAAAAACGGATGATAGTCGTGGTTCGCGGTATTTTCGCGTATATAGTGTGTTGTGCGTGATACGTGTCGAGGAGTGACGATCGTCGTGCCGCGTTTATTAGCTCGCGTGAACGCGATCAGTGATTTTCGGTCGGTTTATCGCGGTTCGGTGCGCGTGTGAGTGCTAGAAACAATGGAGCGATCGACGAGAAGGAAACAGTGGCCCGATGTCGGGTGAGTGAGTTTATTCATCTTATACTCTGCCGTTCTAGAAACTCCAAGAAGCAAGGCTAGACACTTCTTGATCTCTCGTGAGGAGCTCGGAGAGAAGGACGAGAGTTAGTGGCACGGGGGTGCGATCGTCGGTCCACATAATGAGCGGATAAGCCGGCTAATGCAGTTGCGGTAGAGCATTGCCAGACGGAAGATAGCTCAAGCCTCGCCGTCGCCCATTTCTCTTGTTCCCGTGCTCACACAACACATACACCCTCGCGCCACTCTCTCATCCTCTTCTCATTTCCAGCAATGTTAAACCGAGATAGAATCGGACTTTATCCGACACAAGTAGTACCGCTACTCCGTAACCGCGGTAGTCGTACACGTGTGGAGATAATCATATATATATGAGCGCGAGCGCGCCTCATGAACACGTACGGCTAACACCGTGATTATCCCTTAATTGACGCAGCCACTCTCAGGTATAATCCGTCCATTCTGATTCTGGACTGCCACCGGTGTAAAAAATTACTTTACACAATCTCGGCGAACTCTCGTATAAGTGGAAATCAGCGCAGCGTTTCGCGTGACTCGGCCGCACATTAAAAAGTATCAGAGACAAACGGACGAGTATTAAAGCATAAATCGGATATAAGAGAGAAAATTACTTTTGTCGTACAGTTTTATCAAGATTGAAGTTTCCGCGATGGACTTCTTTTTAATTATTTTACATAATGTGTTATTTAATACGTTATTTGATAATATTTGATAATAATAATCATAATTTTTTTTATGTGTGACTAGATTTCACATTATGCAAATTATTTTATATATATATAATTGTATTTCTATATTTTTAAAATTTCGAGTTCTATATAAGATGATTGCTACCTCAAGCAATAACAGAACTGCAATCTAAACGACACCGCGTATAATTAATAATTAATTACCGCGTACTTCGACGCTTGCTTATTCGTATCTCAGGTAATCAGAACTGCCTTCAATCGTGAGGTAATTAACAGGAGAGTTTGCCGGTAATTAGCTGGCAGTAAAACGGACCTGATAAATGAGTGCGCTGTAGATTTTTTTATCAAATTTTACTAGTAAGCAAAGTAAATTATACTTTCATACAAAAATACGTACGTTTCGCACAATTTAAAAAAAATTATCTAACTATGCATGTTTCCTATTTTTAAAAATAAAAGTATAATTTTATTAGTTAGAAGTTTGTGCACACATGCTGTTTTAATATCGATTGTCAAGAGGAATTAATATTTGGGCAGTCAATATTTGGATAATTGATATTCTCTACTATATTGTGAATTCTATGTAATTGAAAATAACATTAATGTCTTTATAAATTATTAATTATTACACAATATAAATTGAATTAATATTGAATTAATATTTGATGCTCTATTTTAGATATTTACCTGTAATTTTATTTTATTAATAGAATTTAGAATTGCTGATAAAAAAATTACGGTATAAAATAAAAATATACTGTTATTAATTTTTTTATATCTTAAATTGATTGATTGATTATTGTATATTAAAAGCTGCACATTTTATAGAAAACATAGATCTTCCAATCATTTAAATAAATCTGTCAGGAATGTAATATGTAATATATGTATATTATACATTATTTTAAAAAATCTTTTGTTTAATAATATTAAAATATAACAAATTTGATTGATTTACCAGCATGATGCGGAGTTGTGGTCTACAAGTTGACCTATAACATACAAAATACAAATTATAGCAGCGTTAAATAAAATAATTACGTAAAAAATAATTATTGCGTACATTAAACTTTTTTTACAAATCATACATTAGATGTTTTATTACATCTTTCATACAAATATCTAATAAAAGAATTATATAATTGTCGAAAAAGAACTACAATTTTTAATGTTCGTGAACCTAGCATATCATTTTCCAGCAGATCAAAAATAAAAGAGAGTTCTTGTCGCATGCAGTCGAGTTCTATAGTTCCTTATAGTTTTTAGTAATAGTTCTGGTGATTTTATCCAAAAAAACACCAATCCAAAAAATGATCTGCTAACTTCCCGTAGCAGATCATTTTCTAGCAGATCAAAAATAAAAGAGAGTTCTTGTCGCATGCAGTCGAGTTCTATAGTTCCTGATAGTTTTTAATGATAGTTCTGGTGATTTTATAAAAAAAAACACCGATCGAAAAAAATGATCTGCTACGGAAAGTTAGCAGATAAAAAATAGAGGACACTGAACATATATGTGATATGCTGGCCGTATATTGATAGTTCTGTTGATAATTAAAGAGTTTTCGTGTAGTTCTGAGCCAGTACATTGCTTTTCCAAAGAGTTCTGACGACTAAAATAATTAGAAAATTTTTTAACAATTATTTTACCCGAAAAACACGCATTTTTGTACATATATGTGATATGCTGGCCGCATATTGATAGTTCTACTAAAAATTAGACAGTTCTCTTCTAGTTCTGGGCGAGTACATTGCTTTTCCAAAAAGTTCTGACGACTAAAATAATTAGAAAATTTTTTAAACAATTATTTTACCCGAAAAACACGCATTTTTTAGTATATGTGTGATATGCTGGCCGCATATTGATAGTTCTGCTAAAAATTAGACAGTTCTCTTCTAGTTCTGGGCGAGTACATTGCTTTTCCAAAAAGTTCTGACGACTAAAATAATTAGAAAATTTTTTAAACAATTATTTTACCCGAAAAACACGCATTTTTTAGTATATGTGTGATATGCTGGCCGCATATTGATAGTTCTGCTAAAAATTAGACAGTTCTCTTCTAGTTCTGGGCGAGTACATTGCTTTTCAAAAGAGTTCTGACGACTAAAATAATTAGAAAATTTTTTAAACAATTAATTTACCCGAAAAATACGCATTTTTGAGTATATGTGTGATATGCTGGCCGTATATTGATAGTTCTGTTAATAATTAAAGAGTTTTCGTGTAGTTCTGGGCAAGTACATTGCTTTTCCAAAGAGTTCTGACGACTAAAATAATTAGAAAATTTTTTAAACAATTAATTTACCCGAAAAACGCAAATTTTTGAGCATATGTGTGATATGCTGGCCGCATATTGATAGTTCTGCTAAAAATTAGACAGTTCTCTTCTAGTTCTGGGCGAGTACATTGCTTTTCCAAAGAGTTCTGACGACTAAAATAATTAGAAAATTTTTCAAACAATTATTTTACCCGAAAAACACGCATTTTTGAGTATATGTGTGATATGCTGGCCGTATATTAATAGTTCTGTTAATAATTAAAGAGTTTTCGTGTAGTTCTGGGCAAGTACATTGCTTTTCCAAAGAGTTCTGACGACTAAAATAATTAGAAAATTTTTTAAACAATTATTTTACCCGAGAAACACGCATTTTTGAGTATATGTGTGATATGCTGGCCGTATATTAATAGTTCTGTTAATAATTAAAGAGTTTTCATGTAGTTCTGGGCAAGTACATTGCTTTTCCAAAGAGTTCTGACGACTAAAATAATTAGAAAATTTTTTAAACAATTAATTTACCCGAAAAACGCGCATTTTTGAGCATATGTGTGATATGCTGGCCGCATATTGATAGTTCTGCTAAAAATTAGACAGTTCTTTTCTAGTTCTGTTTTCTAATTATTTTAGTCGTCAGAACTCTTTGGAAAAGCAATGTACTTGCCCAGAACTACACGAAAACTCTTTAATTATTAACAGAACTATTAATATACGGCCAGCATATCACACATATACTCAAAAATGCGTGTTTTTCGGGTAAAATAATTGTTTAAAAAATTTTCTAATTATTTTAGTCGTCAGAACTCTTTGGAAAAGCAATGTACTTGCCCAGAACTACACGAAAACTCTTTAATTATTAACAGAAATATCAATATACGGCCAACATATCACACATATGCTCAAAAATGCGCGTTTTTCGGGTAAAATAATTGTTTAAAAAATTTTCTAATTATTTTAGCCGTCAGAACTTTTTGGAAAAGCAATGTACTTGCCCAGAACTACACGAAAACTCTTTAATTATTAACAGAACTATCAATATACGGCCAGCATATCACACATATACTCAAAAATGCGTGTTTTTCGGGTAAAATAATTGTTTAAAAAATTTTCTAATTATTTTAGTCGTCAGAACTCTTTGGAAAAGCAATGTACTTGCCCAGAACTACACGAAAACTCTTTAATTATTAACAGAACTATTAATATACGGCCAGCATATCACACATATACTCAAAAATGCGTGTTTTTCGGGTAAAATAATTGTTTAAAAAATTTTCTAATTATTTTAGTCGTCAGAACTCTTTGGAAAAGCAATGTACTCGCCCAGAACTAGAAGAGAACTGTCTAATTTTTAGCAGAACTATCAATATGCGGCCAGCATATCACACATATGCTCAAAAATGCGCGTTTTTCGGGTAAATTAATCGTTTAAAAAATTTTCTAATTATTTTAGTCGTCAGAACTCTTTGGAAAAGCAATGTACTTGCCCAGAACTACACGAAAACTCTTTAATTATTAACAGAACTATCAATATACGGCCAGCATATCACACATATACTCAAAAATGCGTGTTTTTCGGGTAAAATAATTGTTTAAAAAATTTTCTAATTATTTTAGTCGTCAGAACTCTTTGAAAAAGCAATGTACTCGCCCAGAACTACACGAAAACTCTTTAATTATTAACAGAACTATCAATATACGGCCAGCATATCACACATATGCTCAAAAATGCGCGTTTTTCGGGTAAATTAATTGTTTAAAAAATTTTCTAATTATTTTAGTCGTCAGAACTCTTTGGAAAAGCAATGTACTTGCCCAGAACTACACGAAAACTCTTTAATTATTAACAGAACTATCAATATACGGCCAGCATATCACACATATACTCAAAAATGCGTGTTTTTCGGGTAAAATAATTGTTTAAAAAATTTTCTAATTATTTTAGTCGTCAGAACTCTTTGGAAAAGCAATGTACTTGCCCAGAACTACACGAAAACTCTTTAATTATTAACAGAACTATTAATATACGGCCAGCATATCACACATATACTCAAAAATGCGTGTTTTTCGGGTAAAATAATTGTTTAAAAAATCTTCTAATTATTTTAATCGTCAGAACTCTTTGGAAAAGCAATGTACTTGCCCAGAACTACACGAAAACTCTTTAATTATTAACAGAACTATCAATATACGGCCAGCATATCACACATATGCTCAAAAATGCGCGTTTTTCGGGTAAAATAATTGTTTAAAAAATTTTCTAATTATTTTAGTCGTCAGAACTTTTTGGAAAAGCAATGTACTTGCCCAGAACTACACGAAAACTCTTTAATTATTAACAGAACTATCAATATACGGCCAGCATATCACACATATACTCAAAAATGCGTGTTTTTCGGGTAAAATAATTGTTTAAAAAATTTTCTAATTATTTTAGTCGTCAGAACTCTTTGGAAAAGCAATGTACTCGCCCAGAACTAGAAGAGAACTGTCTAATTTTTAGCAGAACTATCAATATGCGGCCAGCATATCACACATATGCTCAAAAATTTGCGTTTTTCGGGTAAATTAATCGTTTAAAAAATTTTCTA
This sequence comes from Linepithema humile, assembly GCF_040581485.1. NCBI lineage: Eukaryota > Metazoa > Arthropoda > Insecta > Hymenoptera > Formicidae > Linepithema > Linepithema humile. Next base: position 19,302,113 of record NC_090132.1, read on the forward strand.
ATTATTTTAGTCGTCAGAACTCTTTGGAAAAGCAATGTACTTGCCCAGAACTACACGAAAACTCTTTAATTATTAACAGAACTATCAATATACGGCCAGCATATCACACATATACTCAAAAATGCGTGTTTTTCGGGTAAAATAATTGTTTAAAAAATTTTCTAATTATTTTAGTCGTCAGAACTCTTTGAAAAAGCAATGTACTCGCCCAGAACTACACGAAAACTCTTTAATTATTAACAGAACTATCAATATACGGCCAGCATATCACACATATGCTCAAAAATGCGCGTTTTTCGGGTAAATTAATTGTTTAAAAAATTTTCTAATTATTTTAGTCGTCAGAACTCTTTGGAAAAGCAATGTACTTGCCCAGAACTACACGAAAACTCTTTAATTATTAACAGAACTATCAATATACGGCCAGCATATCACACATATACTCAAAAATGCGTGTTTTTCGGGTAAAATAATTGTTTAAAAAATTTTCTAATTATTTTAGTCGTCAGAACTCTTTGGAAAAGCAATGTACTTGCCCAGAACTACACGAAAACTCTTTAATTATTAACAGAACTATTAATATACGGCCAGCATATCACACATATACTCAAAAATGCGTGTTTTTCGGGTAAAATAATTGTTTAAAAAATTTTCTAATTATTTTAATCGTCAGAACTCTTTGGAAAAGCAATGTACTTGCCCAGAACTACACGAAAACTCTTTAATTATTAACAGAACTATCAATATACGGCCAGCATATCACACATATGCTCAAAAATGCGCGTTTTTCGGGTAAAATAATTGTTTAAAAAATTTTCTAATTATTTTAGTCGTCAGAACTTTTTGGAAAAGCAATGTACTTGCCCAGAACTACACGAAAACTCTTTAATTATTAACAGAACTATCAATATACGGCCAGCATATCACACATATACTCAAAAATGCGTGTTTTTCGGGTAAAATAATTGTTTAAAAAATTTTCTAATTATTTTAGTCGTCAGAACTCTTTGGAAAAGCAATGTACTTGCCCAGAACTACACAAAAACTCTTTAATTATTAACAGAACTATCAATATACGGCCAGCATATCACACATATGCTCAAAAATGCGTGTTTTTCGGGTAAATTAATTGTTTAAAAAATTTTCTAATTATTTTAGTCGTCAGAACTTTTTTGAAAAGCAATGTACTCGCCCAGAACTAGAAGAGAACTGTCTAATTTTTAGCAGAGCTATCAATATGCGGCCAGCATATCACACATATGCTCAAAAATGCGCGTTTTTCGGGTAAATTAATTGTTTAAAAAATTTTCTAATTATTTTAGTCGTCAGAACTCTTTGGAAAAGCAATGTACTCGCCCAGAACTAGAAGAGAACTGTCTAATTTTTAGCAGAACTATCAATATGCGGCCAGCATATCACACATATACTAAAAAATGCGTGTTTTTCGGGTAAAATAATTGTTTAAAAAATTTTCTAATTATTTTAGTCGTCAGAACTTTTTGGAAAAGCAATGTACTCGCCCAGAACTAGAAGAGAACTGTCTAATTTTTAGTAGAACTATCAATATGCGGCCAGCATATCACATATATGTACAAAAATGCGTGTTTTTCGGGTAAAATAATTGTTAAAAAATTTTCTAATTATTTTAGTCGTCAGAACTCTTTGGAAAAGCAATGTACTGGCTCAGAACTACACGAAAACTCTTTAATTATCAACAGAACTATCAATATACGGCCAGCATATCACATATATGTTCAGTGTCCTCTATTTTTTATCTGCTAACTTTCCGTAGCAGATCATTTTTTTCGATCGGTGTTTTTTTTTATAAAATCACCAGAACTATCATTAAAAACTATCAGGAACTATAGAACTCGACTGCATGCGACAAGAACTCTCTTTTATTTTTGATCTGCTAGAAAATGATCTGCTACGGGAAGTTAGCAGATCATTTTTTGGATTGGTGTTTTTTTGGATAAAATCACCAGAACTATTACTAAAAACTATAAGGAACTATAGAACTCGACTGCATGCGACAAGAACTCTCTTTTATTTTTGATCTGCTGGAAAATGATATGCTAGGTTCACGAACATCAATTTTTAAGACAATAAATGTGTTAAAAACTCTAATAGGTGACTATGAATATTGAAAATTGCAAGTCTTTTACTGAATATTTCAAAGTTTCTTTGTGCGTTATATTACAAAATATTTTGTGTGCAACATTTTGCATATATCAGATTATAAATAAATGATTATTTATTCTAAAGTTGCTCCGCTGGCACTTGTAATGCTTTTCCCGAGCATTCTTCTTTTTTTACAATTAGTTCTTGCAGTCTTTTAAGACATTCACACATGTTTGCGATGCGAATACGAAAATCGGGTTTTAAACGGCACTCCCAATGCGTGTTTTGTCACATTAGGACAAAAGTAGCACGGAATATCATCACATTGATTATACGTACGACTCTGCCGCGACCGTAAAAAGTAGCTACGGAAAAGGGTGAGATCGAAAATTATGGGAAATAATAAGGGTAGTATTATTGGAGAGGATAACGCGAAGATACGGGATTTGCTGCAGTCGAGGTGGCGCCGTGCGAATAAGGGTATAATAAACATATTAAGAACAAAGTCGCATTGATTCCGATTTGGAAGAATGCGAGGAGCAAGATATAACAATGTGTATTCCGATATATAGCGTAAGAGAGAAAGGGGGGGAAGGGGGAGGGGATATAGATCACGCAACTCTAAGGACGATGAAAACAACCTCACCAAAGCCGTGAGTCTGTCTCGAAACTCTTAACATTAGGGTGTTTATTGAATATTTGTCGTAATTAATTTTAAATTCAATTTCAACTTGATTTTAATAAGTGTTCGATAAATATCCTAATGTTAAGAGTTTTGAGGCAGACTCGCGGCGTGTAGGGTAGGGTAGGGTTTGTTTACATCGTCGCGCTTAGCCTGCGCGCTCCATACCCCTTCTCTCTTTTTCTTTCTCTCTCACGCGTGCTATGTATCGGCACGTACAATGTTATTTTCTATTCGTCGCATTCCTAAGTTGGATTCGGCGCGACTGTGTCCTTGATGTGTATTTATGATCGTGTATTTTACTTTACTCTTGTTATTCGCACGGCGGCACTTGTACGGAGCAGATTAGTGCGTTATCCTCTCCAATGATACTACTCTTACTACTTCTCATTTTCGATTTCATTCTTTTCCGTTGTTATCCGTTGTGAAAAGTGTCGAACGTGTATTCCGTGCGATGATATTCGAGTTACATTTTTGTCCTAAAATTACAAAGTACGCGTCGGGAGTGCCGTTTGAAACATCGGGCGATTTTTGTATTCGCGTTGCGCGTGTGAGTGTATTGAAGAACTGCGAGGACTGAGAGGAGGAGGAGGCTCAGGAGGAGTATCGGGCGCTGGCGGAGCAACTTTAGTGTAATTATTTATTTGTAACCTGTTAATTGTAATAAAATGTTGCACGTAAAATATTGTGTAATGTAATGCACGTATAAAAATTTTGAAATTTTGAAATATAAGTAAAAGACTTGCAGTTTTTAATATTTATGGTTACTAGTTATTAGTAACTGGTTATTAGATTTTTTAACATATTTATTATTAGTTAAAAATTTTAATATTTTTCGACAATTATATAATTTTTTATTAGACATTTGTATAAAAAATGAGTAAAAAGTTTAATGTACGCAATAATTATTTCTTAATTATTTTAAACGCGCTGTTATAATTTATAATACTTTGTACGTTACAGGTCAACTTATGGAGTCCGCTACTGCGTATTATGCCGGTAAGTCAGTTGAATTTTTATTTTAATATCATTAAAAGAATAGACAAAAATAATGTAAAATATGATCTGAGACATTCAGCATAACTTAAATTATGCGAGGCTATAATAATGGACAAGTGATATTTTTTCTTATTTATATTTAAAATACGAATAGTTTAATCTGTTTACAGTTAAAGAATATGCAAATATTGAGATAGACTGCGTAATATTTTTATTGATATAATTACAAATGACAACTTCATTGCCGTTTTCTTTGATTTTATTTAAGTGTGAGAAATGCATATCTTGAATACATTATTAATGAATATACTATGTCACTTGTTATGAACATGCATGAGAATTTATCAATGTACTTTACATTCGGTATTTTACCGGAAACTGTAGTTTGTTGAACCGTGGAGGCGGTCCCTTTTGCAAATAATCGATCAGTGAGAAAATCTAGGTGGGTGGTTTTTTTATGGCTCCCCAAGGAGCTCACGGAGTGGATGGGCCGTCAGTTTGCACTACCCTTCCTATATCTTTGCGGGCCACTCTTATAGATCCATTCTTCGTTGGCATTACCGCAAACGCATAACATCCGCCAACTGAATCCGCGCATTTTGTCCAATGTCCCGAACTAATAGAACTAATGCCCGGGAGTAATAGAATTGGTCAGTTTCACTCGTAGGAAAGTATATGTTCGTGAACCTAGCATATCATTTTCCAGCAGATCAAAAATAAAAGAGAGTTCTTGTCGCATGCAGTCGAGTTCTATAGTTCCTTATAGTTTTTAGTAATAGTTCTGGTGATTTTATCCAAAAAAACACCAATCGAAAAAATGATCTGCTAACTTCCCGTAGCAGATCATTTTCTAGCAGATCAAAAATAAAAGAGAGTTCTTGTCGCATGCAGTCGAGTTCTATAGTTCCTGATAGTTTTTAATGATAGTTCTGGTGATTTTATAAAAAAAAACACCGATCGAAAAAAATGATCTGCTACGGAAAGTTAGCAGATAAAAAATAGAGGACACTGAACATATATGTGATATGCTGGCCGTATATTGATAGTTCTGTTGATAATTAAAGAGTTTTCGTGTAGTTCTGAGCCAGTACATTGCTTTTCCAAAAAGTTCTGACGACTAAAATAATTAGAAAATTTTTTAACAATTATTTTACCCGAAAAACACGCATTTTTGTACATATATGTGATATGCTGGCCGCATATTGATAGTTCTGCTAAAAATTAGACAGTTCTCTTCTAGTTCTGGGCGAGTACATTGCTTTTCCAAAAAGTTCTGACGACTAAAATAATTAGAAAATTTTTTAAACAATTATTTTACCCGAAAAACACGCATTTTTTAGTATATGTGTGATATGCTGGCCGCATATTGATAGTTCTGCTAAAAATTAGACAGTTCTCTTCTAGTTCTGGGCGAGTACATTGCTTTTCCAAAGAGTTCTGACGACTAAAATAATTAGAAAATTTTTTAAACAATTAATTTACCCGAAAAACGCGCATTTTTGAGCATATGTGTGATATGCTGGCCGCATATTGATAGTTCTGCTAAAAATTAGACAGTTCTCTTCTAGTTCTGGGCGAGTACATTGCTTTTCAAAAGAGTTCTGACGACTAAAATAATTAGAAAATTTTTTAAACAATTATTTTACCCGAAAAACACGCATTTTTGAGCATATGTGTGATATGCTGGCCGTATATTGATAGTTCTGTTAATAATTAAAGAGTTTTCGTGTAGTTCTAAGAACTAGAAGAGAACTGTCTAATTTTTAGCAGAACTATCAATATGCGGCCAGCATATCACACATATGCTCAAAAATGCGTGTTTTTCGGGTAAAATAATTGTTTAAAAAATTTTCTAATTATTTTAGTCATCAGAACTCTTTGGAAAAGCAATGTACTTGCCCAGAACTGCACGAAAACTCTTTGATTATTAACAGAACTATCAATATACGGCCAGCATATCACACATATACTCAAAAATGCGTGTTTTTCGGGTAAAATAATTGTTTAAAAAATTTTCTAATTATTTTAGTCGTCAGAACTCTTTGGAAAAACAATGTACTCGCCCAGAACTAGAAGAGAACTGTCTAATTTTTAGCAGAACTATCAATATGCGGCCAGCATATCACACATATGCTCAAAAATGCGCGTTTTTCGGGTAAATTAATTGTTTAAAAAATTTTCTAATTATTTTAGTTGTCAGAACTCTTTGGAAAAGCAATGTACTTGCCCAGAACTACACGAAAACTCTTTAATTATTAGCAGAACTATTAATATACGGCCAGCATATCACACATATACTCAAAAATGCGTGTTTTTCGGGTAAAATAATTGTTTAAAAAATTTTCTAATTATTTTAGTCGTCAGAACTCTTTGGAAAAGCAATGTACTCGCCCAGAACTAGAAGAGAACTGTCTAATTTTTAGCAGAACTATCAATATGCGGCCAGCATATCACACATATGCTCAAAAATGCGTGTTTTTCGGGTAAAATAATTGTTTAAAAAATTTTCTAATTATTTTAGTCGTCAGAACTCTTTGGAAAAGCAATGTACTTGCCCAGAACTACACGAAAACTCTTTAATTATTAACAGAACTATTAATATACGGCCAGCATATCACACATATACTCAAAAATGCGTGTTTTTCGGGTAAAAGAATTGTTTAAAAAATTTTCTAATTATTTTAGTCGTCAGAACTCTTTGGAAAAGCAATGTACTCGCCCAGAACTAGAAGAGAACTGTCTAATTTTTAGCAGAACTATCAATATGCGGCCAGCATATCACACATATGCTCAAAAATGCGTGTTTTTCGGGTAAAATAATTGTTTAAAAAATTTTCTAATTATTTTAGTCGTCAGAACTCTTTGGAAAAGCAATGTACTTGCCCAGAACTACACGAAAACTCTTTAATTATTAACAGAACTATTAATATACGGCCAGCATATCACACATATACTCAAAAATGCGTGTTTTTCGGGTAAAATAATTGTTTAAAAAATTTTCTAATTATTTTAGTCGTCAGAACTCTTTGGAAAAGCAATGTACTTGCCCAGAACTACACGAAAACTCTTTAATTATTAACAGAACTATCAATATACGGCCAGCATATCACACATATACTAAAAAATGCGTGTTTTTCGGGTAAAATAATTGTTTAAAAAATTTTCTAATTATTTTAGTCGTCAGAACTTTTTGGAAAAGCAATGTACTCGCCCAGAACTAGAAGAGAACTGTCTAATTTTAAGCAGAACTATCAATATGCGGCCAGCATATCACATATATGTACAAAAATGCGTGTTTTTCGGGTAAAATAATTGTTAAAAAATTTTCTAATTATTTTAGTCGTCAGAACTCTTTGGAAAAGCAATGTACTGGCTCAGAACTACACGAAAACTCTTTAATTATCAACAGAACTATCAATATACGGCTAGCATATCACATATATGTTCAGTGTCCTCTATTTTTTATCTGCTATCTTTCCGTAGCAGATCATTTTTTTCGATCGGTGTTTTTTTTTATAAAATCACCAGAACTATCATTAAAAACTATCAGGAACTATAGAACTCGACTGCATGCGACAAGAACTCTCTTTTATTTTTGATCTGCTAGAAAATGATCTGCTACGGGAAGTTAGCAGATCATTTTTTCGATTGGTGTTTTTTTGGATAAAATCACCAGAACTATTACTAAAAACTATAAGGAACTATAGAACTCGACTGCATGCGACAAGAACTCTCTTTTATTTTTGATCTGCTGGAAAATGATATGCTAGGTTCACGAACATGGAAAGTATCAAGAATATTTCAACAATTAGTTTTATATATGTCTTATTCGACTGGAATTTATATTTAAAAAATAATGAATATTATTGGGCTGGAATTTCTCTATTTTGCTTTTTATTTGTGAGTGACTATTTATGCTGAAAGTGAAGTTGTACAGTGGATAGTAACAATTCGTAGACACTTAACAGATTACTGACGCACGATTGCGCAAAGCAATACGAGGTGCGACGCGTATTTCATTCACTCGCAGATCTCGGCGAAGTAAAGCCGATTAGGGTGAGAGTCCACAGCTCTTGCGGGATCGGGCATGATATTTCGTTGTTTTGAGCGGAAGCGGATTAGCCACATACATGTTGATTAGTTGTATTCGTACTGATTAAAAGAATCCATCGTGAACTGTAATATAATAGCAATGAGAATCATATTGATTAGAGAATTATAAGAAAAGCTGCTTTAAACAATATGTGATGACAGTCTACGTAAATCAATTATTTATTTACTTTAAACCAGCATTTATTTCTTATTAACGAAATAGTTTAACAGATTTTATGATGGAATTGAAATTTTTAACAAATGTTTATATTAAATATCGGAAAGTTTTGTTTCTTTTTTAAAATCTTTTTCTATCTTTTTAAAATTTTATGTAACAAAATACAATAAAATATGTATAGTCCAACAAATATCTGCTGGATTACACATACATACATTTTGAAGAAAATTAATAACCAATATTTGTACGCTAAGATTAGAATATCAAAGTAAATCAAAGATTATCGATTGTTTGAAGTAGATATGCAAAATAACTTTTTATTTGAAACGAGTACAGATCGCTATTTTTTCGTCGAAATCGATACGTGCTTCCGAGGTCGCGTTGTGTTTGCCGTACGTCGTTTTCTGTTAAACGGATAAAAATTTTCGGATATAACTCGGGATTTGGGTACAAATGAAAAATGTTGGAGGTTGTTCTGTTGCGCGTTGACACTAGGATCGTGCTGTACGACGCTGTGTTAATTGCGCGACGATGTTGTACGTGAGAGGCAGCTTTTTATGCCGCGACTGCTGATGACATCTCCGCTGCGCGCAGCTGACCCTCTATTATTTCTCGCCGTCGGTCCGCTATCGGGCTGGCGAAATTCTCTCTCGCCGAAGATTGCGCGTTCAGCACGCTATGAATTCTTGAATGTAAGGGGTTTATTTCACGCGTTCGGTCATTTAGATAGGAATATTAATTCTATTTATTTAATACGTTTATTAATAGCGGGACGATTAGACACTGCATATCTTGGATATGTTGTATATTATACTTGTGAGGCATAATTTCTCATTTTCTTTAAAGAATTATTTTTTTATATGATTCTTTGTATGTTGTTGTTTTTTTATTGTTTGTTTAATAAGAGAAGTGTTTTTTAATGTTTAGTATCTATAAACTTAATTTTTGAGTTAGGATGAATATAAAACAAAAATAGCATTTTTTACTACGTTATTAATTTTGCAACGAATATATTGATAGTAATGTAGAAGCATTTATGAAGCGAATCAGATGTAATACATTGCAACGGATGTAGACAAATGACTTCCACATAAAGAAGCGTATATAATTCTTACTATGTACAGAGCACGACGCACATATGTGGAATACGTGAGGTGCGGTGAATGATATCATGTTATATTCCATTCACGTACACAATAGAACAGAAAGGTAGCACGATCTGATAAGATAGAAGTTAACTGTGAAATTTTATTGCATCGTCAATGCGGCTTCACGAGATGATTTTGTCGGCCAGTGTATTTCTGACATTCTGATACTCGCGTGTAGGTAGGTAACATGCAATGTGATGCGTTGATCACTATTGTCTGGTCGTCGAGGATGGAATGGGCGAAAAACGAGAATGAACGGAATGAGTGAAATCATAGGTTCGGAGTGTGAAAGATATAATCTTTGGTAAATCGATGTGTATTTCGTAACTTTGATTTAAATATGTATATCTGGAATTGCTAATTTTATGAAAAATTAAAAAACACAAACTTCCTTTTTTATTGAAAACATTAAAAGATAATAATTTCGATAAATTAAAATTTATGAAAATTTTATATTGATTTTATATTAATAGTGTCACACAAGAAAATTAAAATAAAAGTTATCTCTATTTTTATAAAATAAATTAAGAAAAAGATTACTAATAAGTACTGAAATTGTAGTGGATATTGATAATGAGATTGATCGATTATCTTTTTAACATCTAATTCTTTTATTTTTTTCTTTACTTTTTTCGCTACTGTATGAAATTATTTCCGCAGATAGAAAATAAATTTTTGATAGCGTATAAATATTTATATAAATAATCGATTGCAATATTTCTATCATTTTGAAATAACCAATCAATATAGAGCGTGGGAATTAACGCGTACTACGGAGCATGTATTCGCGTGCATTGGCTGCTGCATGATATATGGCATGACGTTCTTTTTGCCGGCTCAGTCAGCTATATGGCTGCATCTCACGTAAAAGCCGGGTATATCCTATCTCCATTCCATCCTCGATCGCATTCTGCACTCTCGAAGAAGGGATGATTCAATTCGACACAGAAATAAGGTTTCTCGTCTACGTAGAGATGGAGGATATAGATTCTTGCGACATCAACTGCGTTTGGACTTGTTGGTCTAAGCGAGTCTGGGACTCTTTCCATGCGATATATTCTCTCATTCCGCGTTTCGGTCCTTTTTCTTCCGAGATTCTCATTCTATAGTATTGTCATTACATTGTACCAAATTTTTGTATTAACTTTTTGTATTTATATAAAAAAAATTTAATTAATGCTTTACATATTGATCTTATTGATGATAAAAACACTATATATTATGATATAATTACGTAAATATTTTTTTGAAAATATATATATACACGAAGAACATTTTATATAAAAAATTACTATGTACGGCAGTAACCGCGGACCATGAAGCCGCAGACCGAAAATTTTTACTATGTTTCACATGTGAAAAACATAATAAACATTTTTATAATTCCTTCATGGTCGGCGGCTACTACTGTACATAGTAATTTTTGATATAAAATTTTCTCCGTGTATATTAAAAAAAATTTTTGCGTTGAAATTTTATTGACAAAGTTTACAGAGGTTTATTTATGGAGATTCAGGAAAATTTTTTTAAGATTTTTTTAGAATAAAATCCCATTTCGATATTTTCAAGATTGTTGACTTAAAGATTACTGTGGACATTACTGTGATAGCGATAATCGATATACTTGAGATGTAAATGAGTTTTTCCGCAGTTTACTTAGAGTAATTTTCTTCGATTTAATTTTCTGGAGGAGTAAACATACTTACTTTAGGTTTTGCAGATTATGCTAAACAGGTGACGCGTACTATCCATGCAGCAATATTTGCGCTGTAGTATATTTCATTCGAGCGTCAAAAGGAACTTTATGAATAATTCGTGGTGCTTCCGCATACATTGTACAAATCGGATACGACCTGAAAAACGTAGCTGAGAGAGAACATAGCTAGTGGAAAGTTTTTTAAACACCGTTGTACAATAGTTTATTTATTGCACAGTTATTTTTGCTGAAACATTTTGTGTGGATTTTACAGTAGAAATAATTAATAATAAGTAAATTATGATTAACAAAACGAAACGTATATTATTTAGTGATTCATATGACGGAAAATATTTCGATTATCGTGAAACAGATTGTAAAATTGCGTTTTAACGGAAACAGTAAAGTTGTTAACTGTTTGTCATGCGGTCGTGTTAATAATTCGTCGACAGGATTTTGAAAAGGTAGGAATCGAAAGTTACTCATCCATAAAAAATAATCGAGCACAAGGACGAGAAAGTACAGGAGTCCATAAATCACGTACAGCCGCATTACGAAGTCAGTCGATGGTGATTCTTGGCTTTCCTGGAAATTCTCCATTCTGCTGCGCGAGCACGTAAAGAAATCCCTATGGAATCAAGTTACTTCGTAATTTACGCTCGCTTATAATTTTCGCGCTTATGATGCATTCAGTTTGCCGGTTTCTTCTTTCTTTCTTTGTACCGTTCTCTTGACGTTTTTGATTGTTTGCGCGTGACAGACCCTTTCTATCATTCGACCCGTGAGACCACTGAGAGATTATCGGATGCTAGGACGAGTCATCAGAGTTTTATCGGGATCGCTGCGGTTGGGTATATACTCAATCGTTTCCGACTACCGTTTTTTTGTGCTCGTGGTTTCTGGTTAACGAGACCAGTCGTTTCACGCTGAGATCGACGACACTTTTCTCAAGGATCAGCACCTACCACTCGGTCGTAAATTCATTGTAAATGGTTTCTCCTCGAACGTACTTTTGTTGCTGTCGTAGAATGGATGATACGGCGGCGATAAAAGCATCGATCGATCAAGAGGTCAAGGAAAGTTCTATTTTATACCTTGCAAACTTCGAAATGTGCATATCATCGGCTTCAAAGGTCCTAATATCAGTCATCTCGAATCTTGACGCTAAAAGTGCGGAAATTACGAAGGATAATAATTCTGCCTACATATATCCATACGAAAGACTTTTCGATAACGAAAATGTTTCTGATTTGATAACGGAGGCTTGTAGAAATTTGCTTTTTCCGTATATTATGCAAGTACCATTAAATATAATACAATACAAAATCTAAAAAAATTTAGATATGTTATTTTCGTATGCATTTTATGGTAACTTTTTAATTTTTTATTTAAGATGATTGCTGTTAGATATTTATCAAAGATATGTATTATCTTTGAATTATATAATAGTTTTAATTGATAACATCTGTGAATTTACCTGTGCATGCACTAAAATTGTTATCGAATTTAAACATCAAATAGAAATTCCGTGAAGGTTTTTAGATAGAATATGTAAATGCGTGTGAGAAAACCTACGAATTGTTCCGAATCCAGCACGGTAACGAAGCGGTAGCTCTTTTGCGAGAAATTCTCGTGCTGAAGAGGCTTGTGCTGATTCTCGATACAGCGTATTCTCCGATAAAACGTGATTCGCGTTAGGATTCGGATAACGTCTGAAGAATGCTTGGCAAACAGCAATCTAGGAATAGAGAAGTATCGTCGTTTCTGCGCTCTCGCTTATTGATCTCATTTATTGCTCTCTGCATTTGTTAAATTATATTATGCATATGAGATTATTGATTGCGAAGAATATATATTTCAAGTAGTACATTAATTCTGGTTTGCCTTTAAACGTTCGATGCATACGAAATGACACCGAATTATGACTTGTATGAAATCGTGTGTGTTAACTATTCTCATTTCACAAGGCAAAATTATTATTTATATTTAATAAGAAATATTGCTAATAATCATAGCATATAATTCATATCGTATCCATCGATATCTTTTATAGTGCATAATTATCTGAATTTTTACACGTTAGTATATTTTTCTTATTTTCTATATTGTTGATGAGATATTCTGTGTATCATTCGGATGGATTTACTCACACACACTTATTTGATGAATAGCGCGCTCTTCATTTTCCGTTCCTTTCGTGCCTCTTTCTTCGGCGATCCATTAGAGAGTCGTTACTCGATAAATAATGCGGATCTTCTCATTAACGCAACATCAATGATAGTAACGCTTTCACAATTTTATTCTTCTTGCCTGATTCGTTGCGAACAATAGAGATGGCTTTGTAAGTTTGGAATATGGAACAGCTTCGTGTATTCATCTTTAACAATATATGTGTGAATTTATTCATGGGCATCAATTTTTGCTAAATAATTTATATAATAACAATGCGATAGTCAGTTAATTGTTTGCAGCAATATTAGCAAAGCGATTTATTTTAATTCAACGATAAATGACTTAATAATATTGACTGTATAATGCGATAATATGCTTGAGTAACTATTTTTTTATCTGTTGCAATTTTATATCTTTTTATTCTGCAACTTGTCGATATTTTACGAAGCTTATCCTGATACTTGCAATTCCATGGATGTTAAAATAAACAAAATTAGACTGCTTTTTGAAGCAAGGTTTTTTGATGAATGTAAAAAATTCAAATTGTGTATAAAGCGTCACGATGAGAGGTAACCTATAGTTTTCGATGATCGTTTGTTGCGCTGCAGCTTGTTTCTCGCAATATTTTTTCTCGCAAATTTTTTTAATATTTTGAATAAAATCGGAAGAATATGATTCTTTTACTTGATTTGGAAAGTTTACATTTTCGAAAGGACAAAATTTTGATTTATGATTTTGAAGTTTATGAAATGATCGTCGTGTTTACACGCTAATGATTCTTCGTAATATCGATAATCGAATTTGGCGAGCTATTATAATGTCATTGCTAAATTATTGCTCTTTTGCGTCTTCTTGAAGAGAAAACAAATAGCTATTACGAAAATACGTTACCTCGGCCATCTATTAAAAGAAGCAGATATAATACTGTTTGATATTATCTATTTTCAACATACATCGATTCGAGTTTACACGTGTTGTTCAGTATCTGCGTCTGCGCTGACGATTCTCCTTTGTTCTTGTTTAAATAGAGGGGTTGCGACCGAAAATGGTTCAGCGGCTCTGCCTTTATCGTACCTCATTTCACAAGCGACGACGCGTTTCCTTCCTTTCTTTTTATAAATCTTTATATAATACGCAACAAAGTATCGCTTGCCCCGTAAGCATTTTCCTTACTATCATTAGCTCTACAAAATTATTTTTTTTTCTCTTTGCTGTTACATTGTTTGCATAATGATTTTTTATAAAGCGTGACAGTTTACATTATTTTTTATATCACGAACAATTAAAGTTTTCTGTGGAAATTAAATTATTTTGAATATTATATATATATATATATATATATATATATATATATGTATATACATAATGAAACAATACAATATTTTAGCGTTACATTAAAATAAAAAAATAACGCAAAAATATCTTAAAATATTAGTTTTTTCTTCACAATGTCTTTTGTGATAAAAATAGTTTATTGTTGCTAGCATGTATTTGGAAATTTTTAACATTAAAAATTAATCAGAAAAATAGCTTAGAATATTTACAATTATTTTTACTTTTTATTAAATTACTTATTCAAATTTTTATTTGTGACTTTCATACATTTTATAGATTTTTCATGAACAAATATTGTAATAAATAAATTCAAGTGATAATACTTGACTTATTATGTAGCTAATTATCAAATTAAAAACATTTTAATTAAATAAGATTATCTATACACTTAATTAATTTAAGAATTGATTCTATCAAGAAATTTAAGCCATAAAATAATAATACATTTTTGTCTGCTGTTCAGCAAAAATATAAATTATCGACTAACTTTATAGTTGCGCAAATGTTATAATCAGTGACATGAAGAGTCTCTTAAAAGTAAGAGTTTCGACTTCGTCTCTAATGTTTAGACCGCGTTCATTACGATACCGACGACCCTTAGTGCGAGGTGGTAGATTAGGAAAGAGAGAGAGGGAGTCAGTCTAAGCAAGTGTAGCCACGGCGGTCAAGCTTGTAATCTGACGGCGGCGGGTCGTCTGGTCGGTCGGTCGGTCGAAGGTAAATGGTCCATTAAGACGGGGCAACAGTTAGTAGCCGTAGGAAGCAGGCAGTTCACTAATGCGACGGGAAGGGAATGTGTGAGACCCCTGCAAAGACCGTTATCGAGGTCACTTCTGGGGGTGACTACCGTCATTGAGCAAAGTTAGATCATTGATTTCGTTCCGTGTGTCATGATGCCCTTTTCGTAGAGATATAAATAACTGCTATCTGCTCTATAAGGATGTGCAGGATCATTAAGCTTGCCGTGTTATTAATATGTCTTTTATCGTGTGATATCGCGATACATTAATATTTCATGTTTCTTTATCGCGTTTAACTCGGCGTAATTCGGCCATGTGTCCGCTTCTAAGTTAATTGCGCGTGAACGTTTCGAATTAGCGCGGATGTTAATTCTATCCTCCGGAAAACGCATGGAAGCTTACGTGTGGGAAATGTAACCAGAGATTGCTGATGCAGAGAGTAATAGTACGACCTCTTGAGCGTACGAGCCGCGTTGGGGTTGCTCGACCTGTACGAGCCGAAGTTTGATTACTGTTTTCACAGTGAAGCCACCATGTGGGTACGTACATTCCGGGCTAACAAACTGTTATGTACCATGCTATTGTTTTGTCTACGGTCGAGAGCTTCCTTTGCTTAGACTTGTCATACTTGCCCTACAGTACAGTGTGTTTCTAAAATCGGCAACAGCATTTTGGGTATTCGTTGATTACGCAAATATTACACGGAACGTAAATAAATATTATGCTTTCATTTGTGGATATTTAAATAAATTCAGAGCTGATTTTTTAGTGATAATTTGATCGAATACTAATTTTAATTTTTTACACTGGCTTTAATTTTTGACATGTTTAATATCTGGGAAATTAAAAATATAATATTTATATATAATTAAGTAAAATTTGGAATTTGTTATCTATTTACATTATTGAAAGCTCATTCACAAAATATTATATGCACTCCAATTCGATTTTACTTTAACTTATTTATAAATTTATAAACTATACATATTTTATATTTATTTAATTTAACAATTTTACAAAACAAGTATGATATAAATCTATAATTTGTAGCCTAGCGATGCTTATTATTATTCGTTTTGAGTCTATTTGAATATTTCTATTTGAATATTTCCTCCGAGACAATTCAAGAAATAAAGTCCGAAGAGGAAAGAGATTCAATCTACTTTTGCGCTATTTGTACATAACTATTATTTACTACAATAGATGTAGACTTACTGCACAAAATACAGGCTTTGTATAAACTTTGAATACACTCGAGCAAGTGCAGTTGAATAAAGCCGTCTTTTAATCATGGATATTTTTTTGTAAAGACTTATTATTTTCTACATTAATAATGGAATGTTCGAAGTTACATTACAAGACTTCATTTTATCTACATAATCTCCGTTTTGTTTATGGAACTTTTAGTTCGATTAATTTGCTGAAATTTTATCTAATGAAGAGACTTACTGATAACAAGTATAGAAAATTTTGTTTATAAAAGCTATATTTTTTGTGAGCGTTTTTCATAAGTAATGTTAATGTCACTTAGATTAGAGTTCTTCCTTATAGGACGTTTTTCACAATTCTAATAACAGTGTGCTTTGGACGCTAATGTCGCTATCACGTGATGGTAGTATGACTTCAGTATGATGTGTAATCTTTGTTAGTCAGGCAAAATTCATTATTGTACATGATTATCATCGATTCTTTTACTGTAATTGTGCCATACTGAGTCTTGTTATTTATTTCTCTCGCACAATCATTGAATTTCTCGTGAATTTATTCCCCTCTCTCACCATCACCCTCTTTCAAATCCTCCCCGTTCTCTTTTTACCCTAGCAGCGCTTTCGTGTCCGTTTCTCTCTCTGTTCTGGGCAGTAGCGTAATGAATTCGAGACGGTCGTGTCCGTAGGGAGAACTTCTCCAGCTGAGTTTCGGGATGAAAAAGGATACTTCTCGAAGAGGAATAAGGTTTGAGCTCGGGAAACTTTGATTTCGCTCGCACGCGATTACTTCCGCACGAAACTCTGTGGGTTTACGAGCTATGCGAACTTTCATTGTTAGTAAATATTCTTTTCCAATATTACACACAAATATCTTTCTATTAAAGAATCTAATTAAGAAAGACATGCAATCTAGTGATTTATGCTGTATTGTGATTTTCTTTCATTGGTAAAAGATTTATACAATACGATATATCCATTTTGTCACTACAAGATTATATAAAAGTTTACTTTTTGTCACACTCAATTGTCATATTTTGATATTACTTTGATGATTTGTATTAATCAAGTTTGTTTAATTTAGAAACAAGAAAATTTATTCATTATGCAATAAGAAATAGATAAAAATATTGGATAAAGTAGAAATTTAAATTGCTAAAGTAATATTTATCTTAAAATTGAAAACTTTTGACAATCGACATAATCTTTTTGTTTTCTTTTCAAAAGTATAATGGGTATTTCATGTTTTTATCGTCTTGCATCCTATCTTTGCTTTGTAGCTTTTTGATTTTCACGTCTTATTGCTGCAGGCAACGATATACATTGTGGGTGGTCGCATCTTCTCTGTCCTTCCTCTTTTAAGATACGCTAAATCGAGTATATTTTATGGTTTATTCGTGCACATTGTATTTACTTTATTTATCATACTGTGTAATGCACGCATAACGGTGAATTGTCCGTCGTAGATATAAAAGTGCAAGTTTGTGATAGTTTGTGTAGTTTCTCCTCGTGTACTCGTTCTGTTCTCGTCGTGGCGCGATCATCTTCCGCGAAACTTCAGAACGAGAAACTGAGCGAAGCGAGGTCAAGGGAGTGCGAGGCACGGGGGAATAATATGCGACGGCTCTAGAATCCGTAGTTTCACACGCGGCGGGAAGGGAACAATGGGACAAGATTAATGGCAAATGGGGCGAGCGCAGGGCAACGCGAAGGATGCGACACGGGCACGGAGGAGCGTCTTTGCATAATTTGTCTTATAGTAATACCCGAAACTCCTTGACGTCAGATTGATCTATCAATTCGGACATTCGAAGTTATCAGTGAGAAAACTTAGATCGTATAATAATGAAGCATTAAGGAAGATATATTCGGAAAGCATTAATGCCATTAAAACAAATATTGAAACTATAAATATAATGATAAATATTTTAGCAAACTACTGCATACTACAAAAATAGTGTTTTTGTTTTATTTATGTAATTGTAAAGTTAAAATATCCTTTTTTTATCTAAAAATGTTTGTTCAAATTTAAATAACTCGCTGAAAAGTTAACAATTTGTTTTCTAATAATTTGGTTATAAAAAATAAAATCTTAAATTTGCATTTTAATTAATTAAAATGTTCAAACTAAAAGTTTAACAAAAAGTTTTAAAATATTTGAAAATATATTTTTACAAAAATTTAATCAAAGCGAGATATCAAGTGAAAATATATCAAATTGTCTTCCTTTGTCATATCACTTTTAATTAATTTTTGATGGCCGTTTTTTTAAATGCAATAAAGCATACTATTCACTTTTAAGATTACTGGAACTATTTTTATTTTATCGACATATATATTCCTGAGGCAAAAAATACAACACTATCTATGCTGTGTTATTTTCTATAGGTATCTGTTTCATCTGGTTGCAGTTATGCAACTTGATTTTCGTAACATTTTCGAATAAGCGCGTTTCCAGGAAACGCAAATATAAGGATGAAGGTAAATACGGCTTAGTAAAGAGAATTCATTTTCCGTGTCTTCGCGGTTATTGGTTAGGCAATTTGTTTCTCGTTGGCCATCTTGCTGCATGGAAATGGGATATCGAAAAAATTCCAACCGCCCATTTGCTTCGCCGCTCGCCAGAACCTTGGGTATAGATCGCGTGAGATTGACAGTCGTTTTATTCGCGTGGATGAAAGCCATTTGCCGGCATTGGCGATTCAACGTTAAAAGCAATCTGCAGCCGAATCGAGATTTTAATAGCGCGCAATTATTTTTTTATCGATCGGAGACATTTTTATTCTGAAATACTAGAGAAACGGGCTCGCGCAACAACGTTGCTCGGAAGTGCGCGTCGGGGGCGGGATCTCATTCATTTTCGCCGCTTAATCTGCACTTGCTTTCTTTTCCATGCGTTTTATTTGCCCACGATTCTGAGGTATGATGATGATGCGTCGACGGCGTCGCGCGGTTCTCTGCATTTATAGCGGCGTGAAGAATAGGATATTGAAAAATCCCCGTCTTTCATTGATACCTTCCCTCTTACCCTGCGCCTCTCTTTCACTTGCCATTCGCACCCTCTCTCGTTCGCCACCGCCACTGTGGATGAATGCGTGAGGGTGCCACGAATGGTAGCAGGTGCGCCATGTGAATTTATCGTGGCGGAGAGCTCGACTTATGAGCGCTGGTTGAGATTTGAATCGAGCAAAAAAAAACTTCACTTCGGTCAAGTGATCAATATTCTCGACACAGACAAGTCCGCGTCATCGGAAGTTTCTTTTTTTTTTAAACGTGTCGCTTTTTTAATCTTTCGCTTGTCCTCTATTTGCATTAATTATAATTTCCAGAAGCCGACTCTTTGTATAAATTCTTCTGCATGAATTTTATAATATTTTATTTTTCGCAGTTTTCTCCTATCTGTATGTGAAAGAAATAGTTGTTGTATAGTTACTTTGGATGTTTACATCTTAAGAATCTTGAAAAATATTGATATTTAAGTATTTTGCGGTAAAATAAAGCTTTGAATTTGAATCTTATAATCACAACATAAAAAGATAATAGGAAGTAATGAGAATTCATTGGATTAATGAACAAAATTAATTTTTTAGGAAGTTTTTTCATTTCTCTTAATTTAATGATTTTGTTAGGAGTGATTTTATCCAAATTATATCAAGCGATCGCATCAATTTATAATTAATGTTTATTTTACTGCTTACAACATACAAATCAGTGATTAGAGTAGATAAGTGTGCAGATGTACGATAGATAATCGAATGGGAAAAGTATCATTCTCATGAAATCTCGTTCACCCAAAGAATTCTTGCGAATCTCGCCATTTGTTCCACCGTGATATCGACGCGATCGATTTTACTCGAGTTTATTCTCGATGATGCCGAACGACTGCGTCTGCGGCATTCCATATATCCGCAGAAGTTACCGTTAACGTCGGCTTCCGAGCACTCATGCTCACAAGCCACGCTATCCTCGTGGTGAGAGGTCTTTTCGCACGATATCGGCATGACCACGGTAGGCGGAGGTGTAGGAGGATCGGCGAGAAACATTTGAAATCAGTGTGTTCCTCGGGGACACATCGTAAATCGTGCGCTCCGTTGTTGGCGCCTTTCCACATGCTACTACTCTGTCTTTCTCTTTCCTTTTTTTACTTTTTTTGTCTTTTCGTCCTGTGTCTTTCTTCCATTGTCGCGCGCGAGATCCAAGGAAATCCAAGAGAAATCGCATTATCGCTAACCCGTGAAACAAAAGTCTCGGGGAAAGAAGGAAGAGCCTTCGAGCACTCGCGACGAAGCATCTTCGGTACACAAGTAAACTGCTATCTTTTGTTCTCTAATTGGAGTATCGACATTTTGAGGGCGTTGTATTGTATCTAATGTCTTTATATGTTGTTTATCATTTGATAAGCGAAATGAACGGTGATTTTCATTAAATATGGTAATTATTTTGTGTTTTCAATGAAATAATAGTGCAAAACGGAAGCATCAAATTTGCAAAATTAAGTAATTAAAGGAGATACAATCGTTTGTATGCATATTATATTTTTATTAATAAAGTATACAAAAGAACGAGATTTAAACAATTCTAAAATGTGTGAGTAATTTGCAGTATTTTTTATAATGTTAATATAATGCAATAAGTAAGTGATTTATTGCAACGAAAATTTTAGAAATTTAAATATTTTATTACATTTATATATTTTATCTATCAATATAAATTTATATTTAAAGTACATTTTATTTTTCCTACCTTTGTTTATTATTGTTTTAAAAATAATTTGGCTATGAATTTTATCAGTTGTAATATTGAAAATTCTAGCTAGTCATAACAATTGATATACATCTATAGATCAATTGACACCCGATTCATTTAAATTTTCAGTTAAAATTAATGGAAAAAACTGATCTCTGTTTCTGTAGGAAGTAAATTTATGTTTTTACAATATATAGTAATTTAAAGTAAACTAGTCACTCATTCTACTAATTTTGTACACCGTGCGAATTATGAAAGGATTTTAATGAAGGAATTTTTTTATTTTATGTCTCTAAAAATAAAATTAATTAAACAGCATTTATTCAGATAGTGTAATGATGAAATCAGACTTGCAATTTATAGATATATATATCATAAATTTAGAATTTATATTCATAACTCTTATTTTATTTTTATAAGATATTGAAGATCTGTTAACACATTTTGCTTTATCTTATCATTTTACTTATATAAAAAATATATTAAACTGATACAAAAGATAAAAAAATGACAGTAATCATGCAGTCTGACATATTATTTATTGCAAAAATCAACATTGCTATTGTATTTGAGAATCCGTGAAAGTATCACTTTGCAATATGTGCGATTGATTTTAATGTACACGCCCACGTGAAACATTTTGAAAGAATACATTGATCGGAGTATCGAAAAAAAATATTGTTTTTTACATATAGTTTCGTATGCAACTGTTCAGTTTTGTTTCGTTACTCCAACAACGTATTTGTATGAGCTTTTGTGATATCTCTATTTTGCTTTGCAAATGCAGCTGCAGCAAATCGAGCGGTTTTGGCGTACGTGGTTTGTTAAAGGCATAACTTTGTGCGTGTGACTAAAAAGTTGAATGCATTATTATTTTTTTTTTTTGCAAATAATTGTTACTATCTATACGTGGATGTAGCGATAATCAGTATTTTGTTATTATATGAAGTGTACGTCTCGAGTGTTCCTGGCAATCATGCGATGCTAATGCCTTGTCGATAATACTCTCGTCAGAGTCTGTTCCGTTACACGTGAGATCCCTGTAGCGTTGTACCGGAAACCCCAGAGATACCGTCGCCGAAATCCTGTGTTACGTTAGTATTCATGAGCGGGAGTGGTTTGCTATACGCGCGTCTGAGCAGCCATTTGGGCGCCGCTTTGATATAGACCAGCACTTGTTTTACGGCGGAAAATAGAATCTCGGCTACGAGAATAAACATTATTGACACGTAGAAGTTATCACTGGCGCACCTTGCGCTTTAAAGCGCAATTCGCTATTGCAGTGCCGAAGCGGTGCATTAGAAATGTAGAATTCGGACTGCCGGACTGCGTTGCTTTCGGCATTAGTACATTAATATTCAGGAGCTTCCTACCGGGTTAAAGCGAATGAGGAATACCTGGTGATGTCGGTGTCGTTAATCGACTGTAAGCACTTTGCACTGGGATCGTTTCCGGTAGAAGCGCTTGCAAATTAGATTTATCATAGTCCATCGAATAAGTACATAATGGTTTATACAGGAAACGGAATTAATTAATCTAATATCAAATTTCTGATATTAAGTACACAATACGACGTATTAGGATTAATCTCTGTTTATTTACGATTGTGACAGTTTTACTATTGGCTGTATAAAATTTTCTTCAGAATCGTAGCGAGTATGTAACTAAGTTATTTGCCTTTCTAGCATTTTCAGCTATGCCGAAAAAGCTCGGCATATTTATATCCTGATTTTTGTGCGATAAATATCTGCTTTTTCTTGAACTTTTTTGTCAATTATTTTTTTTGATAATAGCCATTCATTAACAGTTTTTAGAATCTACATTAACACATTTACAGTTATTGCTCAGTATATTTTAATTATTACAACAAAGGAGGAAGCAAATAAGAATTATTTATACGACAATATTGCAATATCTACAAATAATTGACTCGTTGCATCAAGTAATACCCGAACGACTATTATTATTTATGCGAATACTGCGACGGATTAAACGTTCTCTCTACGCACAGATATAGCATGCGTCTTATGAATTGTATGTAGTGGGCCCCCAAAAAGGGGTCGGCACAGCCATCGAAGTGGCTATATCTTTCTTGGTGTCAGGAGCCGGAGTCAGGGATGTTGGCTGACATTGACCGCGGGAGCAACCCCCGCTCGAGGTTCTCGCGGGCGCGTGGAAACGGCGCTTGCGCTCCGTAGATACTCTCGCGCGGCCGGGTTACCGAAAGAAGGGGCGACGGGGTAAAACACAGTACGACCCCGGACGATCAAGGGGTAACGGCGTTACAGTCGCTTCCACGACGGCTTCCGTCTTTCTGTTCATTGGATAGTAGATTCTCGCAGTGATGTAGTGGGTTGACGGAAGAAGGAAACTAGCTCGGTCTCGATAGTATACATATCTCGCGCGTGCTTGTGTATTCGTGATTTATATCACGGATAAGATATTTTCCGCCGTATCGTTCGGCGAATTCAACATATCGTGTGATAGTTCCTCCATCGCCGGTATTACCGGTTACACGTTTTTCGCTGGTAAAAGCGCTACATAATCGTTTGTTACGTGATTGTTTTTTTTTCGGAGTGATACAAGTGCGCCAAAACAGGAACAGGAGATCCTCATGGAGAATTGCATGGTTTTATTATGAAATATCCGATGTAAGTAACCCGACAAAGACAAAGAGCCGGTATTAATAATGTAGCTGTTGCGAGTTTTTGAGAAACTCAGCGAGGTATTTTCGTGGGAAAGAACCGGGAAGTTGATCTCGTGTAACGCTGAAAGTCGGTACCTCGTGGTCCGGACGACAAGAGGATGTCGGGCTGGAATGCTTCAGGGAAGAAATATGAGTTGTTCTTGGCGCTTGTCGGGAATTGTTGAGAGTCCTGAACAACGACGGCTTTAGTCGCGGATAAACTTAGTTTGATGATCTCACGTGTACACGAAACTTCTTTTTCTCCGTGGATAAACTCGTTGATATACCTGTAGACAATTTTCTCACTGTTAAACTTTGGATTTTTGATGTTATTTAATACTTTATTATTCACACTTATTATCTAAATACAGTTGAATTTGTTATAATAATTATTGGAATTATTTTTTTGATTACAAATTGATGCACACATTATATTATTTTAAATTCTTTAATTTCAAACTTACTAAAGTTTTCAGTAATTTTTTTATGTATTTCCTGTGAAATTTTGAAACAAATTTTAATAATTTGTTCTTATTATAAAAACATGAGTGCTTTTTCTGTATTTATACATTTATCTCGTCATTTTTAGTATGCCCGAATAAGACGTTTTTTATATGCTGCTTTTTTTAATCTGTTTTTCTCCGACTTTCTGTGCACGAAGCTGTATATCGCAGCACTGGAATAGACGTGACTCATATTCGATCATTCGTATGCGCAGCTGGCCATCGAACGTTCCATTAGTTTGCATCCAGTAGACAATAGTTAATCTTTATAAGCGATTTCGGTATGTCGTTGCGCTAAAGTGTTCTTCACTATGCACCATTTGGTACTTGCTTGCGCAATTCCCGCCACGCAAAAGCTAACGTTTGCGTATTTCGATGAAATCTGTGGTACACAGCGAAAGCTTTTTGTGCTCATGTTATGCTAGTGAAACCAATCGTACACAAACGTTGCGTTTATCTACAAATGAAAGATTTGTTTTTATATTAATTTTAATAATTTGTTTTAAATTGTTTATTGTAATTTATTAATGATTTAATTGCATTATTATCATTATGAAAATTATTTAATAATTTTCGCTATTTTACACAGCATAATTTATTATAAGCTGGTTTGGTTTTATCATTTATATTATGAAAGTACAGTTTTTACTGTGAAATTTATTTCTACCAAAAATAGAACTCATTTACTCTTTTATTTCTACTTTTTTACGTACATATTTTAATGGCATTACTTAACATAAAATACGTTTTGTTCTGTTGCACGAAAAATTTACGTTTATGCGGTTTTAGCATTAGCGAATAAACAAAATGCGTAATTACAAATCACTCATTTAATTTTCGATACTAACACCGGATTATTAACTGTGGCTGATAAAGCGATAATGCGCATCGTGCTCCCGCACTAACGCGAGATTAATTTATTCGATGATTACGTAGCTGCCCATCGCATAATCCTCGCATCGATAAAATCGCTAGAATGGAAATTAGGATGTCAACGTTAATATTGCGCACTCGTGATCCCGCTTTTCCTCTTATCATGCCATGTTCCGTATCTGTGTGGTTGGCGCGTTCAACTCGCGGCGCATCGGCTCTCGTTACACGCTCGATACGTGCATCCAAGCCCGAGCTCGCAGTGCGTGCTGTGCACGCGAACACGCGTTACGTACAGTTAGATTAACGCTCAACGCGCTAAGCGAATCATGGATTAATTCCTACTTGGTCGGCGTTATCATAGCGCGCGGCAAATTATGTGCGCTAAATAACGCGGGTTTAGTTAGATGCAAAGGAAGTTTGCGCTAAGCGCACCGCAAGACCGCGCGTGCCCCGCTGATAAATTCGGTGTTTTGCGCGCGCCTCGAGGGTATTGGTGTTACGCGGCCTGCGCGTAACCACACACAGCGGCGAACGCAGAATGCATATTTATGACCTGCGATGTAGACCCGTGCATGTGGCAGAACTTTGTCTCGTACCATACGTTACAAAGGGGAAGTCCATTATAATTGCCCCGCCAACTGATACCCGCGTTTCAAGCAGGGTAACAACCGGGATTGCGGGAGACGGCAGTTCAACCGTTTAATCCCTCATATGTTTTCCAACGTCCGTATTAAAGCGCGTCGCGCATTTATCCGGAGTGACGTATTAGACTCTGTCAACTGCAATTACCGCCAAATGGATGATTTGAGCGATTAACGCGATTAATCGCGCGAAGTTATCATTGCTGCAAAAGATTGACTTTTCAAGTAATTTAGTCGAGTAATTCAACCTGATTTCCTTAACGAGGGATGTGTTCTAAAATTGCTTCGCTTCTAAAATAGCGTTGCTTATATATCGTCTCGTCTTTACACGTACATTTCCTAGCTATATATTTAAGAGTGTCAAGGGAGAAACACGCTACGACTATTTCCAACGATTGTGTAGAGATTTATATATACATTCATTTGAGACATAATGGTGTTTGCTAAAGCATCAGTTTAAACTTGGATTTGTCACGCGATTTCATTATGATATGTATCTCACGTTTTTTGGGATGCTTGCATACATGTTTATTTCTTTTTACTACTATGGTTTATCTAGTTAAGCACTACGTATGATACCGAGCCAGAGTATCTACAGGGTTGTCTCGACACAAGTTTCAGCACGTTGCCGAGCTTTCGCAAATTGCAGTCTGTCGCGTCGTTTGCCTTTCCAGGCTTGCAGTATACATGTGTCGTTTTATTCTCAAGTGCGCGTATAATGTGCGTGTGGAAGGTAGAAAGTACACACGACTAAGCAAACGAACTTTTTCGAGCTAAAAGACAGTATGGTGATGTCTACCTGTCAAACTCCAAAATTAAAATATCGCATGGGTTGATAGTTCGATCACGTGGTAGATAATAGTAATCAGGATTTTGAACGAGAAAGTGAAAATTGCTCGCACGTAGCGATCGCGCGCTGCGTTTCTTTAGAAACATTGCTTTCATTGTCCACAATCAAATGCGGGTCTAGAATTTCGATTTACAAGCTCTCTACTCTGTCTGGATCTCGTGGAAAATCGGTTTGCTTCAATGAATTCCAAACGATACAAGGAACAGAGAGCTGTCTCGAGCTCACGTCTCAAAGGGATGGAGTAGTACGGTAGTTTTCTCCGATTCTCGGACAAATTTGCTAGTGAAGTTAAATTGGATGTTGCGCTCTGTGACTTGCTGTGTGGAGTAAATGCAAGACGCAAATGAAAGAAGGCGCGAGACGTGCCACATGGCATTGTGCCGATTCTTATTTGTGACTGCCGTACTGATTGTGAGAAAATATTCTAGCAAAATATTAATTGAATTGATGCACATATTAAGTTAATGAAATATAATATAATATGCAGTACAATATTATTTTAGCACAATTATTTATGAATAAGATTGATAAAATATTCAATTTTCTTTTTCGGTTTTGTTATGTGATCATAAATTTATGTAAATTGAGTAAATAAAATAGATCTCTTACGTGATATAGCAATCGTGACTTTTTGTGAATATATGTATTATATATTTAAAGTTTTGAATGTATGTTCTCATTACTATTATTATCTTCTGTCGAATATAGCTGAAAGAATTTTTAATTCAGGTCAGGAGAGTTTTACAGAATGAAAACGTTCGATTAGGTCGCGTAGAAATGTCACATCTATGCTTTTTCGCAACCTAAATTCGCAATATAGGTGCTCCATATATAACTAAGTCTGGCTTTATAGAATGCAGGTCTCGACATGGATTATTTCTAGCTTTTCAATTGTCTTTTTTACGTGCAAAAAAATATATGAGATATTAGATTAAGTTCTGACATTTTTAATAGTTATATTTCAAGTATTTAATCTTTGATTTAAAACCTTAATTTGTTACAATGTTCATTATAATGGAGACAATTATATTATATATATATATAATGGAGACAAGATTATACTCGAATATTTTAAATATCAATATTTTATTCGGGAATGTCTGACATGAGATATATTTGCTTCAAAAATCATATAATAAATATCTATGTTATTTTCAGATACTAGTTAATTTAAAATAATTTATAACGATGTCTAAATAGAGAGAGTTAAGAGATTAATTCTTTTATCTATTTTAATTTCTACTCAAAAATGTGCAAGAATATCCACAATAATTTTAGTTAATTTAACTGATAAAAATTAAATTGATAAAACTGAAAATAAAACTGATAAAATTTTGTATCTTTTTTTTTTGTTATTCTGATCGAGCGCGACCCGTATATTGATTTCTCTATTTGAGTCGTGAAAACCTTGGTGAATAGAAAGAGCCCGTCATAAATTGCCAGGTATTAAATGTGCAACCAATGCACTCGCAGACTCGAAGTAGGCAATATTCGAGTCGCGGGTGAATATAAAACGAGAAATTTATAATAGCTTTCTATATTAATCGTATCATCATTTGCGGTTCACTTTTGCGGTTCTTGCTGTTCACATTTCCGTCGTGAAACTCGCCATCAAGCGGAATTCATTTAGATCATTAAACTGCTCAATGTCGAATTAAAGATCCATCGATTTAATTTATAGGATATTCGTAGTCGTATTAACATCAAAGTTTCCTTTTGGGCGAGCGACCAGTCGATTTACGCATCGATCTCCTTGTCGTATGTTAACGTAATTCGGAGAATATCGTCGAAGTAACTCGATTTCCCATCGAGCTATGCGGATAACTCAATGCGCGCAATCGAATAACTCGTGGTTCTGTTAGCGACGAGATGGATGTGCCAAATAGAAACCGCAGAGGATACTCATCCGCTCGAGAAAACCGCAGAGAGACGAATGGACGTACGGCAGAAAGAGAATGTAACGCTAGGGATCGATTCTATAGAATTATATGTTCGTTAATCTGAACATTTCTGCCGAATTTGGTACTCTTTGTATCTTACTTCGGTCGTACGCCGATTTTTCCGATGCCGACTCTATCAATCGCAGCTGGCGAAGAGAATTGCCATGCAAAATATTCACCATTCGAAATCGTTTGTCTTGGATGAAAAGCATCAATTGCACGCGTCAATTACATTTCTTATTTCTATTTCACTTTACCGCTTAACTAGAATAAATTTTCATCCCATTAAGCGATACTGTTTTTGAAACAAATTGCTAACGTCAATAAAATTCAATGGCGTATGCTTTACGACTGCTCTCAAGTGTCGTTAGAATATGTAGTAGTTTTCAATATACATGAGACTGCATCAAGGGTACTCGAGAAACGTTGTGTAGATTTTAGAAAAATTTCGAACAGCATATAAGAAGTTGCAATTGCGATAGCGATATCGATTGGATAAGAGTTTTCTCACGCGCCTTTTTTTTTCACGTCGCTGAACGCACGCTAATTTTGCCGTTTGTTGTAACTGCGCGTAATTCGCGATCGGACAGAACAGCTTCTTTGCGCTGCGACTCGTGCTTGCTAGGTACGGGAGCGAGCTGCTAATGGAACTAAGCAGTTTAGGCTGAAAACAAGTCGACTAGTTCGCCGGTAGTTCAGAGACAATACCCGACAAATCCCCTTTGCGGGTCTCGCCGCCTTCGGCTAAAACAATGCGCGATTCTTCCGTGAAATCACCCACCCGGGACATAGTACATATACAATGGGCCCAACATCGGAGAGGCGTGCTTCTGGAAAATCAATGAGGTATAGTGGCGGTGGGATAAAGGGTACACACATATTCTTTTATCGCGGCTTATTGTCCTACTAAGAGAGCTCGTTCATAAATGTCCATTTATTTATCATGGCGCCTACGTTCTCGTTCGACAATGGGTGAATGTCGTTATCAAACGCTTCTATAGATGATTTACGCGCAGCCATTTTAAAATATCCATGATAAATCTATGAATCGCGCGTTCTGTATCCGGAGAGACATTTAAAGGCTCAATCGAAATGACGAGAAGCAATATATTAACAATATATTATTTTATGTATACATAAGATATCTGTAATCCGATTAATCTGTTAAATCATTGCACAAGCAGTCCACTTATTATTTACAAGTGATTACAAATTGTAATGTTTATCAATTATAAATTACGCTTGATAAATATTACAGTGATTATCAATTGTAATTTACAATTGATAATCATCTAAATATACCAAAAAATAAAGCACTAAAAAAAAGTAAAGCTAAAAAGTGATAAGCTTGAGATCTATGTAAATGCACTTTAATTGTATATTTATGAGATAATTTATATATTTAAATTATATACATATAATTTACATATAATGCAAGCTAATATATAATTTATAAATTTACGTTATAAAATTTCGTATGTCATCTGGCGTGATTTGCGTCGACAAAGAGAGCTTGCGTACAGGAAAATCCCGGGATCTGCTTAAAAGCTTCTTCCCAATTACGGTAATCAAGAGACGTTTCGTTACACTCGTTCGACCTCTCGAACGAGGGTTTACATGGTTAATTACCGAGCGTGGCCGGCGGATCGTCTGCGCGGCAGGACCCAGCCAGTCTGTATATCTGTTTTTAGGGGAGGATTTGTCCGGTAGCACGCGGATTAATCGAGCGAAGGCCAACGGTGGTGGAGGCGTTATCAGTGCGCCCAGCAGATAATGCGTGCCAGGATGCAGCCGCAGATAGATAGGGAGGGAGAGAGAGCGAGCGAGCGAGTGAGAGAGAGAGAGAGAGAGAGAGAGAGAGAGAGAGAGAGAGAGAGAGAGAGAGAGAGAGAGAGAGAGAGAGAGAGAGAAAGAGAGAGAGAGAGAGAGGGGGGGGTGAGCCGGTGTCTCTTGTACATGCGTACACTCGTGTGCGTACACACACTTGTGCGTGTCTATTCGATCCCATCGTGCGAAACAGCCGGGCGTGTTTGCTCCTCGTAAACTACCCCGTCGCGCGCGCGTTTCTCCGACCCTCTTGCATACCTGCGTTATCGCGCGAGACGACGTCGTATCGTGTTACGCGCGACGCACCCTTCTACACACACACGCGCATTTGTATACACACAATATACATACACGTACAATATATGCATTTCAAGGACATTGGGTGACCGGCCGGCCGCACAATTAAATCGAATTTGATCGAATTCCGGGCGTGTGTGCGGCCGGTTATCCGCAGTCGGGTCAGCCGACATCAGCGTCGCGGATTATTTCGGCCATATTGCCGATGAACCGGCAGCGCAGCGACGGCTTCGCTTGGGTTCGATATTGCGACAAATTATTCAGTAATGCTCGAAGCGCGTGGCATGGGATTTATTAATATTAGGCAGCATTTGTCGCACCATATAATTGATTGCTCTACTACCACTTTGCGCACATGGCGCTGGCCGATCAGCACGTTTTTACGATATCCGATTTGTTTAAAACGGCAAATTGAATATATCGAATATACGTTATACAGCTGTCCATGTAGCAATTCAATACAGTAGCGATTCGAAAACTTTCATATTTTGTTTGTGGCTTTTTATCTTACTTTGTACGATGAAATATGGATTAATACTATGAAAACATATATTTTTTGCGGGATAAGCGTTATGTATGTTACAAAGAAGATTTATATTATCTGATTTTTATCTTTTTTGCAGCTACATTTGTATTGAGTGAATCAATATCATTATAAATCATTCTAAATTCAATTTATTGCGAGAATTGACAAGAGATAGATTTATACATATAATATATATGAATGTATTGTAGCTTTAAATGTAATCACAAATGCATTCCTCAACTAATAATCGACTCTGAATCAAGAATTTCAAAGTTGAAGTATGTTACTTGCAATTCTTAGAAATTAATAGGTCCTCAAAACTTTTTTCATTTCGCAAAGTCAGCAATCACTAGGACGATTGTTCCGGTGCAATCTCGTTCAATTTACGATGTTATATAGCGAAGTTATATGCGGTGCTGTGTGCCAAAGTTTTGCGCAATGTTCACGATAGAAAGATAGGACTTTTATTGACTTGATCGAATGCAATAGTTGACATCGATATTTTGACGGAGCGCAATATCGCGGACAGCTCAATGTCGAAGCATATTGAATATAATCTCGGGATAACGCTGGTGCTTTTGTATTCCCAGGCGAATGTCAAGAAAAATACAGTGACTTTACGCTGTTTTGATGCGATATAATGATTTCTCTCGAGACTTGCTGTATTCGATTCACATGCACAAGCGCGTTCGCATAGCGGGACTCATTCATATCGACGTGAAGCACCCCGAGGACTTTCTAAATGCGTATCTGTATATCCGAATGCCATATTTCACAATTTCACGAGGGTAGCTCTCCCCATTTGCAAATTTACATATGCAATTACAGCGAAATATCTGGATTCTATAAATTTTTTTCTTACGTAGATGTTTTTTTAGCAATAGTGTTAAATGTGATTTTTTTTTGTTTTTTTTTTTAATGTAAATTATTTAATATTTAACGCATAATAATTGAACAGGATTATACATAACGTACGATTAGCATTCCCATAATAATATTATCTTTAATATTTTCTAATATTTTTTTCTTATTGAAGATTACATACTTATGTATGCATTTTGACGTAATTTTTATGCTGAATTTGCTCTGTGTCGCATGGCGATTCGAAATTCCGTTTGTATGAGATGCAGTAGTAGGAACTATCGTTCCGGAATTTTACGAAATTCTTTTCCACTTGTCGAAGTGACAGGAAAGTCCATTTGTGACTCGAAAATCCACTCGTACCTCGTGATAGTAGAAAAGGAAAGACGTCGGAAACGAGGGAAGGGGGAAAGAGAGAATTCGAAGGTAGGCTCGAGGTTATCTTGATTGGGATATGGTAATGCTGACGGTAGTTAAGGGCCAATTTCTATGGATGTGCGAATGCGTACGCGAAGACGGAGAAGACGGGGAGAAGAAGGAGAGGCGAATGAGAAAATAAAAGGAAGGTGCTGGCAGATAGAAAGGAGAAATGGTAGGATGAGAGGTCGAAGGATCGAAAGAGAGCGCAGAGGACGGTGAAAGGGTACGATGGGGATGGAGGGAAGAAACACGAACTAGGCGGGCGGCGTGGCATGCTAATATCGGATTTTCCGTTCGTACGTTCGGTCCATCTGCTCGGGAAACGTTTATTCGGCGCTTTATTTCCGCCATATGGATGGATGGCGACGGATGGGGAAAGAGATAGCCCCTATGAAAAAGCCGAGCACATACCGCGAACAACTTTCTCCGTCGCGAAGTTTCACGAAGACCGACCGACAGAGGACGAACGACGTGAAAACTCGAGCGAACGTATTGCCGATAGGCTATCGCGGGAAATCTCGGAAGTCAGGACTTCGCGCGGGGTTTCCCCAAGTTTTCCGTTTGTCGTTGTCTCGTCACAGACGTGTATTTATTTTTATTGCACATATTGGCAGAAGTAACGTTGAGTCTCGTAAATAACAAATGTTTTTAAAAGCCATGGTAAATAGCTTTAGGTGATAAACATTTCCAATATTCTTATTAAATTTTATTTTGTCATTGAAAATTTGAGATAATTATTTTTTTCTCTATTTATTATTTTATTGTATTAACTGGCATTTGTATAAATTAATAGAGATTTAAATACATATAAATACATATAAATTTCATATATATATCTAAATCTTTATTTAATACAAATGTTTTTTTAAATAACTATTTAAATATTGATTGTAACTATTTAGTTACAATCTATATGTTGTAACAACACTGTGCGTTTATCATAACAGATTATTTTATAGAGTAATAATTTCATAATTGTTAATTGGCATATATAGAGGTGAGCATTGCCGTTTGTAATTCGCCTCTCTTTGATCAGGTGGCCATTATATTGGTTTCACGTGGCGCTCTTGATATTTGTTCCACATCGCGCTTTGATTGATACCACCCTTATATTTTGTGTCAAACGTGACATGCTCATGAATGATTCAATCGAGTTCGTTCTTGACGTATCATCCATAACGCCCGGGTTTTTCGATATAATAAAAATTATACCCGGCTGTGCTGTTATCGTGACTATACCTTTGCCATATTTACGATGACAACCGAAACAAATTTCGAACGTTTTCGTGGGTACAAAAAAAAAACAAAAAAAAAGAAAAAAAGTGGAAAAAAAAGAGAAACAAAACAACACGAAAAAGAGCAGCGGGAGAATATTGCGCCGTCGACGATATATATAGCCTATGGTCTGATTTTCGTGTCGTCGCCCTTTTTTATCGTTCTTTCTCATAGCGAGCTGGAAAGAACTGTGGAATTATGGAGGAACGATGCTTTCCTCGGTTCGTTTCGTATGTGGGCCAGTGGAATGGCTCCGTGCTGCTTTTAGTTGATGAACCATCCCCATTTTCAGCTATTAGTTGCCGCTTTTACATTGTCTCTCGTGTCCCCATTTTCAATATCTTACCGACTCACCAATACACTTTGTTCCTTTTTCTTTTGAGATAGAATCATAAAATGACTTCTTTTGTCGTTTGTTATATTGTTAAAGATCCTCATACTTTTTACAAGAAAAAAATAATTACGTTAATTTTTATTTTTATTCTCCATTATTTATGATTTAATATATGATATTGTACAGTTATATGTATAAAGTTTATTATTTATTTGACAATTTTAGCATATTAAACGGATTTATATAAAGAGAACATTTGCGTAAATATTTACATTATTGCGAATTATCTATATAATTGCTTTTAATGTTCTATATAAAAGTAATGGTAATTCTATATGGCAACACAATATGTTGGAAGAGTAGTTCATAAATTTTATAATAATGGGATTAAGTTATTATGATTACAACGCAAATGAAATTTCCATTAACATATTCTGGAATAAACTAGGAAGCTTCCGTTAGCTCGGGCGAGATTTTATCCGGACTTATGGTTCTCCAACGCTGTAAAATTTGCCGGTACGCATTTTCTGACCATCCTGTTTAGCCATACAAAGCTGCTATATCTCTCAGATTATATTTAATGAAGGTCCGCAATGCCAGATTGCTGGAATGTATGCTCGCTCCAGTAAATGCTCCGTATGTGGGCAGATATGTATGGAAAGGGACTAACGCTGCGATGCAGATAAAAGCCGTTTTGCATTTAGGATGCGGCATAACAATGAGATGTAATAACGCTGAGATAAAAATTTGATTAGAAATTTTCAGTTTACATTACATTTTTCTATTATTTTTCTATTATGTTTACATAAGATTTACACTTAAAATGTAAATATGATAACATTTCAATGTAATACTCATATTTATTACGTTTTGATTGCTTACACAGTTAATGAAAAGTGAACAACGCGTGCTTGTGTGCTGAATAAAGATACTTGAAATCAAAATCTTAGTATTTGTGTTGGGTAGTGAATATTTTTGCATAAATTACGTCGGTGCAAGGATCATATTGTCTTCTTGTATTACGTTTTGAGGCAGAAAGTGGGCATATTGTTCAAAGGAAGCGGCTTTTTATCGCGTATCATATAATTTTCGCGTTATGAGAATTACAAGTCCGTTGCGTTGCGCTCATAGAGAGCTCAAGTGCAAAAGCGAGTAACGCACATTTACAACTCTGCTTTCTCTGTTTCAGGTAAGTTTCACGTGGTAATGCCTGTACACTTTGCGAAGTTAGCGCCGTTACCGTAAGTAATGTCTTCCATTATCACTACTGCTCTGCTTGAACAGTGCGCATCGAAAAGCGTTGGCCGAGAATTGACGATCGGTCGGTGAAACTTTATAAGCAGCTTTGTATGCGTTCGGCGGCTGCTTAGTAAAATGCACAAAGTTGCCTTCCGGCGTAAAGTTGGAAGGCCGAGGTTTGTAATCACGCGATGTGAAAAAGTCTTAAATAACGAACTCTCCCCATTTCTTTAATGCCCGGTTCTTTAGTTTTGTTACTTGAAAGTACACTGCTCTTGTTTGTATATTAAATTAGATCTAGCAAATATTGATCTAGTAAATAACTGATAATATAAAAATAATGAAATAATGAAATAGGTGTAATGCT
This sequence comes from Linepithema humile, assembly GCF_040581485.1. Lineage (NCBI taxonomy): Eukaryota > Metazoa > Arthropoda > Insecta > Hymenoptera > Formicidae > Linepithema > Linepithema humile. Next base: position 19,337,866 of record NC_090132.1, read on the forward strand.
ATTTTATCACGAGGAGAGAATTTCAATTAGGCGCTGACAATTTACATTAGCTTTTGTTAGTCACATCGAATAATTTATCAATTTATACAACAGCTAAATAATTAATTGGCGATCATCGTTCTTGTTGTTCTGGAAATTAGCGATCCTTTATATTCCTCTAAATTCCTACACGGATTATACATCGCGTATTCGCCCATATTCTGTGATGGATGACGTCCGACTAACTATAATGAAGTTTCATACACATATAGATATCACGGCTATTGTCGCACTGATTGTCTTTTGTTGTTTGCATGATGATAATAACAGCCGTGCGATGGAGCGTTATTATTCCACAAACTCAGTCAAGGTATGCTAATATTGAGTACATTTGCATAACATCCTTTAGGTATATACAGTTATATATTATTATACTCGTTCCAATTCCAACACATTTGTCTCTGTTCATTGGCGCTTGTCTTACGAGTCATATCTTATGTTTGCATTTATTATCTTGTTGGTGCGTGAATTTGAAATTTTGAAAGTTATAAATACGCCAGTTTGTAAAAAAGATATCAATAGTTTATAAAAAAAGATATTGGTACAATTTTCCAATAATATATATGCAGTGCGTTTTAATAATTCGTTGCGGTAAAACAAGTTATTCATCGGTCGTGCTTTAAAATCGTGAGCTACTTTTTTTCTGCTGCAATTCAAGTTTGATGGACTGTACATGGTTTAGAAAGATTTGGAAACTTCGTTATTTATGTGCTCACAATTCGTCAATGTATGGCACCGATAAATCGGATCGGCTGGCTGGTGATTTACCGGCTCATCACCGATCGTGCCCCATGCTACAACATCGATTGGGATTTCGGATATCTGACTTGATGAATCGTTACACCTCGAAACCTGGCGTTTGCCTGTACGTTGGTCACGATTATTTTAGAAAGCGTCGATATCAGATGACGTTATAATTGATCACATAGGAGACGTAGGAGATATTAAATCGGATTTTTATATATAAATTTGTTCAGAGATTACTTTACATTGATAACCGAAATTTAATCGTGTATGAAACCGCATTTATTTCACGTTAAGAGTTATCATATTTATTGTGTTTTGTAATTATTTTACAAATTTATTTTTTATTGAACTTTTATTTTGAACATATCAGTCATGATTTTTATACTTTTATAGTATTTAATAAATTAAGAAAATTATGTTTGATATTAAAGAATATTAATTAATGTTAAATTTTTGCTGTAACTATTTAACATATTAATAAATGTGATATTGCAACATATATATAACAAGTTTTTAATTACTAAATGAAAATTTTAATATTAGTTGATGTTTCACAAAATCAAAAAAATATAATATAGGCAAAGTGGGAATTGATCCGTCCTTTTGTGATACTAATCTACATACTACAGCTGGTAGTGCGGCAGCACTTTGAAAATGATTTCTGAAATCCGATATAATCTTGCAATTAATTTGGCACATGTTATCATCTGTAAAAACATTCTCTGTTAACTACAACTCTGAATATTTTTAATTTTCAATTTTTTAAGAAAGTAATATTTTTCAACATTGGGAGCGTGAGTGTTGATGTCCTTTTTAGGATTTTCATCTATTTAATACTTTTCAGCGTATTGTTACAACGTGAATCAAGATAAGGTGGTTCCTTTGTATCGGTCTCTTCACTTTCGCGCATACTAAGGTGAAATGTGGGGATAGCGGTTTAATTAACTGGAGAAAAGCTATTAGAGTAATTTATCGACATGCGGAATCGCGGAGGAAGCGAGGCAAGCTATTTAACGTGTGAAGTAGCAAAGCATTTTGCGATAACTGTAGCAATTTTAAAACATCTTTAAATTATTCGATAAAAAACAACAATAAATTCAGGAAACAAGAAAAATATAAAAAATGGTTTATACTATAATATTGATATTGTCCAAAAATATTTTTGACTACTATTTGATCATAGTTAATAAAAAATATTGGAATTTATATTTTATCAAAAATTCATCTCGACGATGTATTGATTTTTATAGAAAAAAAAAAACAGTATTTGTATTATTGTTCGTATAAGTTGAAAGTTTCTGATGAGTTCTACGCTGAAAATCAGTACACTAGATCTCGTCTCTGGCATTGTTACCTTTGTCCTACTAAAAGCGTCGATGTGGCGAAGACCGAGGGATAAACAGGGATGTTCTCATTTTAGCGAATTGGGGTAGGAAGAGCTTTAAAATGAAGCGACGTATAATGGAAGCAAGATGAAAAGCAGATATTTGGCACGGCTGAAAAGAAGTACGCTACGGCTACAGAAATATAGCATTTTGTTAGAGATTATTAATTTATGCACATATTTTAATGCACATAGTTATGATGCGCGTGATGTAATAAAAAAAATATTAATTTTGAACATTATAATTCAAAATTCATTTTCAATACAAATATTTTATAAAGTTATAAAAAAGTGCAGAATATATTTGCAGTTCAATGTCTTTCTAATGTGTTAGTTGGTTGTTAGATAAATATTACTTTTTTATTTTTAAAGCAAGATGTTTAGTTGCAATGCAATTTCTTAAAAAGTTTTCTAAAAAATTTTCTGAAACCTTATTATGATTCTCTACGACACGTGTGCCATTATTTTGGACGAAAGCTGTCATCACAAGAGTGAATTTCATATCTTCCCACGCCCTAACGATATGACCCATCATGAGAATAAATTACAACTTTTTGCAGCAAGTTGCTCGTTCACTACCCTGTGCTGACTATGCGACCCGGTAAATCACTTTACATGTATTTCCGCTTTCATTGCAAGCGATATGTGCACATGGTGTAATCTGTATGCACATTGCTTATCGCGTGCCTCTACTTTTCTCGACATTATTTACAGTGAAACTTCGCTGTCACTGTTTTACGACGAGGGCGACGTCCGCGAGTCTGTTCGCTTGTTACGAACCGCGGCATATCCGTTTTAGGTTACATGAATATTACATTACTCAACCAGCTTTAGCTTATTTGTGCTTCAAGTAATACTGAAAAAACTATATATATATGCAGTGAATAGCGAAGTAAATTTTAATGTTATTATCTTTTGTAGAAGGATGTACAAAATTTGACACGTGGTTAAACATTGAATGCAAACGTGCAATTGATTTTTAAAAAGAAAATTTAATATACGTTTAATATTTTTTTTTTTTTTTTAGAAATGTATGTATTTATATATTTATTATTACGTAATCTAATTATTATATCTTTAATGCTAAAGAAAAAATATATCATATCATCGAGCATTTCTTCAAAGCTACGCTAAAATAACGATTTGCTCGTCTTCAGTGCTTTTAATGTAAACGCTTCGCGTTTCCTTCAAATATTTTCTGCAAATATACTTAGAAATGAGGCTCATTAAACGAGACTTGTTAAAGGAGATATTTTGGAAGTTAGAGTTTCTTTCATCAGTAATTTTTTGTGTAATCTTCGTTTATATCCAAATAGCAGAATAGATCAATACTGATGGATATGTTTACTCCGTGCGATAAGGTTACTCCAAGTTACTCTTCTAGCAATGTCTGGACGCCGTTAGTGGAGTAGTTTAGACTGGAGTGCCATTATAAGACTTTTCCTCTTGGAACGACGTCAGAGATAAATAGTGCCAGATGCACTGCCTCCAAAATTGTTTGTGCAGCAAATTTATTGCTTAGACCAAAATATATTTTATACACTTCACGATAATTAATGAATATTATGTCATTTTTATATTAATTAATCAATATTTTGTAAATAAGCTGATCTTAGTTAGATTATTAACTAATATCATATTTGCTCAAATAAATTGTTGATTTATCGGGGCAAACAATGTACGAAGATATACGATTTGTACATTGAAAAACGTGAAATATTTGCAAGTATATAAATTGTGAAACAGGTGTTCAAGTTTTGATGAACAATTATCTGTGAAAAAACAAGCAAGTTATATTTTACTAAAAATGAGATGCATCTGTTACAAACATGTATTGCGTCTATTAACATCAGTATACATTATGAGAGATACATATTCAATTGCATAAAATGTACGAAATGAAACAAACGCGTATTCATATTTCAAAATATAATTAAAAATTAAAATTTTGTATTGTTTTTAGCGCATGTTAATGTAATCAATCGGGAATAATAATCGAGTAAATTCATTGGAAAAAACATGTCGATCATCCGTGTATGAAGGTAACTCTTAATGAGCTTCAAATGTTGCGCGGGATAGTCGAGTTATGGTCTTCGGAAGCCTAGCAACTTTACGAGTTTGGGATTCGGTTCTTCAATTTCTTCGAGGGTCGTGTTATACGTACTATTGGTATTATTTTACCGCAAATCACAGGGGGATTTTATACTCTGTGCGCATAGGATAAATCCTGGTTTTATTTTTTTTCATTTTATTTTCCGCGCATCCAACTGCGAGATTTAGAATTTTAGGAAATATTATTTTTACAGATTGTGTTTACAGAGTATCTTATAAACTATTGACACTTTAATATTTTTCTTAAGGAAAAATCCATTTCAAATTAATTAAAAAATAACAGGGCATCATACAAGTTTTTTATCTTCTGTTTATTTTATTCTTCAACAATATTTGGGACAATCGCGTAAAAGTACTTAACATTTCATATTGAAGAAATCAATTTTTTTCCGTTTACATTTTTATATTTCTCGATATATTTTACTATTAATTTAAAATTTTTTATACACATATTTACTAGATTATTCAGCTGAATATTATAGAGTAATAATTTTTATTTAGAGTAGCCGCCGGAAATTATGATCGCATAATACATTCTTGCGTAAATGCTCGCAGTTGAACATATCCCGCGCACTAAATTTTTTATGTCCTCTTTTGAATCCGTAAATTTTGCTGCACTGGAGCACTGTGGAATTCGGACATTTCTAGCCTTCGAAGGTTGTAGGCAAGCATCCATAAATAAAACGCTACGTTCATGTGTACACATCGCAGTTCGTTCCTTTCGTCTCAACTCACAGATTTCTTGAAATATTCATTCTCTGTTTTTATGTAGTTTTTTGTCAGCTATTTTTATTCCTGCAGATACTTCTTTTGTACATGAGCCGCGTCTAATGGCAACTTTTCTCACTGCTGTTTTGATGATGAAAAAGGTAGCGGAAATGGGGTGATATGGCCCATAAAAATTTCATATATATACATATATGTTTATTCTTATATTATAATCATATACAATATTTTTATTGCTATTTGAAACGTTTGCTTTTTCAACGACTTTTTCTTAGAGTCTTATCGATTTTATCTCTCAGTGCGGGCAAATACTTTGACTGCAGGACTAGAAATGCAGCAAATGCGCAAATTATATTGCATTCCGTTCTTTGCTTGTTTACACAATAAAGGCACGAATAAAAGCTGAAATTTATAATATTTGATCACGGAGATATCTCATATTTCAATAGAATTGTGAAAATAGAATAATGGAAGGTGATGTATTGCGTATTTTTTAGCTCTTTGTCGAAAAGACAGGAAAATTAAGTTAACAGCATTTTACTTAAAAATTATGGAATTACGCACAATAGCCGCGAACTCGTTCGCTGTCATTTCCATTTCAAGATTTCCCACGCACGCGATTAAAAGAAATAATATATATACCCTATATTTGCCTCTTTGGCTATACTATTCCGCAGTGTCTAAATACATCACGCTCACTGTAATATTTCACTGGAAACTGCTTGCGCTTCTCTATTCCTTACTGCATTCTGCTAATAAATTCGGCATATTAATGTAGCGGTTTCTGCGAATACACGAAATGTTTAATGTTTCGTAATGAGAACAACTGCAAATAAGATAAATAGCTTTGAGGTAACAATCAATTGTGCTGAACGCACCGGAATAAATCTAGCTAGAAGCGCTATAACTGCTAAATCGAATTTTTACGTGTCGGCGTTAACACCCAATCGATTACTTGTAAACAAAGCGCAACGAACTGGGTTCACGATCTGTTTGATATCCGTGGTTAAACGGATTACCGGCTTTTCGATTCAGCGGTCCATTCCGCGATCTAACATGTTGTAATTCTGTTGCGGAAACACAAGCGTTATCGACTAGGCTTATGCTCGAATTAACTTGACGGAATCTGCGCGATTGCTCATTACGTCTTATATCAGCAGTACTGTCTGTACTCGTCTTGATTTATTTTTTATTTATTTGAAAAAATGTGTGTTGGGAAAGCATACAGAGTTGATTCGGCGTGTTCGATAAACCGTAACTTGTCACTTATATGAGCAGCGTTACGAGACTGTTTATGCTAAACATTATATATGTATGACTATTGATAAACCTTGTCGTGATTTGAAGTAGAGTCTAAAATCATTCGGCGGTGGCAACGCAGGAGGAATACGCGGGACGTACGAAGCGCCCGGCGAGCAAACAGATATGCCTTCAGAATCAATATTTGCTCGATACACGATGGTACACTGCTCTGAATGCATCCCTCGTCACACTCATACACGCACATAAACAAACACGTATTCGCCGTTAGTATCCCCCATTCTATTCTTCTCTCTTTCTCCCTCTTCGGATTTCTACTACTCTTATATGACACGACAGCCGCCTTCACGTTCCACTGCGACTTGCCGGCGAATGTTGAGCGCAGCCTGTGAATCCCGAATCGACGGAACGTTCGGTCGTAATATTTATTCATGACGAAGTGATAGATTTCGCGACTTCTATCACATTAGGAAACAACATGATTTGCGGCAATAAGAAGCGAATCGTCGGTAATATTAAGTAAACTTGTACGCAAGGGAACAATATATCATTTTGAAATTAAGAGAAGAAAGATTATTAGTAAAAATATAAAACTTGTGAAATTGAGAATTGGATCAGCGCGTTAATTAGTTGTCAAATGTATTTCAGCTATTTAATTGAGTTTCTTATTACTTGTTTTATTTTTGTTTGTAGTAATTAATAATTTGTAGCGAGAATTTTATACTTTTGTTGTCGATAGAAGTTTTAAGTGTGGTAGATATCGTTAGACTGTCGTCAGACGAAGTCATGGTGTTAAATTGCTCTCGCTCTTCGAGCTGACTTGCTAGTGCTTGCCCTTGCAGTTGCCAATTCGGTAGCTGGATAAAAGTCATTAAAAGTTTTTCCCGACTTAAATTGAGCTTGAATTGACAATGCCGCTCACCTGAGGTACTTTTGCGGAATGATGTTATTTTGCGTTTCACGGTGAGAGATAACATCGTAAAAACAAGTTGACAAGCTCCAAGGATTCTGGAATAATTTTTTTTTAATTGAAAAGTGAACATCAATATTACTTAGCGCAACTTTTAATACGTTTCGCACGTACATCTCTCTTAAACTTTATAGCTACGATTTGCAGGAAGTTTATTATTCTCACAATAAAAATAGCCTGTTATTAATTTGATTTATTTGTTTGAGTTAATAAATGTCATTAAACAACTTTTTATCTTACTTCAACATTAAATTCATAATTCTTATTGTCATCTCATGAATTTACTCTCACGTAAACTTTTTAAGGTGTAAAACAATAAAAATTATTTATTCGAAATTGAAACTGTTTAAATTGCTTATGATATTATCTGTAATAGAGTTTGAGAATTTTTATGTTGCGTTCTGTCGAGATGTATTATGGTACGCAATGCGACTCGTTGGATCCGTTTGCGGTAAATGATGGTTTTCGACAATAGCCGCATAATTTCCGCGCCAACATTGCCGTTCGTTGCACATATATTAATGGCATATACAGTTCGATTTAACTATACTATTCTAGGGTATGCGTAATGCAGACACGCGAGTGCACACACGCCGCCGGAAATTGCTGTTGGCGGCTGAGAATGCCTAAATGTCGATAATCACTTAGGTGACAATAGTGCGCGGTAGAGTCGGTGCCGTTGTGCGTTACTTACTATACTAGAGCGAACCCCTTTCCACATAACGTGTTAATAATTGTGCGCGTGCACCTGCAAATGCTTCCGTCTATGAGCATTATTGAATTACGAGCGCGGTTAAGCATTACGAGATTTCTCGGAGTAATGCTGTACCTCTCGAGCCATTTCGTCTATTTTGTCTTTATCTCACAAATACGATATGAGAATAGTATAAATAGTATTCGAATTTATATTTATTTTGACATGTAATTTTTAATTTTAAAACAAATATTTTTATTTTTATGAGTTTATAATACGCTCTAAGTTTTAGAAACGTCCTAAAAAAGAATTTTTAAAACGTCTTAAAGATAATCAGAATTATTGTATTTTTAGATATTATTTTAAATAGTATATTTAAATATATGGCGTATATAGAATAATTTTTTGATTGTTATTTATAAAAAACGAATTTTGAAATGCATTAGGATATTTTCAAACAAGGAAATTATAAATATTTCTTGTCATGTGATTTAATAATTGTTAATTTTAATTTTTTGAAGCGATAATATTAAATGTGAGTTTTAAAATTCTACTTGCTAATTTTATATAACTTTTATCTTTGCATTAGTAATTAAATCTAACGAGGAAATTATATGTATGCATATTGTTGACAAGTTGAAAGATGATATATAAAAATTTGGAAGAATTAATTCGTATCTCTTGTGAACTATTTTAATCGATTTAGTTTATTTCTAGTAATTCCTTTCGATTTTTTGCGGCGACGGTGAGGTTTGCGGAATTTTGTTAGCGTTGCACCGTGTCACGCGGGTACGAACAACCACGGATTAATATCTTTACACGACTAGGCATACCTGGCCTTTATTACGACCGCGTGCAATCTCGGGCGTACTGTGTACTGCTGCGTGTTTGAAATCACACGGGAACGCGAAACGTGCGAACGGTTTATTGTGGCTATCTGGCCGATATTTAGCTTTACCTCAAACTGAATCCACGTGAAAGGAAAGTTATGCAGTTAATGTTTTGCCGCAGAGGCGACAATGTGTTATTGCGAATGACTTTAAACTTCTTTGTGTAGAATCAAAATAAACGCGAATAATATAGATACTAGGGAAAGTCAAAAGGTAAAGGAATATTTAAGGAATCCTTTTACTTGTTGACTCTTTTTTTGTAAATATATAGACAGATTACAATTTTAGGAACATGAGACTAGTATCGAAGCTTGAAAGAAGATTTATAATTAAGTAAATAATTAAATACATTAAATTACGGATTACATATATTATAGATATCTCGTACTATGCAAACGAATAATATTTTTAGCTTAAATAAGAGACTGTAGCAGTCGCGTAAAGAAGTTCTTTATTCTCTGTTATTATATTATATATTCGCAGCTGTTTGTGTAGATGCTTTTTATGTCTGGACGAAAAGCGGAGAGTATCTACTTTGAAGTAGCAACTTATTTTCACTTCGTAGTTGGTTGTATTAAGCAATCGCAGTTTCGAAGTTTCTTTCGCAGATTTCTTCGCACAACGCCTGTTGTAATGAGTTTGTGATGATCATAACTAGTCGTATGCAATTTATCACTCGAAATTAACATTTTTGCTGTTGAGTCTGAATATGTTTTTAAAATCCGACGATTATTACACTGGTCATTTTTATAGAGTAAATTTAAATGAAGGAAATTTATAATTTTTTCTATTTTGTTTAATTATCGATTTTCGAGCTTCTATTTTTTAATAGCTGCAAAAATTAATTCTTGCTTCGTGTAAAGTTTCTTTATTTTTACCGGTTGAAAAATAAAACGAACGGTGGCAAATTAGGTAATGCTTTTTCCATGCTAATTTTTTCTTTCTTTTTCGTTCTTATCGTTTGTGTGCTTGATGAAAGTTCTGAGTAAACTTTTTGCGCTTGTAAACCAACACCGGGTATTAAAAATTATCGAGATTTATATAGCGACAAAAACAGATTTTATGGTTCTTATCTTTCTTTTTTAATTTTCTCTCTTCTTTCCATTTTTATTCGTTTCTTTCTTGAAGACGTAGAGACAACACTATAATATTTCCCTTCGTTCCTTCAGTACTATCTTATCGTAAGACATCTAAATGCTTACTGCGAGATATAGTTTTAGAGACGTATCAAAAAAAATTCGATCTGAAGTCCGAGCACGCCCGTGGATACCGCATCCGTGGAAGAAAGTACGGGAAATAAGGACGGCGGAGAATGACGAAGTACGAAGGAAAGCATCGTACGTCAGGATTTATCGAAGCTACCGCGTGCGGATCACCGACGGAAAATATATCGTTATAGCGAGAACGTTATCGATCTCGACACACACGATAAAGTAGTAACGAGGCTCGTAAACTAAAAGCACCGCCCTCTGACCCCACCGTGACACGCTGTAACACCGAATTCTTCGCTATCGAATATGGCTACAGTGCCATTTCAGCATTTATGCATTCCATGCCTGGTACCGATAGTCTGATAATATCCAGTCGAATGCGGCGTTATCTCTTTGCTATTCAGATTTAAATTACAGCCGTCATATTCATTGACATGATCACTCCAGAAGTATACACATTATCAACGTTCTGTTTTTGAATGTCTCTGCCACTGAATGTTTTAATTTGTTTGTTACGATAGTGTTTTCAAGTTTGAAAAATACATTGGATAAAAGCTGGACAGTTGTTGACGTTGATTGATGACGCGAGGAATATCGATACGAGATACTGGATACAATATTGCAAAATTTTGAAAAAAAATTTCTTTAACAATTCTCTCAGGAAATTTCTACACGTTGTTCGGAGATACATATCAGCGTATGCTTCGAACGTACAAAGCGATTCGAGTAGCGTGCTTCTTCTTACATCTTCTCTTTTGATCTATTTCCACTTTCGTTGTGAGATACGAACGAGTGCGGACCGATGAGTTGCAAGATTATCGGTTTAATTAAAGTTGAAGAAAATAACGAGATCGACAAGTGTGATACTTGAGATTTACGAGAGACATCGTGATGAAAGGTGAACGTAACCGTGCCGCGATAACGACTTTCGATCTTGTTCAAATGTCTTCTGATGCAGTTTTATTATTGCTAATGTTCGAACTGATATTTTTCTTCACACACCGAGAGAGCTATATTAGTATTTTATGTTTTTTTAACGTTTTATTATTTATAGATAAGCAATTATAATGCATAATTAGAATTAAAAATCTTTGTTTTAAAAATTGTAAAATTGTTATCCGTTGTCTTTTCTGCTGAAGATATGTATATTTAAATATACTTGATTTCCTAATTTATGGGTCGCTTTCTCTTGAACCAGATCATAAATAATGTCACTCAGTGAGTTGATGCAGCCATAAAAATTCTCTTTGTTGATCGTAGTAGGATTTCTCGGAATATCTGCAGCTGCTACACGCGGCATGCTAGACGATGAATGCACAATAATATTAATGAAGCTGCGTATGCATCTTTGGATAGGTAACATTTACGGAGAAAAGTTTGAGAGTAGACGGCGAAGGGTAGGAAAAATCCTTTACTCGAGAAGGGAATGTAGCAGCTTCAGCCAATTATTTACGAGAGCACGTTGGGCAAGCTTCTTATAGACACTTGCTAAATGTGGATACATCGTGCTTCATTGCTCGTAAAAAGGCGTCCACTTAGAGTTTTCCAACTGGTTTTCACCGTGGTAAAAAAGAAGTAATAATTTAACCACTTATTTTGAAGTATATTGCGAATAAAAAATATCTCTCATAAACTGCGGATATTTTTCTTTTAAATACATATACGTTTAATATTATTTATATCACAAACTGTATTTAAAAAAAAAAAGTTAATAGTATCTTTGTGACTGCTGTTTAAATTTCAAATTGCTTTAACAGAATTTTTTATCATTTCTAATTAATTATTTGAATAGCGTTACATACTTTTATGTATTGCAATTATATAGACGTCTATTATCGTATTACATTTAATTACCAGGGATTTTTTAATTTTAATAGACTTTTTATTCTAATATAATTATTACTGTTCCAGATAGTAGAATTTTATTAATGAAAGAATAGCGAAGTAATTGTATGGCATTATATGCAGCATCTATAATATTTTTTCCATAATGTAATGGTATAATTTTTTCTCGTACTTTTTTATATACTTACGTGTTTTCTTTTAATCAGGATCTAAAAATATTGTGTTTGCAATCGCGATAGATATAGGTATTAAATTTCACAATTACATTTTATACTTTTTTTCTTTAACGCTTTAATATGCATCATGATAATTCTAAATAATAAAGAATTTCTGATGTGAAGCTCTTTTTTGTATATGTTGGACTTTAATCTGTCTTTGAAAGAGCTAATGGAAGTGCTGTCGCAGCACAACTTCGTTCGCGAATAAACGTCGGCGTCGTAAACTTCGTAATTCGCGTACTTGTTGGGAGCCAAGGCTTTTACCGGAGGAATCTCGTTCCGGGGGGGTTTCGATGATCTCGTTCGTGTCTGAAGTTTACGACTGCGTCGCGACGTCTTCGACATCGACGGATGTGGCAAAGATGCGGTACATTCAGGATAAGACGATTGCCGTGGAGTAGGATCAACCAACCGAAATAAGGATGCAGAAGCGAGCGAAAGAGCAGGACTTGCTCGATACAGACGGCTAGACATTTTGAAGCGAATTGAATGTGTCCTTTAAGTTAGCCGCGCGGAGGCAGACTTGAATGGGCGAAAAAGTAATAAAAGTGATGCTAAAACATGCAGTAAAACGCTATTTTACATAAACTGTTTACAATAATTATTTTTTACTTAAAATCGGAATAGTATTTTTAATATTGTTGTGAATAGCATTTCGATGTCTTCTTTATCAATCGCGAGGTACTTGATTCGGTGATGCAGTGATTGAGGAAACGTGTGCAATGCATTCTTGCCAATTGGCCACGACAGGGAAATCAGTGGAATGCATTAGAATAGGAGTTTAGGATGACAAGTATGTATGTGCGACGTAGCATCCTCGTGAAACATATGTATAACTATTGTACGCTGCATCGACGACCTACGACGGTCTGAATTATGCATACGACATCGCGGGGATCTCGTTGCTAGTGTAACGAAGTACTCGTATGCGTAGTTGTATACTAGTGCATTGACACAGAGCACGAAACCGCGCTTGGCTGTTTATGATTGCCTGCTTGAGGGATTATTGACGCGATGAGAGGAATTGCTAGGGATGGAGTTACATCCAAGGCGCACGTGCCGTGTGTAACCGCAGCCTTCGTTATAGACTAGCGTTTGATTAAAGATTTAATTACGACAACTGAAATTATTAGACCGAAAATTGGACGTTTGTCATTCTTTAAGTTATACTTAGAAGAAAATGGGATCGGACGTGAGCATTATCTTGTAAATGTAAAAGACTTACAGTTGAGACTTATAGTTATCTATTTACTTTTTATGTATGCATTTTATTATATTGGGTAATATTTATGCGCACAGGCTTTGTACTTTTCTTCCTTTAAAAGCATTGGTGACGGAACACTGAATTTTTATGGGGTCAAATAAAGAAAAAACTGTTGCCAGCGACATGTTTAAGTAACGGGCGTCAAAGAGAATCCTTGATAAATATCTTATGAATATGTTAATTTGGAGAGTCGCGGGGAAAAATGAGGAAAGTCCTGCCAGCGTAATCTCCTTTACAAGAGAACCTTCACGACTGCGGACCACTTCTTTAAGCGCATGATTTATATTCTTTTTCAAGGAAGAGAAAGAAAATATTTTTGAGCAGAAGCGGCGACTTATTTCGTAAGGTCAACAACCTTTCGACTGAAATTTCTCACGCGCTTTGTGCTAGAGATTATCCGAGAGCGAGTCTAAGATGCGTTACAGATCTTCCAGATTATATTTACAAATCAGAAGCTTCGATTCTCTGTTATTATTATTATAATTATTCGAGCCACCGCATTATTATAACGCATATGTCCTCCAAATATTCTAATAAAGTCTAGCTAATTTCAAGGGCCGTAACGTGCAATCACGGCCTCGTAATTTGTCTCGAAGAAAGTATTCGCGTTATCGGCGCCGTAAGCGAAGCGCCCAGCTGTCGATAAACTTTCGTTTACATGGCATCTAATATTTAAGCGTCCGCAATTTTGCAATCTTCGCTCTAGTATTGCCATCACGTTCCACCGCAAAAGTAATTTTTCTCCACCTCCGTCCCTCACCATTCTCTCTTTTTCTTTTCGTCATCGTCTTCGATCTTTTTTGCCGGTAGAGAATGTAGCGGGAAGAATGAAGAGGGAGTGTCTTGAGCTGATAAACAGAAATCCTTGTTCGAGGAGACTGTAATAAGAGCAATCCTATTATCCTAATATGATAAGGTTTAATGGGGTTTGATTGTTGCTCTTTTCTTTATCCGGCATTATTTTGCGTTACATATTTGCGGTTTTTTTTTGCTGGATATAACAAATATTTCTTACGAGGGATTATCTTATCATTATCTTTAAATGATGGTCAAAATGTGTAATTTGCTACACTATCAGTATAGATGCAGTATAGATCATATTTTTCTCGTTCACAAAAAATATTTTTTCCATTAAAATTAGTCATATAAAATATATATTTTTGATGCAGTAAAAAGAAAAATCCTGATATTCTTCTGCATTGGCATATAACAAGGCATATGTATATTACATCGTTATGTGTATATTAGTTTTTTTTTAAACATTATTCATTTAGATTTATGTAGCGAAAATTTAATAGTGCTTATATATTTACAGTACAGTGTATGCGAGATTCGTTTAAGGCATGAATTATTCACGTAGCGTTATTATCTTGACACACTCGATAACATGCACATCAGGATGATACTTATAAGTAGTTCAATTTTTACTTTAGTAGAAACCAGATTGTGCAGTTTTGTTAAATTGCAGATTAATTACGGTTCATCGTTGAATTTAAACGTTGAAAGTTGTGGTTACTTTTCTGCTGCAAATGCACTTCTCAGGTCGTAAAATCGAAGTTAATTGTTCGGTAAATATCTTCCGATGAATTCATCTTTAATTGCCAGCAGTATGAGAGAACTCGTGTTCGTGCTCGATTCAGGTCCGAATTATAGACCTCTCTATTACTTTTGTTTTTTCTCACCGGTCGGCAGAATTGCTCCCGCGGAAGGGAAGATTAATTTCTCGCGGTAAGAGAGCAGCTCTAGATTGTTGGAGAGAGGGGAGTGGTACAATTGCCTTGGCAAAGACGAGAGATTCAATTACATTGAAAACGTGGGGCAGAAAAGGCCCCTCTACGTGAAGCCAGATTAATTCGTCCTTTGCCGTGATGGTTCTACAGAGAGGGGGGCACCGGTATTTCCTTTTTTCTACCATCGAACCAGAATACTTAACGACCTTTATTGAAGCCGGAAACAGGTCTCGCCCATGCACTCGATTAAATTAGTTATTATATTACCTTATATCCCGCGTTCATGAGATTTGTGCTAATTCATTCAGGTCCGTAATAACGATCAGTGCAGCTTAATATCAAGCTTAGTTGTAATCATAAGGATTTATTTAGCCGCGTTTAATTATAAGTAAAATTAAATTTTTATGAATAATAGTTTATTATAAATCATAGCGGCGTTTATTTCTTGTACCTACTGTTACACTCGCAACTCACAACTCGCAATTGTTATTTTATTCAGATTTAATTGTAATACTTTAATAGCGTGACTTTAATGTTGAAGTATTATTTTAGAATATCGAATTTGTGTGCGTACAATCCAACTAAAACAATTGTAGCTTTCGTAATTGCAGCATAAGGAAGTAAGCCTTCGCTTTGTCTCTATCCGCCCAAATCTTTTAATCTTGATGTGTCATTCGTGCAAGTTTTATCGATTTAGTCGCATTTGTACCGCTGTCACAGTAATCCACGGTGTCCATTAATGCACACATTTGTTTTGGCCTTGCCAACGAGTTTTCATTTGGACTCCGGATAATAATTTTTCAAGCCAGGCGCGCGTAGCTGTTTTAATTATTAAACAGGCGCGCGACATTTTCTTCGTGATGCTAATAGAGCTAAACGGATAAATCAGAATTTATGCATTCCATTTTTGTATATTAGGAGTTTGGCTCTTATTCCAGCTTATTCCAGTTATGTAAGTTAATTAGGTCGTCGGCGGTACCGTTATATTGTACGGTCCACATATTTTCATTCGTTTGATTAAGGTGATGATTAATAATTTGCTCGTACGGTAATTAAGACGAAATAATTTCAGGCGTATATTTGTGAAGCAATTCAACAGAAAGTTTGTTCACGGATCTTTTATAGAGATTTCTATTGCTCGTATATAATTAAAAATCTTGGCTTTTGTTTATTTTTTAAAAGTTGTTTTGCGTTTGACATTAATTAAATTTCTTCACAATCCGGTTTATCTTGATAAATCATTGCAAAATTTGAATTCATGATATTAATTCGCGTGACAGAGCATTGAAACACGATTGTTATTATGAAATATTTTTAGCATTGTACGATTGTTCCGTCTTCTTTATCTTTTGCTTCCTTTCACGTTTAATTGTGTCTCGAGTCGCTACAAGTTAATTGGCAAGACGGTGCGGAATTAACAATGTTTACGCCAAGGATCGCTTTATTTCTTCTTTATTCACCTTTTTCTTCTGTTTCCTTCTAACGTCACTGTTTTTACTATACTGCCAAGTATAGTATTAACAGTCCTACGGTACTTCTCCGCAAGCGGCGAATATTTATTTCTGTGCTCCTATATTTCTCGGCTACGCGTTATGTAAGATTACGGCGCTTTTTCTTTCACCTGTGAAACTTGCTTACCAATACCGTTTGTTTGGGTTACCGCAGATACTGCAATAAGTTTCATGATATTTATTCATGCGGCGAAATAGAAAATTATTTGACGCTCATTGCATTGTGAATCTTACTTTTATTTGTATAACGCGATATACCGTTCGGATAATTGTAAAGGCAATTTATTCTTAAAGAATATTGAAATAATCTGCTACAACTTTATTTCGTTTATACTTTTAAAATAAGATTGCATTTTTATTGTTAATTGCAATGCTTGTGGAATTATATTTACTAAGCATTGGTACTTTAATAAGTTCTTTAATAAGTCATTGAAACAAAAGTGAACTGTAGTTTAATAATTTTTACTCGCTGTCTGCATTATAACTTTCTGCATAATAATCTAGAAAGAAGTAGAAAATCGTGAGTTCGGGCTTATGCAACTTTTGCTATCGGGAGCACCCGGTCGAAGACCTTTCAATAGGAGAGACACGGATTCGCGCTACGTTCAAACCGGATCGTCGTTCAGCCGACCGGAAATGTAGACGGCACAAGTTGTGGGTTCCGGTTTCCGCAGTACAATGGGCGACCTGCCCTTTGGTAGAAGAGTGTCAGTGGATGGCGGCGTGCAATCCATCACTCTCATTCACGGCCCATCCGCGCGCGCTTCTTCCTTCGTGTTGCTGCTGTACGACCGCCCTCTCACCATACCGCTTTTCCTCTCTCCGTTGTACTGTCACATCACTTATCCCCGGCAGACAAGCGGACAGACGGACGCTTAAGCCGTGCTCGTAACGCGCCTTTCCTATTTTTCACCTCCGTAGTACCGTACCGGGAAGAAGGGATCCAAGTATCCGCGTGCCTTCCTTTCCCCGCGGCCTTGCCGGGATAAAACTGCTGCCACGGAAAGAATTGATGCTTTCCGCTGTAAATTCGTCCTATTTTTCACGGCAGGTCATCCCATGGCGATGCTTGCCGAGCCTCGCCGTACAGCTTGCTAACAAGGAGTTTCTACTTCAACGCTGACTGTCTGAGTCGTATTGTTCTTCTTCCACTGCATAAATCTTGTACTTTCGAACGGCGCAAGATTTTATATTGCCGCAAAATGATTAAAGTGGTATTTTTATTTTGTTTTGTCAGTGGTTTTATAAATACATACAGTAATATATAGGAATGTTATCATATTTATGCAATTTATGCTAAAATTTTATATTTCAATATTCTATTCTCTAGTCAAAGAGGTTGAATAACTAACTATTCTACAAGATTTGTAATCTACCTGATCGATGTTGTAGTTAACTTCATAATCGAACAAGACATTTTTTCATGTCGGATCGTAAGATATATTACTGTCACAAAGATTTATCGTCTGATTCACGCACGTCGTTTATTATCTTACATATCTATTTCATTAAACATGTTTCGTATTTACTAAACTTCTAATAGTTCTCTTGCTTGATATTGAGTTTTGTATAATATTCTTAATCTCAACGTTCTCCTCATTCGTTTTAATGGAGAATTAATGATTCCATGTGTGTATTCCATATCTATAATTATATTATATATAGTCATGTTTTATATTTTTATTTTAAATTTTATTATAGATACTTTTTTATTATGTATTTGTTATTTTAATACGAGTACATTTATGCTTTATTTTTAACGTTATGTTTGTTCTTTTTATGTTTAATTCAGTTTTTATAGCGATTTTAAAATTATTTAATTTTGCCATATAAACTTTTTAATATAATACAATATTTTTTTTATTGTTATGGATAGGCATATCCGTTGATATATATGCGGTTCGTACGGCAGTTTATTGACTAGCACGTGTGCTTTGTTATTTTTGATACGCGTTTTGAGTGGCGGATGATGGGCAACCGTGTGATTCGCGCGACATGGGAAACGTTTCACCCCGTTGCCGTTGTTACGGGAACAATAACTCCCTCCTAGCAGCTGTTGCAGCGACAAGTGTTACGAATGTCCTCTTCAAGGGCTACTCTCCTTCAAGCCGTACAACGTCGGAAAGTATCATATGCGTTACGCTGTCTAAATTAGGAATAATAAACACGATTCGTCTCCTGAACTTTGAATATTCTCTTACAAAAATATTGTATTTTAAGTAGTGAAGATTTTTAGTAACAGTTTAGAATGAAAAATTTATCGCTTGAGATTTCTGTAAAATTGAAAGTTTAGAAAAAATAATATTGCCATATTGCGTTTTCTTATGCTTTATTAAATAATGGAATTATTAAAAATGCAAAGGCAGCGTTATGTCGAATACAATGTTTCATCTGTAAAATACATTATATTTTACATTATCATTATTTGTAGACGTAAAGTGTAGGATGATGAGTTGGTATATAAATGGTCGATAGAAAGGAAATGAACGTATATTTTGTGTAATATCGGCATGTATCATTAATGCGACGGCACTTAGGAAAAAGTTTGCATGAAGTTTACATAGATCGATTCCCTAAACTAGTTGGATTTTATCCCTGCTTACCATAATCCGACAGGACGAAAGCAAACGAGACAGAGCATGCACCGTCATGCTTATTATGTATTTAGCGTGTATCGTAACTCATCCGACCGCCGCAGAGACTATGTAACCCTCACGTGTACGGGGCTTAGAAGTTGCGACGACTTGTGACAGAACTTTGTGAACGCTCTGTGGTTTATGCACCGAAGCCTGTGTGCCTTATCTGTATTAAATCCCTCCTTTTCTCTTGCGAAATTCCGGCTTACATTGTGCATATGTGCACTCATATATTTAGCATATGATTATTTAATGCGCTAATATTCAGTGTGTATAATGAATTCTATACGTTTGACCATTTTTTTTGTGTATTTAATCTCAATTTTATGTATTTAAGTTTCTCTCTCTTATTAATACTTTTTTATTTTTTTAAATAACTTTTTAACAATAAATTCTCAAATTATATAAATAGAGAATTCGAGTAACTCATATAATTGTATATACAGGGTGTCTGGCAATAATCGCCCCACCGGTCATATACAGGTCAGAGGAGGTCAAATCGAGTAGAAAAGTCCTTTACCATTTTTTGATTTTTGTAATAAGTACTAAGTAATTAACGAAAAAAGATTGGTGAATCCGTGCAAGTAAAGCGCGCGCAGCGAGAAGGACATCCCACTGCTATGCGATCACTAGGCGCGCGATGAAGCGTTGGGAGGAGCGCTCTACAAGTGACAATGGCAACATACGAGCGGCGCGTAACGCTAGATCCTTGTGTCCTAGTGATCGCGTAGCAGTGGGACGTCCTTCTCACCGCGCGCGCTTTACTCGCGCGGATTCGCCGATCTTTTTTCGTTAATTACTCAGTACTTATTATGAAAATTAAAAAATGGTAAAGGACTTTTCTACTCGATTTGACCTCCTCTACCTGTATATGACCGGTGGGGCGATTATTGCCAGACACCCTGTATATTACATATTTTATAGAATTTATAGTCATAATAACAGAGCATTTACTTTTTAAATTTTTTATTGATTTTTTATTGCAAAATTTCTGACGATTTTTATTATTACATTTTCTATCTGTGTGTATCCTGCATATATCAATGATTTAAACTCTTTACGTTTATTTTGCGTTTAAGTAATCTCGTTACTTCAATTTGCGTCCACGCAAAACTATAGGAGATATTCAAATTAGAGTAGCTATTTTCTTCATGGAGATCTCTGGCTGTTTCGACAGAGATTTGCACAGTGCTCAACTTTACAAATTGTATGCACACAATTTGCGCGAGCGGACGAGATGGGACGCGCAGAAATTTGAGCTTCAGAAGGTGGACGGTATCCTTGAGAGTTCACGGTGAATGTCTCGCGGTACGTTTGCATAACCGCTTCCCCTTTGAATTAGCAGCGCTGCTTACAGTTCCACCGCTTTCCCGCGACCCTCACGACAAAGTGCTTTGTCGTGAGCGCGTAGCTCGTTCTCGAAGTTCACCGAACGCAATAAGAAATATCGCCGGAGTCGGAGAAATATTTCTTCACCGGCGAAAGTTTCGCGGTTTGTGAGTAATTACGCGGGCAAACTGCTTTCCCGTGCCGACATTGTCTACTCGTCGTTTCATCGCTTGCTTTTCTTCGCTTCTCCTTGGCTTCCCTCTTTGTTTTCGTAGTTTTTCTTCCTCGTTCCGTCGTCGAGTTTAGTACAGTGAAATTCAGCAGTAAAACGGGGGCAGGACCGGTTGTTAAGATAATACTCGCCGGTACTAGCCAGAACGTAAAAGCTCGAGAATAAAAATATAATAGCTTCTGTAAAACTGGACTGAGGCGGTTCCGTGCATAAGTTATCATCTCCAGAGGCAATCTTCGAGTTGCGGCACGTTTAGAATTCATTGTAAAAAATACATGTATTCTCGTACTCGACGAAATATTCAAATGCTAGATGAAATCGCAAAAATAGTTTACGTTTTTTGCAGGGTCTTGCCAAAGTCAACACTTATCGCATTTTTGATAATTTTATTGTACAGGTTATAGTTCTATTATATTCGCGCGAGTATACATATCTTGATGCATAATTAATGATGGAGAATAATATGTAAATTATTTTTACAATATATATCGCGAAATATATTTCTCAAATTGTAATATTTTCACTCAATAAAACGGAATTATAAAATGTATTAAAGACGACGTTCGTTTGGTTCGTTAATAAATAAGTGTGTAATTCCTATTTGCTGTATGTGTGATACAATAGAGATAAATTATATGGGTAATAATTAACGAACTAAAACAGGAATGTTCAATACATTTTACAAGTTCTACTGATTGCAATTATAATCACATGATAACATTTATTTATTTTAAAGTATATCGCAAAAGTATAATAAAATATGTTATTTTCAAATATAATATTATTTGAATGCTTAAAGTAAAATTTTAATATATATAATATTAATTTTTACGGATAAATATAACAGCTTTATGATATTGTTATCATAATGGATGCAATTAATTAGTACAAATTATCGTTACAAATAATTTTAATTTATTAATTTACTCGATTTCACTCTATCGAATTAGCGAACATGTGTAAATACAAACGGAATGCATTTAAAGGTAAATGGAACAGAATTTCATATTATTATCGAATAGCGCAATGCGTTTCTAAGTAGCGTTTAAAGGCTGGTAGAGGAGCGTTACAAATCGAGGGGTTGGAAAAAGCGTTTACGAAAGTTTTCAATTACATTAGAGACGGGCATTAAGCTCGTCTTCGACGATTCTGCGTAGGGTTCACCTGGGATCCGCTGTGGCCTCGCTCCGACTCGATCGAGGGGATGAAGCGGGTAAACTTATAAACTATGAAAGTTACTTTCCTATTCAATGAATTGACCGTGTATCCGTCGGTACGTGCCTCGAAACCATTCCGCCTCTCGGTTTCCTTCTCTCTATCTTTCTGCCCATGAGCACACAAACTTTCCTTTTCCGTCTTGTTATCTGTCACCGCACGTGAGAAAGAATACAACGTTGTCGGGTCGACTGGAAAATTACCAGTTTTCGTGGAAAACGTAATGTAACGGGATGTTGTACGCAAAAATACGATCTTTACGTCACTAATCGTGTGGCTTTTCAATTGCGCGTGACTTGTGACAATCATTACTACCGATAAGCTCGAATGATCGATATTTCGGTGCATGTACGCAGTGGTACGGAAGCATCACCGAAACTCCGCGGATGTCTGAATGCTCGTTTTGCTTCCTGATGCGCCGAGTACGCATCAATTTTCGTCACGTCGGCGGGCGGCCGCAGGAGATACGGCCTGCTGACTTTTACGGTGCGACGCGCTCTAATGGAGATATGGTTTTGTTTCCCTGTTACAGAAGTGGAAAGGAGTGTAAGCACCGCAGCACCGGGGGCGGCGGGTGCAGCTGCAGGGGGCTCTCGGGGGCTGTCACCCTCTCCCGCCCCCTCGTCACCGTCGACCCCCGTAGCGACTAGCAGCCCCTCTACTTCCTCGGTTTCGTCTTCACCTTCACCCTCTACTTCAG
Organism: Linepithema humile; assembly: GCF_040581485.1. Taxonomy (NCBI): domain Eukaryota; kingdom Metazoa; phylum Arthropoda; class Insecta; order Hymenoptera; family Formicidae; genus Linepithema; species Linepithema humile. The sequence continues at coordinate 19,360,579 of NC_090132.1, forward strand.
CTTCCGCCCTCGTCGCGGGACTCGATAAATCAGTGCTTCAGGTAAGCCCGCTTACTTATACGCGTGCGTGAAGCTGCCAGGACAATAGCATTATATAACTGAAAGGTACGTGCAGAAAAAAGGAATACAGGAGCTGTCTTATTTTTTCCTCGATAAATGCCGCTCGAATATTCTGCACGTAGTTTCTTATTTTATCGCTATTTGAATTTTATTAATTTACATTCTCTGGCAATAGAGATTTGCAATTATAATTATTGTGCAAAATATATTTCTGTTTGCACATGTAACATGAGAATTTCTATTGATAAAAGCTTTGTTTTACGTTTTTAAATATTCTTTTAAATTTAATAGCAATAGAATAAAATATTTATATAATTGAAATGTTATTTAATATTGCGTTGTATTTTAACTCAACATTTTAACTATCAAAATTATTTAATATTGAAAAGGGATTATTTTGCATTTCCTTTACATATGTATAAGATGTATTTTCATGCGGTATAGAGAAAGTCAACAGTCTGATAAACTTGGCGTCATTACGCGTCTCTCGAAATCGGAAACTTAGTAGAAACAGATAACAATTAACGGTCGGTTAACTTCGGAACCCGATCGGAAGATATCGATTGATTACTCCGGTGTTGCTGCGGGATAGAAATATTCTCAACGAAGAGCGCGCATGTTTTTCGCGACAATGCTATTCTTTCTCGGGTTCTGTTTTATTTTATACGTCGGCTTTTTTCTATTGCAATCGAAGTACGTCGGTCTGGACACGTAGACTTGTCTGAGATCTTTTACGTCGGACACAATATGTGTGGAACTTGCGATGTAAAACTTAGCCGTTTTCTCGCGTCGCCGAAAATGGCGGAGTTACGATAATGGGAAGAGCCCGTCTGTCCTCGGGCATCCCGGCTAATTAAAGCGCATAAATTACGCGAGTGCGGAGAGAGACTGACGAGAATATGGTAACGTAACGCATGTTCCTAGGGTGCGACAGTAAGGATATTCACATGTTCTTTAGGTGAATGTCGGCGATAAATATATTAAACGATCTTGTGTGGAATATTGCATATTTTGCGAAAGATTTATCTGATCAGCGGATAGAGAATTTAATACGTATTTTATACGTGAATTGAAATACTAACTGATTTTGGCTCGTGTAATATCGAGTAAGACAAATAGATGTATAAAGTTCTAATGAGATAATGTTGTAAAACAGTTATGAAAAATATTGGAGTACAAATAACGATATTATAATAAATTAGAAATATAACGATGTTACATTGATTTGATGGATATAATAATTCAATTCAGCCGTATATTTTTTGACAAATAATTTTAAGAGTAATATTATTCTTTTCGCTTTTTAAGTACTTTTCTAAATTCTTTATACTTAAACTGAATATGTCCACGCTTTGTGAAGAAAATGAAAAGGGAAGGGAATATGTAGAAAATGTGGCTAAAAGTAACATGTCTGTTTTCTGATGCAAGAATGTTTCCTTTGTAAATTAAAATGAGTGACTTAAAACGCTTTTTGCAAATTGTGTGCACGCAAGCATATCGTGATATTCTATTCTGCGTGCACGTCAGTATTGTAGTATGTCCCTCAAGAGCGAGGAGTCTTAACTTGATTATCAAGGTGTCGACTAGATTGAATTCGCTTTCCACAATTAGTATTCGGAATGGAACGACGTAACCAACCGACATTTTCAATATATAATGTATACGTCTCCTTTAGTATCGGTAAATCATAATTAACAAATGCAAAAAATGTAGAATATGAAACTTCATACTTTATATAAGAAATTTTATTGCAAAAGAATATCTATACATTGTTTTAGATAATGTCCGCTTTGTCCGCGAAGACCAGTAATAAACCTCGCATTAAAACTTTTCATGCAAATTAACATTTATTAAAAACTAATTGTATATTCACGTTTTCACTTCGCTTTCGCTTGTGCACACCGGCTTTTATAAACTTTGTTACCACTGTTCTCTTCTCTCCGAAACACGCTTCGTCATAAATTACATGTAAATCTGTGGCGAAGTAGCGAGAATACGGAAACAGGGGACATATATTTTTTTTTGCAGGTAGATGTCAAACCATCACGAAGTAATCGGATGGCACTTCGTGCGTGACATTTTAACTTCGCGAATAACAAAAGCTTCATTGACTATTAAGGATACTGTCCTTTTGAGTAACCTTATTCTTACTCTTCTATTTATCACGGCTATGTCGTAATGAAAGTCGTTCTTTCTTCACACTCTAGATTGCTCCGTGAAATATGTATTAATGATAATTTATTGAATCTGCTCGCGTAATATGAAAGTCTTTTTACATTGTTTGAAAATATTTTCTATTACTTGGTTTAATTATGATCTTATTTATCGTTATTTTTATTGCTGCTTCTGTTTGGAGCGTTATCTTCATTAATCTACATCTCGCAAATTTTTCGCATAGTCTCTTATCATCGGTAATACTTCTGAATGCGAATTCCGATGAATTTTTTACGTGAGCTGCAAGCGAAGGATGTGCAAGTTGATAATAATAGCCTCGCCCTCGAAGAGAGTCGATCGAAGAGAGTCATCATCGGAATTGTAGATGGAGTCTTCAGGCTTGTCTATTGTTGATGTGTTATAAGCGTGCTGACGCAATAAGAAATTATTCATGAGATTTTGTCTTCGACTTCTAGCCCATGTCGAATTTCTTCCGACCGCGATCTGATTACGACGACGAAATTTTCAAAAGAAATGTAATCCCGACTGAATATTCGACGATTGGTGGCACGAGTTCGATCATTAGAGACGAGAATTAGATTTGTGTGTGATGGCGGTGGACAGCGCAGAAGGGAAGGGACCGACGTTCATGCAGGCGTATAACTTAGTCAATTTTATCGAATTACTTTGCGAGTATCTCTCCCTTCACGCCATTCTGATCCTCATTCACTCTTCGTATTCTTGCGCTGCGATTCTTATGACAAGCATAAACCGTGAGCACAATAAATATGCTAAAATAAATTAAGTCAAATCTCACTTTTTGTATCTACATCGGATGCTCCCTTCGTGGTTTGCCGGTTCGGCGGAGCGGAAATTTATCCTCTTTTACAGCATGGAAATTTAATTTAAGGACGCACTCGGCTGACGCGATAAGTTTAATTCGGTTTTAGTAGACACGGTAGCCATGTCGGTCTACGTGATCAGCGTTTTATGCGTAGATGTTAATATCCTTGGATTTGTCGAAGAATATCTTCCTAGCTCGCGCGCTACGCCCTGCGGGTCCTTAAATTCGAATATATCTTCCTTGTTACGGCACGATATTGCTTAACGAAGCGTACCTTCTCTTCCTATCTGTCTATATTCTGGCTTTATTTTGTATTATTTGGGACACAAGCTGAGTCAATGATCCATATTAAAACCAGTTTTTTCGTGCATTTATTACGATAGAATATAAATGTGTAACATTACATTGACTATTATTTATAAAATCCTCATGGCTTTTCCATCTTTTTTTTCTCTCCTGAGCTTTTAACGCATTTTTTCCACCAGCTCTTCAAAGATTTATTCTCTTTGAATTTTTATGACCTGAAGCCATCACATTTATATGTTTTACAAAACGTCTTTTAACCTTTGCGCGTGTCAGAACCGCGTTACACTTTTCTTTGAAACACGTTTATCACATTTTGCCCGGTATACACTCTTTATAATGGTAAAGTAATTTTTGATCCCGTATATGCTCTCATACTGTTGCTAGCATCGAGAATAAAATTTATGTTAGCACATTTTATTATTTATTATAGTTAAACTTTTATAATATGATATAATACATTACAAGTAATCGATTAATGTTTACGACATACGTTCTGCGAAATTTGACGCAAACATTTTTTGGCAACATTTAATATCTCCGCGTATTGTCCGGACAACTTTTACCAACGTCTCGGTCAACATTGCACAAGCTCCTGTACGCTTTTCCTATTTGCCGAGTCAACAGTCAGACTCCAACCAGTCCAACGCCATAACAGCTATCTCCCTGCTTCTATTTCCGGCTATGCTGTCGCAATGACAAGTATTGTGCTGTTTGCATAAAGCGATGAGAGGCCTCGAGGTAACGAGACTCGAGCAGGAATCAAGTTCCCAATGAAATTCTATTTCGTTTTATGATTATCATTTCATGCAACCCACATTTTATGCATGCTGTTTATCGCATTGATTGAATTGCGTGGAATTTACTACAAAGATGAGAATTATCTGTTTCTAAGAAGCATAATTGAGATATTTTATCAGGAGTAAGATATTATGTTCAATATCTTGAATATGTTCGTCAGTAATGGCTTTGATAATATTTAAAGTCACATAAAAAAATCATGACTTGGGAACTTGAATTTTTAGATAGATGAAATTAAAGATTAAAAAATCAAAGTATTACAATTTTACTAATTGAAGATTACAATGTAAATAATAAAAATATATTATTTATTTTTAAAATGGCGCATTTTATATAAAATCATACATAAGAGAGTGTGACATTGAAATTATATTTAATTTTTTTAGTTCTTTTTTTCTAATTTACAATAATGACAAAATTAAATAAATTAATATTACTTCACTTTTCATTTTATTTTCTCATTTGATAGAAGTACGAAATGTTACATTTTGTAAGCTACAAGATTGAAAGTAAATAGATACTATTCAAGAAAAATTCAACGATGTGAATTTTTGTTGTATGTAAAGCAAGTTTCATATTCAAAATTTCACTGAACACAATGTTAGTATGTGGTTTCCTATATCGAATTCCTGTGTTCCATGGCACTCCAATAATTTGAGACCGAGTCTCTTTGTGGTATTCAGCTTATTAGATTCTTGGTCGTCCTTTTGACAAAATATGTGGAGCTAGTTCGAGTTTACACGGATTCTGCATAAAATATTGAAATAGCAGACATTATTTTCATTATATTACGAGTGATTAACGATATTAGAATACTTCCATATTATTATATTCTTAATAACTAAATTGGGTTTAAAATATTAGAAATATTTGAATTTGTTTAATGTCTATTAGGATTCAATTTTTGATATTGCTGTGCAACTTGCCAAAAGAATAATGTGAGTTGTTTAATTAATATTACATTTTTTAAATACTCTTGAATATGTTTAACATTTTATTAAAATTGAATAACAATCTTATTAAAGGAGTATTATTTTTATTTCGCGAACGATGAAATCTAATAAACGATCGATGAATCTAATAAATTAATAAAAGTTTCGATTGAAAGGCGATAGAACGAAGATGAAATTGTTTACTCAATGAACCATTTGATACATCAGAAAGTCATACAATGAGGAAACTTCGTGTAAAGTGCACCTGTGCCAACTTTTCCGTGTTTACTGTCGTTCAGAGACAACACCATCGGGAATCGCTTCTTGCGAAGAATTTTACTGTAGGGAAACCCGTAGACAAACGTAGAAGACATAAACTTTTGCTAATAGCTTTTATTTTTGGATTTGTTTTCTACCATTAAACTAAAAGTAGTTGTCGACTTACGGAGACGAAGTGTTTTTTGAGACAACTCGCAACAATGTGATTAAAGTTGATGATGTTTGTTATAATGTCAGTAAAAACAACTTTGCACGGATCGTATAACTAAGCATCGCTCTCTTGACGTAGCTGATTTCCGAAGGGAGGTGTATACGCCCTATCGTGTCTTTTTTTTATCGCTTAGGTGATAAAACCGATCGTTAAACTCTTGGTATGGAACCTTCAGTTTCATGGTTCTTGACAAAATGAATGTATGTTTTACGCGTAGGAACGGATATAAAAATTATTAAAAATTACATAACAGAAACATGCAAATTTATTTGCAAAATTTTCTAGTATAAAATATTATGGTAATAATGGTTATATTCAATTGTACAGAAATCGGAAATTACAAGGGTTGAAGCTTCTATTCTGTACTAACTTTTTGTTATTTAACCAACTTTTTAGAAAGCTGCATATTCTGTGAAAAGAATCAATATATTTAAAATTTTATCTATTAATTAAAATTAATAAATTTTATCTATCCCGCGTATTTGTTCTTTTTTTCTGTCGATTTTTTTATCCATTAATTATTTTTAATTCTTAAGTTTCTGTTCTGAATAATTCGTTTTTTTGTCAGATTTTTACAAATGGATAAGGAAAGAGAAAAAAACTGCAAATTACATAAATTACCGGGCCTGTGCCGATTTTAACGCGAGGAACGATAAGAGATATGATCGTTTTTCGACAACAGGCACTTAATCAAGGTCGTTTCGAATCGGACAAGGGTGAATGAAAGTCGGAACGAGCTCAGGCACTTAGACTAGGTGGCAGACTCCGAGGGTAGCCGGACCGAGCGAGACCTTAATTTCCTGTAACACTACGGTTTATCTCTTCCGCGATTTATCGACTCTCTCGAAAGTTTCACGTTTGCGATCCATGGCAACCCTCGTTGAATGCTTTCTTGTCTGCTCGCAATTGCATCATCGATCGATCACTGTGTGTTAGGCCGAAAATTCCAAGGTGTTTTTTTCAATATGTTATTTGAATGCCGCGATCTTTTGAAGTATTTCAACTAGAGAACTCTCTTTCTTTCTCTCTTTCTCTTTCTCTCCATGCACAACCAACAAACTACGCTACCAACAAAATCGCCAGCAGAGCTATTTTCGGTGTCTAGCGAAGCGTTACGCGCGCGCGCTGGCTTTTAAATGTATTATTGGCTTTACAACTCGTAGTTCCAATGCGGAATGCGATTACACAATTCGCCTTGATATTTAATTAAACGCATCAATAGAGCCATTTGCAAGAAAAAACTGTTCGCCGTAATGATTGTTGGAAAATGCAAATTTGTAATATGATTTGATGCTCACTCATGCTGTGCAATAGCGGTTTAATCTATTTAGGATAATCAAGTTATGAACTTTTTCGTGAACGAGTATTAACCTCATTGAAAGTTACTTTAGACGATTTTCGTCATTATTTGATATTCCCATAACTACAATATATTTTCTAATCAAGGATGTCGGTTTCAAATTTGTCAGGAAATATCTTTGAAATTTAATGCAAACTTTTATTGAACGCTATATTTAGCATTCACGCATTCTTTAGTCTCGAGTCTTTTAATGGATATTGAGGTAGATACGAGGTAAATCGAAGTCGGCCACTTACGAACGGACACTCCCTGCTAATTTCCGGCAGCAAATATCCCAATTCCGGTCTTGCATCCTCCCCTTTTCGCTAGCCGACGGCTCTTTTCCATCTCATTTCAACCGTTTTCGAACGATGGTCACATTTCCGATTTGTACGTTTGTTAGGGGACAAGAGTTAATTGCTAATAAATAATTAATTTGTGATCAATTTATTAAGACACGTTATCGATTTATGGACTACAAACAATAATCGAAGACACAGTTTTCAGATGACTTATGTGTATTTACTTTATATATATTTGTTAGGTTTATTGATTTGATATGATTTGTTGATTTATGTATATATCTGTTAAATATTTTTATTTTTATTTCTCAGCGGAGATATATTGTATCTTTCAATTTACAGAATTTTTTTAAAAAATAAGGTTAACAAATATTGATTAAAATTATTTTTATATCGATGGATATAGTCAAGCAAATAAAGAGATTTTGTCATAAGAGAGTTTCGTCGAGCCCTCATAATCAAATCGAGAATATTACCACTCTGTCGGATTGAGTGCATGTTTATTTATGTTTATTACGGTTTCTGTTTATAACATATTGTATTACAGTTTTTTGTTTGCGTATGTTACAGATACGTGATTGGCTCACTGTCGAAGAAGAAATGTTACGACAACAATCCGTGGTCGTCGGCGATGTCGACGAAATCATGCATCTTCTTGATAAACAAAAGGTAAGACAATTGTTAAAAATTATTTTTGTATTTATCTTTCTCTAAGTCTTTCTTTAAATGATCGGTCGTATTTGGTCCTCAAGATCTTCCGATTATATTTTCTTTCACTTACATACATTTCACAATAATTGAGCATATTTTAAGATAGTAATTTTTTGTGTGTATAACTTTCGAATATGCATAAGCGAATAATTAATCAAGATAATCAAGATAATTACGTAAAACACAATTAATAATATGTTTTTAATGCGAGATTTTTGGAAAGATATATACAAAATTATTTGCTTGCACATGTGTCAAGAAATTTACAAGATGCATATATAATAAGTCGGTTAACTAAATTGCTTCCTAGATCGCAGAAACGCGATGTCACGTTATTTATGCTCTTATTAGTCGCATGCGCATTTTCTAGGCGTAGATGTAAAGATTTCGAAGCGAACGACTGGATTGTTACAGCGTTGTCGTGCCTTTAAAGTTTATCGCAATTCGCCGTGCTAAGTTGTAAAAGTGACCAGTAACGCTTTCAAGCTGCTCGATTCGTGCTTGCGAGGCATTATTGGAAGCTCGCCTGCCGGTTTTTCTGTTTTTTCTTTTTTTTTTTTGTTGTTTTTGTTTTAACAACGACCCATCAAGTTGGTGGAGAGAGAAGTAGTGGTCACGAAATTAAACTATGGTTGTTTTTATACGTTGTTTTACTACTTCTGTTTTATTACTTCAGTGACTTGCATTTAAAGCTTTTATTTAGCGATAATTATCAACTATTTATTGCTTCAAACTGATATTTATAATACACGCATTTTATGCATGTGTTACGTCGTCGTTTCGTGTTTACGAACGTGTGATACGAAAGCAACAGAAAGCTAAAAGCTCCAGCGTCGGTAACCTGGCGATCTGTCACAATCCTGCAGTCGATATTTCAACCCTCAGGGTTTGACTCTAGTACTCGCTGAAGGGGTAAATGCGCTTCTATCCTCTTCAGAGAGTGAGCTTGGTGCAATATCGTATGTGGAAAAGTTATCAGCGGACGGTGAGAGATAAAGCGAAGGGGTTTGTGAGAAAAAGCAAAATTATTACAACGAGTTTCCGTGACACAAAGATAGGGGTGTTTAGGTGATTGACCGGGAAAACCCTGACATTGGCATTGGCATTAAGGGTCCGACGAACGTTGCCACGCCTTCCTTTGTGCGTCGACGTCGTGCTGCGCGTTATTCCGCCATAGTTGCTAATTGCATTGGACTTAATGGATCGATATTTAGAATTACAAACGCGACATGAAATCTCGCTTGATAGGCAGAATAATACATAAATCATAAGGAGAACTTGTTTTATGGAAATGTGATATCATACCTTTTTAGATGTTAAAATTTGCACAAAGCATTATTAATTTTATGCATAATTTTTTTAGTTCTTACATATATTAGATCATGGTCAAATAAAACTTTTGTATATCTAAAGTTATTGAATTATTAGTTGAGGTGGTTAAAATTAACATCAAAGTTAAGCATAATTAATATTATCTGATTTTATTTATTTATATTGAAATGTTTATATGAAGCTGTTGTGCATTATATTTATAAAATATCGATATACTTTTTACTTAATAAACGTTAGAAATGAATATATGTGGGATTTTTGATTCATGAAATATTTGCAAAATCGCACAATTGCAGTAATGTTTTTTTATTTTGTTGTACAATTTTTTTATATCTTTCGCTAATCATAGAAAACTTTGAATCAAACGTTTCTACATCTAAATAGATTATAAAAATAGTACTACACGAGATACGCGTTCATTGTGGATTTTTGTCGTAAAAACTTATTTGCGCGTCTCACCGAGATGTTTTTACAATTCCATTCCCTGAATATACATGTTTGGTCTTCCCATTTCTATCATATTCTTGCGGCATTTTCCCATGAAAAACTTTACCGCGGGAATAATATGACCGTTTACCGTAAACTTTCACAGACCGAGGCACGAAAGTATATTATATCGTACACCTTCTCATTCCTCTTGCATTATGTCCTGAAAACTTACAATGTCAGTTTCGAGAAACTGGTATTTTTTTAGTTGCATTTTTTTACACGCGAGTGCCATAAATATGAATTCCATTACAAATTTTAAACTCTTATTTTAATACTTTGCTATATTTAATTTGCTTCAAATATTTGGGCTTATCTCAAAACGTCATAATGATTTACATAACATTTTTTATTTGTGTATAATGTATTTTTATAACGAATTTATATTATATATATATATACATATATACACACACATTTTTAAGAATACATGAATATCTTGGACATAAACGATAAAGAAATAATACAAGTCATCAATCTTAATGCAATAGTGTTCTTTCTCTCCGAGAAAGAATGCTTCTTAATTTCGCACGTAGAAGATTTGCTCGTTACTATGAATGCCTCGTAAAAACAGCGTGATAAGGTTTTCTTTCGGGTAGGAATTCTTTTCTATTTCGCACGGCTGCAAAGTCATTTTTTCTTGCGTCGCGCGTCAGACGGTTGTGAATGGCGCACTTGATTGATCAGTGACATTGTACTCTGACAAGTGACAAATCATACTGTCTTCTTTCCGTTTATGCTTTCGAACGGAGATCCGGAATTTCAAACGCGTTTTAAGGGGAGATCAAAAACAATAGGTTTGTTACGATAGCGTTGTTATTGATTTCCGATTGAGAGGAAGTTGCCAGGAAGAGACATTTTGACGCGCAGAAGGCACAGGAAACGAAGATTTTGTGCAAGGAAGGTACAGGATTTTACCGAGGGTATATTGGATTTTCTATATATACGTGGATAGCTGGTATTTCGATGGTTATATCGTTCCACTCATGAAAATCGTTTCAGTTAAGTAAATTTGGGTGCTAATTATACGCCTGGAAAGGTTTCACAGTGCTCGACCACAGTGCTTGGGATACTTGAAGTAAGTGATGATGTCATTTTGAGATCTCACCACGGTAACGTCTCACTCCAAATCACATTACAATTATACTCGACGTAATTGTCACTGTAGATTTTGCCTCTCTCTCTCTCAAGCTTACCTAAGCTTACATCACTGTTAGCATTACACAAGTCATTGTCGTCACCTGCTACGTAACACGATTCGCCCAACAAAGCCCAATTACGGATCCAGGCTGCACGTTGGCGTAAAATGTGCTTTCAGTCGCTCGAGAAGTATCTCCGTTTTAAGCAATAAATTTTTCTTGTGGAATGCGAGCGAAACGTAATACATATTTTCGAGTAGTACGTATAATATATATAATTTATTATCTTTTATATCTTGAGAAACCTTTTTCTTATTATAAATTTTTGATTACTCAAATAGTAAAAACTATCTATTTAATTAGTATAGTATAGTAAATTTTATTATTTATATTTTTTGAAAAATAATTAAATAATTTATTATAAGAAAGACTAATTATTTACCGTGGAAATGATATTGACACTATTTGCGATCTGCTCTCATATTGATTGCCCTGCAAGAGATATTTCCGTCGTACGCGCTATCGTGCAAGCTATACGAACTTCTTCGAACGATGTTCTTCACACCGGGTGTAATAAACGTTCACTCTATTATTTCCTCCGTTCCCTTCGTTCGGCTTTATTGTTGGCGTCTGATAACTCCGATGCACCGTCTCATCGCGGCACCTCCCGCCAGAGACCCAAAGGATTTCAGGGTTGTACTCCTTATACCGTGCCGTGAAGGACTTGTCGAGTAATAATGCCAGGGAGCCGAGCGCTCGCGCGCGCGCCAGTAGTTATGAAGAACCTTCCACGATCTCGCAATTTCCCGGTTACGCCGGTATCTGGTGAATAGCCGCCCTCATTCCATAACGCGCGTGCGAGCTCGCAGCTTGTATACATAGATATACGCGCCGTCTACATAGTGATGTACGGAGTGTCGCAGATTTTCCACGCGAAAATTGAAATTCGTCGGTTTTCTCGTCGGTCTTGTCGGTGTACATACCTTCGGGCAAAATCGGGATCCATTCTTACGTAATTTCGTGGCCGGGTGTCAGCAATATTATTGGAATTGGGAAGATAAAATAATAAAATTCTATCGAAATTTCTCTTGTAATTCCGTTTTCTTTTGTGCTAATTTTGCAAACTCAGTTTTCTAGCTGTTTTATTTATTAGGTATTTGTGACATAATTCGATTTTTAATTAAAAATTAAAGAGTATGCTAATGAGGATTTTCGTAGCATTATAAGTTTTATGGATTAGTTTTTTTGTGGAAAATTTATTTATTATAAATTTACTTGTTGTAAATATAGTTCTATTTTTTTATTTTAAAAGTATAAAGTTTAAAATTAGAAAATATTGAATAAATTTTTTGATTACAGTATAATATTTGTTTAGATCTGTTAATAATGTAATTGTGATTTTAATATTAAAGTTTAAGAAGAGAGAGAGTGAGGAACGTAACTATATTATGTTAGATTTTTTGTACCTATATATATTTGAAAAATATATGTATTTGATATATGTATTTGAAAAAGAAACTTCGATTTTCTTTTATGTCTTTTTAATATTATAAAATTTTGTACTTTAAGATAGGAAGATGTACAAGATAGGAGAAGAAATATTTAATTATACTGAGTTTTGACGAAGTTTGTTTCCGCGCCGCTAGATACTATAATTATTTCCGTAATTCATATATATCGTCAGACCAGATAATTTTCACAATTTATTCGAAATAATATTGAATTTTAATATAACCAATTTATTGCGTTATCTATTTTAAATTATTTCCATATTACATTAAATACTTTATAAATATTTTGGAAAATGTTTTAAAAAATATTTTAGAAAAAAGAAATATAATTCTTTATAATTTTGAAAACAATTCTTTATCTCTCGTAACACATATTTGCGAAAGATTGCAGAAGATTGTAAATAGATTTAGCATTGCAATTTGATTTTGGTAGTGTATGTATTGTAAATGAGACAATTTTTTAAAAGCATAAGTTCTTACTGGAGAGAATAGTTATTATCAAGAAAAAAAAACGTCATTTTTAAATGTTTTTTATGAAAAACTGCTTTGCGTAAAACACGCTTGCATGTTGTTGCAATTACAAAGTTTCTGGTCTAAAGTACGTAACATGATGCACTCCGGAATATTTAATTACTGCATTTTTCTCTTTGCGAAAGTTTTTTTAATTAGCATCATGGAATTTCAGACTTTGTATAGTAGATGTTTTAAACAAAGAGCGCGGAAAAGAGGTTTATGAAATGCGAATGTATAGCAATTATGTAAAATAGACCGAGAATGAGTTTGTTAAAAAAACTGTAAAAATTTTAAGCCGAAAAGAATGTCTCCTTTTCGTAATAATAAATTTTACATAATTATACACACATAGTTTTAATAAATTTCTTTAACTTTCGCTGTTTACATAATTGCTTTTGGCATCATTATAATTATTTAATAATTTTGTAACTAGTATCTTTTTATGATTGAAAAATTTTGTATTTATCAATTATATTTATTAATTTTATTTAACAACTATTTTTATTACTTGAATTATTTGGTCTTACGATGAAACTTTCTCGCGAAATAATATTTGCTATAAACAACAATCTACTATCTCAAAAATATTTGGCTGATTTTCAAGTTATCCATACGATGCTTAGTATTACGATATCTTTGTAAAATATTCAAACAGTCTATACATGATACATGTATACATTACATTGGTGGAGAAATACGCGATACGTTTTTGGTGCTTTTCAGCATTTTTGCTTGTTCCTTTTCACGTGCCAAGCGATTTCAACTTTTTTCGCAGTTTCGTCACGATGCGATCTTTTATAGCTCAGAAAGGAAGAAAAGCTCACAGTTGCTTTTATACTACTCGTGCAGTCAGTTGTCGCGTACTTCGGTTAATGGCAAATGCGTTTGCGACGTACACCGTACATCTTCATATACGTCGGGGTTACTTCCGTGTTTCGTTCGTGTCGCGAACTACCATGCTCGTGTACCTTTATCAAAAAAGCGATATATTCTTAAAGTTGAAATCTGTGTAGTTAGATGTTTGATATTTGCTTTTTCACTTATTACATGCTGTTACTACATATTGATAATACGGACAAATAGACACTCTCAAAATTCATGATATTTGAAATTCATTATTTTTTAGATAAACATAATAGAGTTTTCGAACACATCAATGTCTTTTATTTTACGTGAAAAGCGTTTTTTGGCCGATAACACTACTTAATACTTATAGCTAGTAAAATTTTATCGGGTATTGGTCACAAGCTTTTTCATATGCTTTTGCTTTCTTTGCGTACTTATTATTTTTCCCATTTCACCTCCGTTTCCACCTCTTGCATCTTTCATTCGTATGTCCGCAGGCGACGGAAAATGCAATCATGAAACTCGACGATGCGACGTAGCGTGGGGAAATATGTTCGTGGTTGATAAGCATGCCTGTGCGAGTTACCAAGCTTTTCTCACGAGATTTTCAATACTTATGGGCAGAGCTATCTGCAACTTGCACGAGAGTGCTTAACTATCGTTAGAAGTTATATAATCTTTTATGGACGAATATTTTTCTATACTTTATTTAAATTTAATTTAGATTTAATTTCTTACAAATACTGTAGAATATTTTGGCAAGAAATTTCGAGATTTTTAATAACAATATGTCTTTAAAAATGTTTAGTCAAAGCTGTTTAAAGCTTTCAGTTTTATATTAATTAAACACACATAGATAAAATTAATTACACATTTGCATATTATATTTAAGGTTGTTTAATACGTTAGATATACGAAAGGAAATGATTTATATTTATATGAATCATAATATCCATTTTATATGGAATTTTAAATTGCGCAAAATATATGTAAATATATGCAAATACTAGCAAAACAGTTACGTATAATGTTTTATAACTTCAAGTAGCATTTAAATTATACATTGTTGATAATATGTTTTTGATGGGATTTTCGGGATGATCACAAAGGAGATCTTTTTTAGTCCTTTGCCATTATACCGATGGAGTATTTTGCGTGTGCGCAATGCGCGTCTTCTATGTCGATCCTTGTTCCATCGGATTAGGTGTAATAGCAGTGACGGGTTGGAACCCACGTTCTATAGCTTAGTTCCAAAATTGTGATCTCTATTTGTATTATAATTTTGTTAACAGTACGTTATAAAAGTCAAACAAAAACTGGATAGTCAATAAGACAAGTATATATACTAACTATAATTTATATTTTTATATGTGCAAGCTTGATATTTTTCGACAAATTTGATTGACTTACTTTACGAACAAGACATATGTTCATTTAATGCTTATTGTCTTAGCGTTCTTTTTATTATATAAAAGTTTAGTATTGTAATTGACTTAAAATGTTTTGGTTTAGTTATTTTGCATAAAAAAAGAATGTTCTATTATGCTTAATGGAGCGAGCGATGAAAAAATTAATATGAATCTTTTATCATCGTTACGCGTTTGTTTCTAATTTTGCACGGTTTGCAGCATTCACTAAGCGGCACCCTCCTCCACACGAATTTTGCACCCTATGGGCTCCATATCCCATAGGATTGAGGATAGATATATACCGTTCCCTAGCTACCAAGGGTACCCATGAAACAGCGTCAGATGTTGAATTCAGTTTGACGACGCGCTTCCATCGATGTACACGCATTCGAAAATCATGTAGTGGCGCCGGGGATATTTATTAATAACCATCGATACGATCATCGACGATCGATTGGATGTGAACGCATTTCTCGCTACGCTCTCGGTTGTACTTTTTATATCCATCGTCGGGCACAGTAAATGATTTTCAGTGTCAACGTAGCTCTCGATGAACGGTGTGTTTGCGCACGTGGTTATTTAGTCAGTGCACGGCAGATGATAAATATTTGCCTTGTTAACGAATGGGAAGCTGATTATCCGAAAATCTGTAATTCCGTATTTATAGGTTCTCGTGAGATATCGGTGATACGCATCGCTGAGAAAACGCGTCACGTTTATTTTGTCAACTTCCAGCGATACGTTATCGATAAACTTTCTATGACTGATTATTGAATCACACTTGTTGATAGGATTAGATAACAAGTGCATTTTTTTAATCAGATACTGTATGTAAGTGTATTTGTGGATAGTTGTTATTTGAATATTTTCGATAATCGGCTTAATATCGTCTTACGTTTACTTAGTGTTGAATTTATTTATGAATTTATCGCGTTTATTCTCGCAAACAACTTGCGGTTTGGGATGTAAATCTCATGAATATTTATTTATGTAGTGATTTAAAATCCAATCCTTTGTTGTTTCGCTCACACGGTTCTATTGTGTTTAATTGAATGCGCTTGTTGCCGATATTAAAGACCTGTTATCGCGGGTAGAATCGATAACGCAATTTTGATGAAAGGGTCCAATGAAAATTAGGGATGCAGCCGGCGAAATACCGAACGAAATGAAAATCGATACAGCATACCCAGTCTCCTGTCTGTCTTTGTTTCACGACTTCTTTCTCTCTCCTTGTCGCGAAAATCCGACGTCACCGAACGAATATCGAACAGTAAAACAAGAAACTGTACTGGTTTGTCCCCTCAAACTATACGGCTAGTCGAAACTCGAACGTTTTGTTAGGACTTTAAGATGATTCAGTGAAATGTGTTGTTAAAATTTTTAACAATATTTGATTTGATAAATAGAGATTAGAATATATATTATAAAGTTTGTAAATTATTCTTGTACGACGTAAAATAATAACTATTAAGTGTTACATTTTTTTATATAGAAAATTTTTGAAGTTATTGCACAATGTAATCATAATTTTTTTTTTTTATAAAAATCATTGTATTATTACTTGATATATTAAAATACATATTCTATAGTCGAAATTTCAATTGCAAAATAGACATCTTCTGAAATATAACTGTTGAATGAATTATTGAAATATTACATGAATTATATATATATAATTCAAAAAGTAAAATCGATTTTTGCCAATAGAATACATCTATTGCAATACTGCGCTTACTGTACACATAATGCTACATTTATTGCTGTACACATAATGTTTGATATAAATTCTATATTTTTTTTTTAATTTCTTATCGATCAAGTGTCAGGCGAAATACATCGTAATATTAAATATATTGAAAAAGTTTCAGCGACTGCTTTCGAAGGAGCGACAACTGTGATCGTGGCGGTGAAAATTAAATATTTATGATGTCTCGCACATAAACGACATCAAAGATTTACGACAATACGGACATAAATATTTTTTATTATCCAATAAACGTCGGTCAGTTTTTCGCGATAACGGTGACATCCGATTTCGGGGTAGTTCACGTCCGTTTCCGAAAGTGTTTTCATTGCATTCAAATTGAATCTTTTATGTGCTTTAACGCTATTTCGGATGTTTCGTAGTTTTGACAATGTGGGTAGCCGTTCCGTTCGCATTATGTTACATCAATGATTTGGTCGGCACAAACTGATGCGAGCTGACAGTCTGTCAGGCGATGGTTTGACATCTTGTCTCTCCTAATATCTTTCTATTTAGCCGAAGGGAATGTATTTTACGTTAGAACATATCGTTACTCATATAAAATTTCATCCGGCTTCTGTTCGTCCGCTCAAGAAAATGCGAAGGGATGCGTTATTGGCATTCTTAAGTAACTATACACAAGATATTATCGATCAACATTGGTTCTATATATTTTATGCACACACCATAAAAGGCAAGGCTTCTCTTAGAAGATTTAATTTGTAAGCTTCCTTGCTTTTAACGTTATTAAAAATTGATGCTTCGTGCCGGTCGGTACACCACATGGGAACATGCAAGATGTACCGTGTTTTTACTTTATTTTTTTACGCTGCACGATGCGTAAACGATTACGATAACGTATTGATGGATTACACGGGAAATTTATTTTACGGTACGGTAGGTAGAAAATATCTGTGTATTCTAGGCGCGAGAATATCGGGAGTTTGTGTGATGTAAATGCAACAGTGCGTTGGGTTGTGTCGAAAAAAATATCTGTACCAGGTCATAGGTTTTTGCTCTTAAAAATAACCCACCGTTTATTATGAAATCCGGCAAATAAATATGATATTTTCAATGTGAGCAAATTTCAACGGGAATTTTATAAAAGCGTTCGCATTTATTCGTTGCTGTTACCGTTTAGCCCGCCTGTTTAACAAAACTACATGAAGATAAACGATCGTTTGATCGAAAGAGCCCAGTATTACTGACAAATTTTATGTCGCAAAGTATATAGGCGTTTCATTAATTCGGCTTGCGTACGAACTTTTTTACATCGGAGAGTTGTCCCGATTTAACGGCTGGCGATTGCACCAAAGTACTAGGAAGTTTCTCGCGAGCGGGATTGGCAGAACCGGTGACGTGCTTCGTTCGATCCGGCTAGATACGAGCGTAAAGTGACCGTGTCTGGCAAAAGACAAAAAAGAAGCTATCAAAAGGTTCGTGCGCGACGCAAAGTGCGAGAGATCCTGTGCGATGGATCGGAAGGAGTCTCAGCCCGGTACATCGGCCGCGTCGTCTATGTACACCGGCACCCTGCAGCTTCGCTTTAACGTAAGTGAATAAAAAGGAGCAAAGCGAATAGCTCTTTGAAATCGGCGAGAAGCTTTGCACGAGCAACATTCTCGGGAACAGTCTCGATATCTGAAATTGACCACGTTTCGACCGCATCCGATGCGGATCTCTTTAAATCCCGTGTTATATCTCATATCAAGAAAGGTGTGAAAAAATGGCACAAATGCGTCACACAATGCTTTAATTTTTTTTTTGACTATTTATTTTTTTATCGATTAAAAATTAGATTTGTATACATCTGCGTGTTTCGATATTATACAGGTATTATAAATCAGATTAGATTCAACGTAAAATAGTCATTATTGTTTGCGATTTATGTAAACTTTAGATTGCGTATAAAATTGCACACACATGTGCATCTATGTGATATGATGTATAAATCGTTCTGTTGGTGTATTAATCTTGGCAAGCAACTATTTTCTGTTTATTAGAAACGAATTTTGCTTGTAGCAAAAGAAATTTTGCGCAAAAGATATTGATATTGGTGGCTGCGGGACAAATGCATTGCCTTTGCCATTCTTCCAAGATATATTCGGAGTGCTTGTGTTGTTCAATAATCTTGTGTTTCTTCGCTTTGTTCGCTCGCTTTGTTCACGACGCAATAACGATGTCGTTTGAAGAACGTTCGAATTCTTCTTATCGTCACACGGAGACGAGCCGTTCTCGCTCTTTGAACGAGAGGAAAAGCAATTTACGACCTTCGCGGAAATATTTCATACTAAAAACCGTCAACGTAACATCGAGGATAAGCATGCGAGGAGAACGAAGGTACAGTGAAATTTTTCGTTGGTCGCTCGTAAGTCAGCTCGGCGAGATACCCTCTGTTGTGCAATCATTTCTCTTTCTCTGGCTTTTCCATTTTCTTTTTCTGTTAGTAGTATTTTCTTTTATTTTCTGTAGAAAAGTAACGGTTTCTGCCGCGCTACTGTCCGATAGCTTACCCTTCCTTGTCCGCGCCATACAACGCGACTCGACTTTTTTTGTGTTTACTCATCTTTTTTCGCAGTCGCGATTTTCCAGTTCTCGAAGCCGTGAGTACAAATCTTACTCTCTCTTCGAAGATTGTGTCATCATGAGAAACGTTGATAGAATAATGTAATTGAAAATTACGTCACGATTGTATCATGAGAGCAGAGAGTATAAATTTATTTCAGCAAACAGAAAGTTAAAATATTGGATTAAATATATCTAGTAATATATGAGTAAGTTTCGCATCTTACTACGGTCGCCACACTGCACTCTGGGTAATGAACGACATTATCGGGTAAGACGCATCGCGCCGCTTATGAGAGAATATTTCATAGTTGGAGAAGTTATTCTTGCAACTACCACCGATGATTTTAACTGGCTATATATCTTCAAGTCGAAAACTAAATTACTGCGTTTCTCATAAATTATATCTTTTGCGAAGTTTTATCAATTTTTTAAACGTCTTTTAATTGGTCCAAGCACACGTAAATAGGCGACATGTATGTTTCATCCGACGGTTATCCGACGAAAATTTTAATGCAGGAAGAGAGAGACTGTAATTTTTCATTAAAATGCTTCATAAAATTTATTTGTAGCACCGCTTGGGCGCAACGCTCGCGTTATATTTTATGCAAATTTTATTGCGGACTTGTTGCCGCCGATAGTTGCATAAATCTTTTCGTAATACGAATAATAAACATAATTTTTTCGGTATGCCTAGTCGCTGTGAGTGATTCGAAGATACGTTTACGAACATTGTTGGAGTGTTGGGGTTTTGCGCCAAGTTTTACGTTGAACTTTCCGCTTACTTCCCGGTAAATTGCTGCTCTGCGGGAACATTTCGACAGATTGCACTAAATGGGACGTCAAAAGTTTTGTTCGTGTCCAATTTTCTTCGACGAGCCGCTTATTCGTGGTCTGGTCGTGAATGGGACACCTCCCCTTTGCGAAACACGCACCTCTTACCTATACGTGTAGCATGTATTTATGCTAGTTATTTCGCGCCCCATTATTTTCCTGGACCCGGAACTTTGATTGCCAGTGATTTTTTTTCAAGATATTTTGTTGCATGTGAAAATAGCGCATACTATAGTATAAGTGGAAAACAGTGAAGATTGTGATATCACGTAAAATTAATAGAGAAAATATATCAGTATATGTTGATATAAAATGCGCTATGAAATATGTTAATATTTCATTTTCGCTGTTTACAACATAATGAAAATGCGGGTGACAGCAATATCATGAATGGATAAATTGGAATTTACGAATTTTGTATTAAATCAATATCAATAAAGCTAATAAAAGCTTCATGCATCATCACATAAAGTTACTAAACTTGAAATGTATATATGTATGTTTCAAATATTTTGGTTCTTTATGAATGAGTAGACAAAAAAGATATGCTTTGGATGAAGAGTATTAATTAAATTATATGAGAAGCGCAAAATAAATATTTAATACGTCAATAAATTTTACAGTGCATTGATATATTAGTTTGTTTATTTTTTTGTTACCACTGCTCTTCTTTTTAATTTCCACTTTATTGCATCTTTTGTACTTTTTTAGAGTGTTATTTTTATTATTACATAAATTTTTTGTTATAATTTTACATATCAATGGACTTCAATAAACACAAGTTAATTAATCACGCTATGCTTATTATATCAATTAAAATTTTGTTGCGTTTTGAGAAGTGTGTAGCGCTCGTGTTTTACCGTTGTCAAAATGTTTACGATACATTACGCTTGCATTTCACACTTTACCACGCTACGCAAGACTTATTCACAACACTGTGCTTTATTTCGTAAATCGATCCTGCGTCCCGCTGATGTTATTTACGGGCTTTCTGCCAGATTATGTGAGAGTCATTCTATGAAGATTAAAACTTGATTGTACTGGTGTTCGAAGTTTAACATGCCCGATGGGAGATGAAGGAAAGTGTCGTTAGAGGAGAAATTAGCAGAGTTATCCTGTATAACGTCATTTGATTCTACAGTTAATATAGGAATAAATTTATTTCAAATTTAGCGGTGCGTTAAGAACGAATTATTATAGCAGATTTTGTACGAATGTTATATCGGAAATATAATATGGTTTTAGTTTTCAATTTATATAATAGAAATTATTAGAAGTAACACTTTTTAAAAATAAAACATTTTGTTTACAAGAAATGGTTAATAAATTAATTATAGGGATTAAATAAATAATTAAATATTGTTATTGCTGAAAATTATTATTTATGTGATTATGTTGAATTATTCTTGAACAATATTAATTTTATTTGGTTAAATCTTCAATATATTATAAGTATATGTATTCATCAGGAGTCTTGCGCTTTTCTCTTATACGGCCAAATACAGCATAAATTACAATCTAATCGCATTAGCAACAGAACAATAACGCTTGTCTACTACATGCAGCTTTCACGTTAGTTTCTATCAGAAGTGTGTATAGTAATGTATGCATATGGAGATGAATATATTATACTATTAAGAATAGCACATAACCTGTGCATATCAAATTAACGTATCATTTCGTGAAAACGCATAACCATTGATAGAATGTCTAGTTTTTATTTTTAGATAATAGTTCTATAGTTGTGGATATAGATATATATATATTTCTAGAACATAGATCTATAGTTTTATAATTCTGTCTATTATTATCGTATTTATAATGGATATCAAGGCATTACGTTAATCGAGATTTACAAATTTTCTATTGATTTTAAAAGCATTCTCGTGTAATTGTATAATGATTTAAATATTTTAGCAAGGATTTCACAGCTAAGCTCTCAGAACTGAATAGTTTATTAATTTTCATTTATTTGAAATGATACGCCAATTCTATTTCTAATCTGACACTTTTATAATATTCAGTATTCATAAGATGAAAGAGTTTAATAATAGTTATTGACATCGCTGATTTAAAATTGTAAAAGTTACAATGTCAATGCCGAGATTGAATTAAATTTGCGAGTGCTTGTACTTACGTTCAGAGAAAACTTTTGTATCCATCTCTAATTTTACTCTCTAACGATAACGGACGTAAACGATAACGTCCACAATAGTTGAGACACCGGATATTCGATGAAATTCTCGCAGCTCCTGTTTCATCGAATTCAATCCTACGGGATTTCCATTGGTTACTACTGCGGAATGGAAATGTGTCAGGCTATTGGCTGCATGCTATTTGAATGGATTTGAGTCGAGTGTTCGGTTAACGTGTCCTATCTATGGCCTACGGTCATCCCTCGATTTGACTGGCACTTTCTTTTGTTCTTTTCACAGCAAAAAGACACATAAGTAAAAAGGAGTGAGAATAATTAAAGAAATAATTGTATTGTGAATGGGAGTCAAATGCAAAATTTCATTTGCACGGTTTTACATAAAGTTTTAACTTCTCTATTTAAAGAGCATTTATTTGATCTACTTTTGTACTTTTAAATAACACTGTACATGCAGTTCTAAAATCCAATTTATAATAATGAACTATGATATCTTTATAATGATTTACTGAGCGAAAGTGTAACAAAATTCTGCACATGCTATAGTCCCCATTAACATGAACGGAACTTTTTGATAAGCGACTGTATATTCAGCTTTCCGAGCGGTTGGTGACACGGAAGTAACGCGCGATCGATTATGTCAACGGGATGTAAATAACTCTACTCTACATAGGAAATGGAAGTAAAAGTATCACCAAGATAGAGATTGATGATTTTCTTTACTATGTCATGAAGTAATATTTTCTCGTGTCATATTATTGTTGATATTTGAATAGAATATAAATGAAAATATTAGACCCCTTGTGATGATTATCATTATCAATATTTTACATCTTTTATCTTGTAATTGTATTTTTCCAAAAGACAGATCAATTGGCATTCAGAATTGAAAAAAAAGACTATTTTTCTTCTCTGTTAATGGATGAAAGTCATTTGCATATCGGGTGAGGAAAGGTGTGTATATATATGTGCGTGTAATACTAAGCTAGGTTTAATCCTGCACGTCTATAATCCTAGTGGACAAAGTGAATTAGCTAGATTAACAAGTTAATCTGGCAGTTTTCCGGCAGCTGGCTAATTTGTACATTTAGCGACTATACGTACCTGTATTATATACGACAGATCCGAAAAGAGGTCTCCAGCGAATTGAATGAGGTTACTAAAAATAAGATCAAAACCTTCTGGGATCTGGTCTATATATTCAGTGTATCAATTATCGATTAAAGATGTATTTAATAATTTTACGAACGGAGAAATTGGTTATTGGATCCATTGGGAATAGTAGTTATCAAGGCGTTAATATCTTTCGGAGCACTTTGTTCGAACTTTCTTCTTCGAGATATTCGATATTGGAAAAGAAGTGTAACGAGGATCAGACCTAATGAACATTTCATGCTTGGTGGACGTTGCGAAGATTAATTTGATCAGCAATCAAGCACGAGAATCGGATTAGGATTTGGTGCACTTGTGCGGGAAGGCAGTCATTTGATATCCTTTTATCTAGAGCGACGCGGATTAGCGAGACTTAACATAGTTATTGTTATCGTAATCCTCTTGTGAAACCGACAGTTTCATAAACATTTTCTCGCCTCGATATTATCGTGCTTTACTAGGACGAGGAGACATTCTAAAGCTTTTGGATTAAAAGAACATTTCTTTCATTAAAGTGAGATCGTTTAAAGCGATTTTAAGAAAGAATTTATGTATACATTACAATTCTTTATTCTGGGTATGCATATATAGAATTCGTAGCGTTTTAATATTTTACATTTTTTTAAATTAAACACATTTCACAATCTTTATAAAGATTTTTTAAGATTAGCAAGTTTTTAATTTTTTATTTCATGCATCTCTCATTTTGTAAAGCCATGGTATTTTGTATGTTACATTCAGGTGTGTTCTTTTGTTCATAGGATTTTGAATTCTACGAAAACATTTCTGTAATCAGCTTTTAAAAATTCATGTTTATTACAAAGCATACATTTAATATTTTTGCAATATTTTATAAATGTTTGTTATTATAAATGCCATTGAAATGTTTTCTTTATTTTTAACTTTACATAATTTCTGCTATATTTAAATTATAAAAATATGCAACTGTTTATCAAATTTGACAATTTTATTGCTTTTTTGTACTGAATCATAAAAAATTAAAAATGTTCTGTAATTTTGCCGCAATATATTTTTAAATATATTGTGTTCAATGAGCAGCATGTAATACAAGATTACATGTTAATTAGTCCACCGGATACTGATGGTGATCTATATGTTTATTCTGATGAAAGGTCGTGTAATGGTTGCTACAACGAACCGCGAGAATAGAGCTCAGTACGTTGAAAGCTTACAAGCGATCGATAGGTTCGTGCGGCAAAAGGTAGCTACAGCAGCACGGCAAAAACAGGTGATCGACCTGTGAATTATTGTTTCGCGGAACATTATACAAAAGATACTATTCTCTAAGCTTACACTTTCGATTTCCGACATCTTTGTGCAATAGAAAGAAACTGAAGGCTTTTTTAATAGAATTTTCATTGTATTGGCTGTTTATGTGAACGTGAAGCTGCCTGGAATATCCAGTATAGATTTTTTAACGGCGTTTGGAGCAATAGAAAAGCAAGATTATACTTCCAATTGCGTTAAGATTATTTTTGTCAATTAATACTTTTGCAGACATATGTTAGTTCTGTGTGTTAAATACTCGTTTTTATTATTCTTGTTTTTATGTTGTATTAATGACATTTGTATGCATTGGGTAATTTATAAAAAATTAATTATACTTGTGCTCGTAGTCAATGTATTGTGAAACAGGAAATTCGACTTGCAGTAATTTTGGAGTGTGAATGGAAAATATCTAAAAAACGCTCGTTATTTTTTTATAGTTTGTGCCATGCTTTTAGTCGATATAAACTTTTGGATAAAGAAAGCGTTGTATGTACATCGTGCGTTGACTTCTAAGTCATTAGACTGCAATTTGCAACAGTTTCAACGTTGCATCGATTATATAGACTATGCGCTGCGTCACTGTTGCATGCTGCAAGCACTTGCACGTTGATTTCGTATTATATAGTTGCTGTATCTTACGACAGGGGTTATTAACCGCTTAGAACCTGGCAATAATGACCATGTCATTTTGATTTATATTGCAGAACGTCTTACGGGAGCTGGAGCAAAAGAAACCGCAATTGGACGAATTGGTTCACACTGCTGAGAACTTGCGCGCTGACACGAATCGACAGCAGCTGCATGGCAAAGGTAAGTTTTTTTTGCACGCAGCCATATATTTTTCAAGTTCTTATAACCGCCGTTATGACGGCACATTCTGTATTGTGTGCTTAACGATAAACGCGAGAACAATCTTATTTTAATATCTTCTTTAAATTGAATGTGAAATGTTGTTTGAAAGTTGGTATTGCGATATCACACGCGTACAATATACTTCAGTCTTCTTGTATGTATACTCGTTTTTTTAATGCTGTGCAAACTTGTGAGAACTCCTCGTTATCATTTTCTAAAAAAGTGCCTGTTATTTTAAAGACCATTCTCCATGTATCTTCTGCTGTCATTGCGCAAATATACCAATTTTATTTATTAAAATATAGACCGTTAACGCACGAAACTGACGCGTTGAGTGAGTTACTTTTTCGAAGTAAATTTACGATGGATTTCTCCAGTTTGTTGTACATTAATTAAACTGTTACTGTATAAGAAAGATACAATATAAGGTTGAAATATGTATATAGAATACTCTCAACCTTAGTACGTACATGTCTATGAACATACTACGTATTGCTGTAAAATAATTTCTTAATACGTAATTGAAGAGCATCAATTTTTAGAAAAATAGTTTAGTTTGCCACTAATTCAATTTTCAAGCGCAAATTTCATGCGTTGAATATTAAAAACATTTTTACGGAAAGTGTTCGATAAATGTATTGGTATCTAATGGATTTAATGAGTTTCTGTCGTCATAATTGATACTGGAGAAGCAATCCTGCCTACGTAGCGCTTTCCGCAATCGAGCGAAGTTTAGAAGTTTAATTATCGGCTTTGATTGCTCGCCCGAAGACTGTAATAAATTGCAGTAACTGCCGATCGATGTAAATTCGGTTTGCAAATTATTCTGAAATTAATTGTTATGCATCGATTTATTGCTGAATGTCGAGCGCGAGTACAATATAATATGAAAAGATTAACACGCGGTTTGTCACAATTTCTAAATTTGTCATAATTCTTTATATTGTTTAATTTTATATATATATATATATATATATGTGTATATTAATTTTTTAATAAGTGACACATTTTAATTTTTGCTACATATATTATATATCATACATACATTTTTTATTACATACGAAATACACACGGCGAGCTTTAATTGTGTAATCAGACCATGAAAATACGTTAATAATTCATAACATTCATGCATTTTTGAATAATCAAAATTAATTAATTTAAAAGTTCTATCGCACTTTTACAAACTTTTAAATTCAACGTGAATAGGTGCAATTTGAAGTCGACGAAGGAGGTTACTCGCAAAGCCGTTAATTATTTCAAGCCTTCTGAAATTTTCTCTTTTCATCGGGTATTGTTCGTTGTATATTAGCGTCACAGTGTTTGTTAAATGTGTCTGTTTCTCTACCACGGTGCATTATAACTAGACGATTCATTCATCCATTGTTTACTACATTCGTCTTTTATGCGAGTGAAGAGAGTACTGATGATATATTTAGAAATATATCTTCGTGTATTGTTGCCTTTCATAGTACGTTGAGTTATATTAATTTTAAATAACTGGTTAAATACTAGTTTCAAATAGGATTTATAAATAAAATTATTGTTATTAATTTTTTAACGTTATTGCTTTGTGAGTTTTATTTACAAGAAATGGAATAGAATCTACTAAAAATGGGATAAAATCTTGGGTTTTAATCGAAAAGAAAGTAATGTTTTTGCTAGCACGTAGAATGGCGCGTTTAATAAATCACATCGATCTTAGGTGTGAGCTTTTTATTGGACGAGGTGGACAAGGCTTATCAGCTGATCATTCGTTAGAACCGGCTCTACTTGCGACTTAGAGTAAATTTTTTTCCTTTGACTATAGGTTACTGAGGTAGCGTGTCTACTTGTTGGACTTGAAATCGCTTAACACGCGAGATTGATTCTTTCTGCTGCATAACATGTGCATTTCTGCACAATTAACTTTTGAATTCGATTAAATGTGCTTGTCAATCATATCAGTCATATTAGATATTTTATATCGACAGTTGACAGTAGACAGCTGCATTTTTTCCATTTTCTTTATTCAAAATGGAAAAAAAGTATTATAGATAAATATAATATAGAAAATATAACTTTATAGAACAAAAATTATTGTTAAAAATAATTTAAAAATGAATTTATTTTTTGTTTTTAGATTTCGCATATTGAGAACATTTTTAATCGAACATTTTACATAACTGTGGAATTGGAAATTGTCGATAACGGTCGATGTGTACATTGGAGGATTTAACCGACTTTTCGCGAAATTTACGAACATTTTTCATAATAGGCAGATTATCAAGAGCGCGTATGCGTGGAGTGTTGCCGTTGCCTGTTGGGCTTTAATTACGAGCACGAACCCATACGGAGCACGCTACCATCCGTACATTTCACCTGCATAGATTGCAACGCTCATCCCTGGCTATACGCTGGTAGAGCCGCTTTAAGTGGCGTTAACTCGCACCGTCTTGGAATTGCCTGGCAAAGTTGTCGGTATTCTCTCAGTCGGTTCCTACGGCATTTTAGCCCCTTCTAATCAGTGTAGATTTATGCGCTTCGGAATGCATATCCGATGCACCATAGTCGTATCGCGAGACTTGCCTTACCACGCTGCCGATAAGTCGTCGAGAAATGAACTTTATGCGGCAGTGATATGTGACATCTGGTGGACTTTTTATAATTATATTCATTCATTTTTTGATAAATATAAAAGAATTAGATATCAGCATTTTGCGATGAGTGCGCAATAATAATTTATTATATTAACTATTATTTTTTTGTTACTTTTAGTTAACAGTCTGATTTTTATGTTATGGATTCATCATGTTTTCTGTAACTCAAGTTTGCGGAAACTAGTAGAATCTACAATATCATGGTTATACATTTTGATTTGTCGCATTGTAACTTTTTGTTTCAAGAGAACTGCTGCAGTTTAAGTCATATGTCATCTACACACACACACACACATACACACGCGCGCGCGCGCGTGTGTGTGTGTGCAAGTACATCAATATTTTCTTTTCAAAATTTAGTTTCGGTATCTTGTCGTAACTTTAAAATAACTATAAATTACGGGTTTCGAACTTGCAACAGTTTAACAGTGTAATCTACAGTGCATACGTTTGCATATTTCATTTAGTGCTTAGCTCGTAAATCAGGAATATCGGGTAGACATAATACATCTCGCCCACATAATGAGTTAATTGCCGCTGGGTCCGGAATATCGCCGCTACCTATGCCAGCGCGTGGCTCTTACAATTTGCCCAAATAAGCTCAGCAATTTATGTTCGTGCCGGCTGGGAGTTCTAGAAATCGATTTGTCTCAACATGTTGGAGTTCGTTGCCGCTTGGAGCTAACGATCGATGCTGGTTTACGATATTTAACGTTGCACCAAATATTCAGTGAAAGTCTTTGATTTTTTTTTTAGATGATATCAGGCAAATTTATTTAAAGACAAGCGCTTCGAGAACGAAATCGTAATTTTCGCTCGAGGAGATTTTAGAGGCTCGGTGCTCAGGAGCTATATGAGTATCCGAGCGGATATTTTCCACCGAAGACTGACTTATCGATTTTCTTTCAATCGTTTCCAGCTGCCCGTCTTTTTACGTTACTTCATTCTCCGAAAGTTGCCTCGGTAGATCCTTGCTAGTACGCACAGTCGTCACATCGATTCCTTCTCGTTGAATTCCGTATTCGCTACCGGCACTTCTATGACTTCCCTGACGAATGACTAGAGAGAACGAAATAGAGGAGAGAGAAAACGTCTTGAGATAAGCCAGCCTGTTTCTATCTCCGCGGCTAAGACGCCCGGGAGGAAATGTCTCCTCGCGTTGCTTCCACGCGTAGTTTCACTTTATCAATGTTGTTTGAAATTAAAATCGATCAATTAGTTCAACTCTACGACCGTTCGTATTGCATTCTAGTTACGACGTTGAGAAATTTCCTGCGCCTTTCTGAAATCGGAATACTTTCAGCTAAAGTTCGCTGTCATTATTCATGTGTTCATAATTGCTCCATTAATTCAGTCATTTTGACATAGGATCTATTATATTATTTTTATCTTGTTTAATATACTTTAATAAACATTTTTATACAATGCAATTAATAATTTTGAAGAAAAGTATGTTTTTTTTTTATCAAACGATATTTTTGAACAGCTTACGTAAAGTTTTTTCTCCAACATTTAGTAAAATAAGTATGCATACATAAATTTGAATATTTACATATTTTGTTTATATAGACAAACGTGGTGAATTTATAAATACATTTTTTCTGGAAAAATATTTAATTAAATTGCTGAAATCAGTATAAAATAACGTAGTTAGTGCAGTATTCATATTTTTTAATATTACACAAATGCTCCTTTTACAATGTTCTTTACAATTACTTTAGAAATACTATTTAGGTATTACAAGAATTCCTGCGGCTAGGTCGGCATTACAATATTCCCGGGTTACAAATGCCTATGCATTGGTCGTGGCAATATGGTGATGCATCAGTCGTAGTTGATCTATACGTCGACAACGTATACAAAGGACACTTCAAAATGCACAGTGCTCGTGTGCATATAGTCAAGAGAAGTTGGAATATGATCAATCTGTTATTTTTCATATGCTTTTGTTTTTTTTGTTTATTCTATTTATTTATTTTTGCTATTTCTTGAAATTTCTTTTTCCGAACATTTTACGCGGTAACTCAAAATCGGTATCTTTGCTGGCCTTTGCAATTTTACACTTTCTTTTATGTTTCATCATCGCTTCATCCAATTCACATAACACAAAATAAAACTGTTATTCTGTGAATAACGGTTCCCATTTGCTGCTTTTGTCGATGAAATATTCTAAAAATACGATACGCACGATTGCATGATGGACGATTGTTAGTCTAATAAATCTCGGTTTCGAGATTACAATATAAAAATTCGATATAGTTGGCTCGTTTATTATACAAATATTTTCGACGTGATTTTCGCTGTACTTTGATAATTTTGAATGACAATATGTACTCTGCGCTATGCGATGTGATATTGATTTTAATATTTATTATGCAGTTAATAAATCTTTCTCTTTTTCTCTTTTACTAAGACAGTTAAAAAAATGTCTTTGACAAAGATGCTATAAGACAAATCTTTAGAATAATTCGGATTGTTATGAACAAGTAGAGATCGATATTTTTAATGGATATTGTTTTATGGCAGATTCGATGAGCTAATATTTTATTGGAGTAATTTTGTCTTGGACCAACAGTTAATTTCAACGTGTTTGCAAGAAGAAAATTAAATTGTCTTTTCGTCTGACATGATAATATATTTCTAAAAAAGAAAAGAAACTTTGCTAATTGTGATTATGATCGAATAGCAATATGAGAACAACCTGTGCAAATATTCATTTAATTAGTCTCTAAATACATTTTTTGTTTTGCATTCACAGAATTAATGGAATTAGGAATTTTGCACATTTGGCAAATGTACTGCGTTTATTCTTTGATTTACAGCTCTTTTTCGGGCGAGGGTGGACATGCAATAAATTTCAGAATTAGTAAAATTACGAATAGCCAAGTTGAAAAAGTTTATGAGATAAATCTGTATTTCGAATATTTGTCAGAGGATTTTAGACCATATGAAAAGGTGTAAATATGTAAATTAGAAAAGATCGCTATATTCTGCAGAATACGTTAGATGACAACCTTAAACATGTGTTGATAGTAGATAAATATTTCGCTAGACAGCCTTAACGATTATTTCCACTTGGCGCAGTAGCATCTTCGGTTTCACGAAGAGCAGCAACGTAATTCCTGTCTTGGCGCGTGTTACGTTCTCGTACACCTTACGTTCTTATCACCGCTTTAAAGAGCGCAGATACGTGTGCCGTATTTCGACTAGTAAAGTATGCTGGTAATACTAGAAAGCATTAGTATTAGATAGTATATAGGATGTCCCACGTTTCCAACGCTTCTCTTTTTAGTTGCTAATTATTTGACTACTTTAGCACTGTTTGCCTTCTACTCTAATAGTTAATTACGAAAATATTTACCGCAAAATTTTGTAACAGGAAGTTATAGTTTGAGTTATTTCGTCTTGAATCATATAATTTTCTTAACCATTAATTTCCTTAATAATATTTTTTGTTGTTAATATATAACATTGGTAATAGAAAAAATATTTGCGTAATAAAATAATCTCTATAATAAAATGAATACCATTTTGTAAACACGGAGAAAAATTCAAAAACGATTTTGCAGTTATTTGTTAGAGTAAATGCGTTTATTTGCGGTTATTTGTACTTTTACGTATTCGTTACATTGTGAACAAATTTGATAGGAAAAAGTTTGTTTATGTGGTTTTGCTGTATTTTATTTAAAGAAAAACTACAAGGTATACGCGTAAAAACAAGAATGTTGATAGATTGAAAGGTATAAATGAGAGAGAAAAAAAGTATTGCAGCGCAATAAATAATTAAATTACTAATATATATAAATTATTAATAATTAATATTTAAAAACGAATAAATGTTCCGTAGATGAGTATAAAGAACTGTTAGCGAATACCGACGAATTTCCGTACAACGAGATGTGCACAGTGCGACACCCAATGGTCGCTTTACTTTGGGGTGTGTGTTGTAATAAGTTCTAGAATCCTAGTAGAGTCTTCGCTTTTGCGGCTTGTGCCATTGCGGGCCCTTCCAGTTTGTCTTTTCTCGTTGTGCTTCGCATTCTCTTTGCAGTAGCACCTCCCAGAAAATTCTGCGACCGACTTTTCCGCTGTGGGGACAAAACTTTGCCGCTTGCATATTCTCTGCGTCGCGTAGCCGTTGCATCACATAGCCGTTGTTGTTGTCGAGACGGCGCCGCAGCACTTCGTAATTACTCTGAATCTATGGCGACTTAGGGGAGTTGCATATCGTCTAAATTATACGTACTTAGTATAACGTAGTGCCAGCCGAACATCAGGTTACTTCAGCCTTAGCCACTTAATTGTGTAATTGTTTAATTATATCAATTAACACATAAATGCGTGGAGTTACATCTGTGCTTATCTTCAAGAAATGCATTGTTTTTCTTCGCTTATAGTTATTTTTCCTTTTTTCTTTAATGTTAATTTATTACATAAAATAAGGAATAAGATAAATTTTTTTAAACTTTTATTGAACTTAAGTTAATGTAGAATTTGATCATTATGTTTGATAATTCTTGCGATGAGAGCGATTCTGAATAAATGACATTTTAATTTCTTGTCTTATATTATATTTGACGCAACATATAATCGCGACGTTTGCGTTGAGATTTGTATACCGTAAGGAGATGACGTAGCGTTGTAGCGTTGGAGATGACATTTAACTAATTAAGGGCTCCTTGATAGCAAGCTCAGAAACTTTACAATCTAGCGGCTCTTTGACGTTTGTTACGTTCCGGAAATTAAGTTTCTTCGCGAAACGCAATAATTAGTTACTCGTAGAGATGTCTCGACGTGACTAAAGAAGAAAGCTCTGTGAATATAACTAGTGGATGTGACATTATATTTATATTGCTTTCGGTCATTTCTCTCTGAGATCTCGCAATTTGCTAGATTGATAAAATAAATAGGTTTCCATTATTCCTTTCGGGGAGGAATATAATTTATGCAATAAAAAATATTTGGATCCCTTTTTTTGTGAAAGTAGAGTCGTCCTTTTACATTTTATTACATACATACGACGACCACCATTTTAAATGGGACGGTATCTACAAACAGAGAGAGAGAGAGAGAAAGAAAGAGGTTCCGGAAAGCGTAATGGGAAATTCGTTGATGGAGATATTATGCCGTTCTCATTGCGATAAGGAGGAAAAAACAAGGCTGACAAAATTATTTTCTCCCCTACGAATTCTAAACGTTGCTGTTACCGACAATAGCAACCTTATTATCTATGCTTTTAATTTAATTTTCTGTCGGAATAAATTTTTTCAATTTTGTTGACGAAAAATTGGTCGATAAGAATTTAATAGTAATAGTAATGAAAATTTAAGTAAATAATAATTAAGGTTTTCATATTTAGAATGAGATATTTTAATACGTTAGTATGATATCTCTGCAAGAAATTTATCACGTTATTAATTAATATTACATTATATTAAGCTTACGATAAAGCTTTATCTTATATTCTTTTTGTCGCGCCTTGCCATTATAGAAACGACTTTCATCCAGCAATCGCTGTATTCTCAACACGTAGTAGACGCACCCGCTGCAATTTTACGGCCGCGTCGTGCCACCATTTTCATTTTCGACTCCGAGATTTCCGCATACTCGTTTTGCCGATGCATAAACCATAAATCAGCGCTGCATCTGACGTTTGCATATCCTCGCGCATATTCGTCGAGAAAATAATTCGCAATCATGCGCCCGCTTTTTGTTATTTTTAACCAATTCGATAAGCTTTTAATGTCACGTCGCGTTCTGATATTCATTCGCTGCAAGATGCTCGACTTATACGGTTGAGAAAACATCGAACGGAATTTTACATTTGCGCGTCGCAATAAGTCTGGCGTCTTTCTGAAGCGAATAAAGGGAAACGAAAATGCAAAAAGAAAAGCCAGTAAGCTCATTGGGAAATCGCTGAAAAATGCATCTCAAGAAAGCAAGGATTTTCAGCGTCGGTAGAAGTGCCAAGAATTGTCGTTCGCTCTTAAAACTTTTAGGTCGTGTTTGCATTGCGTGAGTCTTCAGCCAAATTCCCCCTTTCCTTTTGTACGGGACTCGAATGCAGTTAAAGTTCTTAAAGCTCACTTTACCATTACTGCGAATTATTTTCAAACAATAACTCATTTCCAATGCAAAGAAACTCTGTAATTCGCGTACTTCTGTAGACGCGTATTGATTTCGCTATGATTTTTCTCATATTTCAAACTGTTCAATTCGCAGGCTATCGAGAGACTACGCTTCGCGAACGGATGGTTTTTAAAGCGTATCGATATATTCTACTTGCCACTTTCTTTTTCAATCTTGATTTCTCGTTTTTGAAGTTTATGGGATCTTTTCTAGCATCCCGACAACTCAGTTTTATTGTGTAAATCCACTTCGATATATTAGCTGGCGCTGTTCCTTTTCAACGTGATTCACGGAGGAACATGGCAACTAGAAATTGCATTTTTATTTTTAATATTTTACTATGCAGAGGAAAACAAATGTAGATCTTGGGAAACGCTGAAAGCAGCGATTGGATCGACTCTGATCCGTTTTATTTTCGATCAGTATTTTATTCTTTACGATATAGCTTTTTATTTTCACGATACAAATCTATTCGGTCAGTATCGCTGCATCTTTCCTTGTGGTTTCTATCTTCAAAAGCAAAAGGAATATTGCAAGATTTCTCTCGTGTACCATAATTTAGTCTAAAAGGATGCTTCCTAAGCTCTTTTTATAAAAGTGATATATAAAAGGTGCAAAAAGAAGGTTGATGATGAAGTCTGCGTTAACCACGAATACATAAACCTCTCTGCACTTAGATGGTTATCCTGTTTTGTGACAAGTTGGTTCTGAGAAATTTTTTTTTGTGCACTGGCTTTTTGCTTTTAAGTGCAATCTTTTATGATAGTTTAATCTTTTCATAATTACGCTATGATACACATTTTTTATTTGAAACTCTTAAATTGATTTAACGACGTTTAATTTGCACATCGTGCAAAGAAATTAACGTTTTAACATATATTTACGTTTATTAACGTTTTAACATAGTAAATCTCTGTTCACCTCATTTATTGACATATATTTTACATTTCATTAATTTTACATATCTGTCGCATTTTTGTTAATATCCATACGTCCAGTTATAACGAGGAGATCGTAATCAGGATAATGATTAATTCTATCGCGATTATATTTACCTTGTGATTGTATTATGTAATTTTGTCATGATTATACGTTCTAAAGATTAATTTTACTTTAACTGTTAAATATTCTGTAATATTGCATTATCTATAACACAATATTTATTATTTACAATTAATTAAAACAGATTCTTTTGAATCTGCATTTTAATACAAATTTTTGTTTGTTTGTCTGTGTATATGTAATTTATATTCATGTAAATTAGATATTTGATTTTTATTTTACATACATTTTTGATGAAAGTTTGTGCTTTTTATTGTATTGCGTTATCCGCGAGCTTGTTTTGTTCCGCTTTAGAAGGAAAATTCTTGCACGGCTTGCGAATCATCCACCCAATATAGGCAAAAACTAGGTTTATTTTCTGCTTTGAGGCAGAACAAGCCGCAGAGTTTTCAAGATGGAAGACAGTGTTTCTTTGTGGTCACCATGCCACGTATGTAAGAGACCGTCTGTTTTAGTATTCGGCTCATGGGTGCACAGCATATATATATATATATATATATATATATATATGTATGTATCGCATTATGCGCCATGTATTATTCACAACGCATTTATGTCGCTAGCCAAATATGAAGGTGAATCCACGGAGGTGAAGAAGCGCAGCGATCTATAGACTCAATTTAGAGTTTTCTCGTTAAGTTTTGATTTCCCTTTTATTCATCTTTATCTCTTCATTTGTAAGAGATTTATTTTTGGAGATAAATATTTTTTGATACTTATTATTTTTTGTTTTTTTTTAATTACATTATTATTGCTAAAGTTGGGTATATTATTATGTGATACTTGCAAGTATTTTGTATGTAAAGTTTATATCGAAATAATGTTTAATCTCACATTCTGTCAACATTAATGTTAAATTATGGTTATGCATTTTGGATAATTATTGCCGTACATGTATATTTTTATTAATAATGTATATAATATGTACAAATGATATTTTTTAAAAGCAATTGAAATTTAATTATGATATTACTTATATTTTTTGGGGGAAAAATATAATAGAATTCAATTTTTTTTTTCGTTTAACATTAAATACGCGATTTATTCGTAGATTTTGATAGCACAATTTGTATAACCGCGTATTTTGATTACTTTTATTAGTAGGAACGAACAATATCGCCTGAGAGGAAAAGAAAGAAAAAGCGTTCGAATAAATCGTGACATCCGTCAAGTGCAAATGCAGATGAAAATCGCGGAAAATTCGATTATTCGCATCATCGTGACATGAGTCGCGGACAGAGACCTCGACGAGAGCATTTGCACAAATATGGAGCGGAATGTGAACGGTCGTTCCGCATTCGCGATAAAATTACAATAATACACACGCATTAACAGCGTCGCATTCGCGCGCGCATAAGTTTATCGTAATTAATCCCGCTCTGGCGAGCTCTCAACATTCGGCACATAAAAATCATTATGTATAAAACTCGATATTAATTCATGCATTAATAATTAATGGGCCGTTTTCTTTACTCCATAATTTGCGTGTACGCAATTATTTTGCGCGTGAGCATCAATAATTCATGATTTTCCGCATAAAGCACAGCGTAAAATTAATTAGCGTTTAATTTTCTCTGTATCGCTTTACTTAATATGATAATTCGTTTGTTTTACTGTATCTTATTACATTGCTTCTCTACTTTTTCGATATTTTTATTTTTTGTGTTTATAAATACTGTTTCATATTGCTTACATAGCTTGTTGTACAGCATGTATGTGTACGTAATTTTTATAGTCTTTTTCATTGCATTTTTCGTCCATAATTATGAGAATGTTTCGCCAGTTTTACGCCCATTTCTGAAAACGTTGGAGATTACAGTGACGTTAACGATTTTCTTCTGGATAAATGAGCCTTCGGTATGCGCGACGGCGTTTCTGTCGGGTCGAGAGCTCGCTCTTATCAAATTCCTGACCGGTCTACAAGTATTCTGCATGTATGAAAACGATCGAATAATACTTTAGTATGAAATCAAAGAGCGAATTGAACTCTGGAGATATTTTCACGTTTAACGGAAACTCTTCTCAGCATCTAATCCGGCGCGCGAAAATCAATAAAATAGTAATATGAGCATAATCCGCGAAGTGACGTGAAACCTGTTGCGGACTATAATATTTTGATTGTACATCAAAATATTATATAGTGTATCTCAAATTTATTGTGCAAACTTTCAGTTAGGAATTTATAAAATATTCAAAACTTATAAAAGTTTAATAGAACATTATTTGTGTTGAAATATTTTAATTTTTAACATTTAAATTTTGGCGATTAATTTTAATGTCGAATTTTTATTAAATACTTACTTTAATTCGTTTCGCAAACAAAGTTTTAATATTTATTTGCATTTTTGATATTGAATTTTTATGATGCTTTTATTTTGTGTTTCCAATAAGAAAAACTGTTAATATCTTGTAAACAATCACCATTCTTTTTAGTTTAATTTTTGCTAAACTGAATTAAAACTTTGCGCAACGTAAGATTGTGATATTAAGCGGAGAAAAAATTATTTTTTTAAATGCTTATGATTTTTATTTAACAAAATTTTTAAAATTATTTAACACTTACACATATCTGTAATTATTAATTAATAATCACATTTTTATATATATTTTCATTACTTTGAAATTTCTATGACATTAATCTCGATTATCGTCTGAAGAGTAAAATTCATCTCATGAGAGCGAAACGTCTTCTGTCGACTTGCGAAACTATCAAGACCACGCTTGAATCTGTCGACGAAGATAACGGTAGATTAGATATAGGTGCGGTGCTTAACTTTTGACCGTATAATGTTCTACATCGCGAGGGAACGATCTCGTTCGTTGAATTTTTATGGTTGTTCGCCATAGCAGCGGTATAACGCCGTACGAGGCACGATAGTATTATTACGCCAGGAGCCCTTAAAATATTGCCTGGTCGTATATTTCATGAAAGTGGGCGATTTTGCTCCTCCGAGGCGTGGCCCGGCGCCATTCTAGACGCGATCGAATTTTACATTCATCCTTTTCTTGTGTTTCAATGACGGCAAAAAAAAAGAATAAACGCACGTCATATTTGTTTTAGAAATAACACTTTCAAGAATAATACTGTATTGTAAAATTTTTCTGCCGTTCTTCCTCGTCTTTCTTTCTCACTTCTTTTTCTCTTGGAAAAGAATAATTATATGCATTAAACTTGAATGTCATAGATGGAACATTTTATTTGCGTTTGACTCAAGTTTTTACTTTACTGCTGTTTTAAAAAAGATTTCACTGCCCTACTCGATTTACTCCGCCGACATTTTGTATCAAAGAAAATGTTTATGGAAGATGTAAAAGTTCACGGATTGTAAAAGACAAGAACTCTGTGCTCTAATAGCATAGCTAATAAAAAGCAGTTATACAATTATAGAACTTTATATCTACAAAGATCAAAATAAAGTTATTTTCTTTTTTTATGTTTTTATATTATACTAATTATATTTCTCTGTCTTTCATTATTTGTACGTATCGAGTTCTAGAGGAGTGAATAATTCACTTGCGAATAACCATTAGGAGAACTCTGAGATATCTCAGAATTGAATTATGTTATTGATGAGCGTTCTAATGGCGCACTTAATCAATGTATACGTTCGCAAGGTGTTAACTTTATTTGACAATGTATCGCAGCGACTCGTAGACGGATTTTGAACTCTAATTCTGCTTCGAAATCAAATATCGAACTGAAATCACGTTACTGGACGAGCGGGTTCGCAACCCGCAGAACCCATATCTAGGTGTTCCGTCTTTCTCTTTCGCTTCGCTTCTCTTCTCTGTCTATTTATCTACCTGTCCATTTATCCGTATCTCTTCTCCACCCTCCCCAACCGCCGTCCATCCGGGCGCGCACGGGCGCAGGTATACTCATACACACGTACACAACGTTGCGACGCCACCCTTGCGACGCCACCAAAACGATGGCGCCTTCTCTACTCGCACGAGAAACCAACACCTCCAACAACTCACCCACACTGTTTAACTTCGGGTTTCTCCCGAGCTAATAAACGACCTTGGGGATTTGGTCCGTCTTGGTACCTTCTCGTTCGCGCTGAAGTGAAGTACGTTCCTTTTGTTCCATTCGTGCCCGAGCGTTACCGAAAGGAACGCAAGCGTCATTTTCTTTTCCCAGTTCTTCATGACTGTCCGTAGCAGTGACAAAATCTGCGCTGCGTAACGTTCACGGACGTCGAATTGCCGATCGTGTCAGAAAGTATGTTCCGGCCTCGGGGCCGTCTCTGACGCTCGTAAAAATGGCGCCGTTCCATCTACGTCCATTCGAACGACACCCGTTTCGAGTCGCTTCGCGCGAGTTCTCGTTACATCAGCCTTCTGCGCAACGCACTCATTTTTTCCGATAATTTGCTGGGCGATATTCAAACGTGATTGATCGGCCGCATAATTGGAAGTTGCCTTTTATAAGAAGCATCGTCGTCACGCGTAATCGACATGCACGATCCATCAATTTGCACTAAAATTTAGACTTTTTGTAATCTATTTTTTTAATGAAATTTCCAAAAATTTCCAAAATGCTGGAATATGTTTATCATACAACATAATTAATTGAAGGGAGGATAGATATGTGTCAAATATTTATTACATTTTTTCATTTTATCACCATTGAAAAGAAAGCATGTTTTAATATATCCTACTATGAAATTTATGTTACATACATATATATGCAAAATATTCAAATAGACTACGTATTTTTATATGATTGCACTATTAGATTGATGCTCCACGATTCTGCATTGAAGCTCTTTTATCGAATTTATGCAAACCAGGATTATTTTTATACTTTATAATGAACTTTTATTTGTACTGTTTCTGAAATATATTTATGAATTTGCAAACATGTTGTTGTGGCGATTACGTATCTATGCATTCGGCCATGGCATTTTCCATTATCGGAACACTGTACGAAATACAATCGGATTTAACGTCACCGACTAGAATTAACATACAGATATATGTTTAAGTGCGATGAAGCATGCCAAATTGAATCCGTTGTTCTTTTTCTCGATAATTAGTGTGAATTAATAGGTATTACAAAATTGTTATCACAATGATGCACGTATGTACTTAGATCCCGGAAATTCCAATTAATAATCGAGCGCATAGCTGCGCGGTAAAGCAGCGCAAATTGCGTATACCATTCGTTTCGCTTAATTTGACGAATCGCTCATTATATCTGTCGTTATTATAGAAGTGC
The DNA here is from genome assembly GCF_040581485.1 of Linepithema humile. NCBI lineage: Eukaryota > Metazoa > Arthropoda > Insecta > Hymenoptera > Formicidae > Linepithema > Linepithema humile. The sequence continues at coordinate 19,401,394 of NC_090132.1, forward strand.
ACGCGCATTTTGACAATGTTCCGCTTTAAATTATCATCCAGCCGCATTTTACAGTTACAACCGGGCGCGCTACCTTTTCGATTAATTTGACGAATCGTCCCTGACGACCGAAGTCGTTATTGCGGTGGAATTGTACTTCAATTGCAACGCGGCTCGGCAAAAAAAAATTTGATCAACCGCTATCTAGAGGATATTTGTTGTTACTTGATCGAAATTTCGAGGATGCACGTCTAGTTGCGATCGAATAAATAAACGATGTTATCTAACGTAATTCGTCGCGACTGGAGTTCTAACGCTTCGCACGGTAAAATCGTTTTTCTATTGCCGTCTAATTCTATCGCCGGTTAAAATCTATTAGATCGAATCGTTGCTCGACAAAGAGGCCTCTGGCGCGTGGAGCGTCGCTATCCATTTCGTCTAGTTTAGTGTTCCGAATTTTGGCAAATTTTGTCAGTCGCCTCTCACGCGTGTGCATGTATATTGATATTTTCCGTGCTCGGCTTCGCTATACGGAGCATCACAAATATAGAACCGTATAAATTTCTCCTGACCCACGTTTGCTGATACACAAATTTAGATTTATCAATTGTATAACGTATACATAATTAACGTAATAATTTGGTGAGCAACACGCGAAAAATTAATGTCTCATTTACTATCTCACGAAACCATCGTTTTGTAATATATAGTGTGTTCATATCGCGGTGCGAAAAAATTATGGGTGTTTTAATTTATAAAATATTTGTAGAAATCTGCTGAAACGCTTTTGAAAATATTTAATATAATTATGTAGCTTAAGATATAGTGTTTCAAAACGATATATTTTTAAAATAAATTTAGTTTTTGAAATATGTGAAATTTAATATGAATTCGTTCTGTGGATATAGAATTTTCCGATGTAAACATTAACTGAACTTTGAAGTATAGCTTTATGTTATTATTATGGCTTTGATTAATCAACACTGTTTTATTATTATAATATTTCGGAAAATAAACAATTTATAACGCCATCGACTCATTTTACTGTCAACTACGAGATTGACGCGATGATAATATTATAAATACTCGCGATCACTGTAGAGCGCAATTTTCCATGACTTGTTCCGAACACGTTTGCATGACTTGTCGAGCAACATGTGCGAATGATTAAGAGGAGGCAGATTCGCGCACACACTCGCGAACAGTCCTGTTCATTATGCCAACTTATACCGAGACTACTTTATAAAATTCTTTGGCCTATGCAGAGCGAGAAATTAGCGCTTACCACGCGTTCATTAACATAGAGAACCGTCGCTGGTATCGTCGCGAGTGCAACGACGCCGACGAGTAATTACGCACGCCTAACGCGCCTGTGTATCGCGGCGTGTGGCGGTCGGAGTAACCCCGCGCGACTATCCACCTACCCTCGTGTGCATCCACGCTACGCGCGCGTGCACTCGTGCACGGAGGAAGGATGCCAAAGAGAAGGGAACGTACTCTCACTTGAATAGGGGATGGCGAAGTTCGAAGGTAGATAGAGAAGAAGGAAGCGAGGGGGTTAGATAGTAGTGGCGTTGTCAGTATCTACCTGCCGTGCCAGTAGTCGCGGGGGAGAAGCGTAGCCGAGAAGAAGAGGAGGAAGAGGGCTTCTACCTACACGAGAACTGTAGATGCTGATGGTAGTAGTAATGGTGGTGGTGGTGATGGTGGTGGTGGTGGCGGCGGCGGCGGCGGCGGTGGTGGCGATGGATAGCGGTTGAAGGGTAGAGAATCGGAGGGTTCGCGGAACAGCGACGGCGGCGGGGACGACGGCGGCAGTGGCGGTGGCGGCAGCGGTAGTAGTGGTGGTGACGGTGATATGGTGGTGGAAGCGACGGCGTCGGAGGAGAGGGTGCGGCATCGTTGACGGTGGTAGTGTCGGCGGCGGCGATGGGTGGGTGGGTGGATAGATGGGTTGATGGTGGTGGTAGTGGTGGTGATGCTGGTGGTGGTGGTGGCGGTGGCGTGGGTTGGTTTCAGTGTTCGCGCGGCCGCTCCCTGTCGCACACGGACGACTCACCCCGACGCTGGCGGCGTCGCGACGGCTCTCGCAATCGCCGGCGAAAAACGTGCTCGCGGAAAATACGGTCGCGCGGTCGCTGCACGCCGCTTTGTCCGTCGCTTCGGAAAACTCGATTCGTCGGCTACGGATGTAATTCGCTTCGCCGCGTTGCCGCTGGCTCGCCGCACCGGAATTTCGGGCTTTTTAATCGAGAACCGGCGAGCGGCGAACCGTCGCGATTTCTCTTTCTCCCTCGTTTTTTGCACCCGTGAATCGAGCATCGTTGTGTAACGCGAGGCGCCGTTGCAGTTGCGATATACGTAGGCGAAAAATAGTCCGTCTGTAGAACCGGCCGCTTTGTCTGAACTCTTCTTTTTTTTCGGAGTAGAGCTTCGATCGTTAGCACGTGGTCTGTGATAATCCTCGTGAAAGTGGGGTTGCTTTAACAAAGTCACCGACCATCGTGTCCACCTGTGGATAACCAGATGAATTCGTACAGTGACTTCAAAGTACAGTGTGGATTTAACGATTTGTGTTGTTACGCACCAGCTATATGTGACGCGTACGACAGTGTATAATTTGTTTTCATCAACTAATTACTGAAGTACCGATTTATCCCTCGACAAGACAAGATTCAAACTTATAGTGCATTTTATCGGTTAAATCGATTACCACATTAGTGCATATGAATTGTTTTTTGTGTATCAATACACTTTATTTAACTTTTTCTACTGATTTTAATAGGATTGTGATTGTTATCAGCAAACTATTATCGTACTCTGAAATTAGGGAAATTTCTAAAGCATGTATATTCAACGATGGTAAATGAACTGTGAAAACCCGAGCATCAAATGACCGCCCGTTAACTGACCGTCGTTTTCGGTTCGGTTGTTAACACGTGGCTCGTCACGATCCTCGTAAAAGTGTACTCGTTTTAACGAAGTCGAGAGTTGGCGTTTGCCCTGTGAATAATCCTACAAATTATTCGCGTATTTAAACCGATCGTACTTTTTATGGATTGTTACGTTTCATGATTCGGAGATAAGACGAATATCTAGTTGCCTTTCTCAAGTCGTGTTCGATCCAAGTATTTAAAACTTATTACAATACGTTTCTTTGTAATGGATTTTGGATTCTTTATTATGTTATCTGTGATATAACAGAATTCAGAGCTGTCTTTACCCAGCTTTTTTTATTAAAGTGGACCATTTTACTACGAAGATTTTTATTCGAAATTATCGAAAGTTCGTAAAATATCACGCTAACGTAGTGTCACAAACGTAACACCAACAGACAATCGTAAAATTTGTAACTGCATTAAGATAAGCTTTTCATCGCCATAAATGATAAAATTACAAAGCATGCTTAATCGTATCGTCGCAGTAATCATAATAACAATCCAAAACCAACAAGTGTCTTAAATCAACAAGTCTGAAGTATCAAGGTCAGGTCAGGACTATAGGGGCAGAAGCTTGCCGACGGAAAGTTCTCATTGTGGTGCTAATTGGCGGCAGTTCTGCGTCTTAGAATACTGCGAGTGATAACCGCATGTCCCGTGATAATAAGCTGAGGATATCGTACGGATCCATTGGTTGGTTGTAGACGATCGCTTTCGGAAAGTCGCACACGTGCCGAATCGCACGTACAGCGGTCGTAGTATTGACATTTGAAATTTGCCGACAGCTATAAATATTAGTTATCGTGTTAGAACAGAATTCGACAAACTCGGCTATTGCATGTTAGGCCTTGTGCTTTTGTAGTTCACTTGCAGTTATGTGTGCAAAGGCTCAAATAATTTAAAATTTAGTCTGCCGATTGTGACATTTATTCTTTATTTTCACCGTATCTCCATAACGTATAAAGTGATATATACACATCTAATTACTCTGAACATGATTGGAGAGTCTGCGCTTGACATATAGAATCGATTAAGACAACATTGCTACTAATATACGATTTACTAATATAACAAATTTAGAGAAGATTGTTAATAAATATAACAGATGTCAGGTCGAAGCACAAAACATTATTATATTTGAAAAAAAATATTACTGTGTAATTTTCTAAAATTGCTGATGAAAACGATTGTATTTAACAGCTTTTCTGAAACAAAACAAAACTACGTTATGTACGCGTAGTTTCTCTCATCAAATAAACATATCACGATAAATCTCTGTCTGCCGAGTTCGCGAAATCCTATCACACAAGAGACCATTATCTGGCAGACGGAACGACGTTAATTATTCTAAAGGACGTAAATGTGTCACGAATTATGCTTTCGACATAGCAGATATTCGGGCTATGGTGTTAATCATCGCAAGTTTTTTTTCAAAGATAAACATTATTTAATTCGATATTAAGAGAAAAATATAAATTAACGTAAATCACATATTGCTTGCAACTCACGAAGCGGGATCAGTTGCACGCATTGCAGCGCATAAGCTCCCGGGGGAATCATTTGTAGGAGAGAAAGAGTTCAGTTACAGTGGATTGTCTGCTTGAGTGGACATATAACCTGAAATATAATACGCGAGATCGAGTTCGTTCAACAGTAACGGAAAATCTGCAGCGCTGTTTTGACGATCAAATTTCACTGAAACCGCCGATATTTTTGATGCAAGAGCGAAACGCTAGAAATATACACATATTTCTGGAATAACAACGGAAAGAAATATTACATTGCATTATTATATCGGCTCGCGATTGTTTTTCATCTTCCTGGAAGAGGAGCGGCATCCGAGCGGAAAAACTGACCGTACCGCAGAGAGTTGTCATCTTATCAAGTTCTTCATACATCTCGATGCTTCGTTCTCGAAGTGACATATTAGGAGATAACTGGATGAGGATCGAAAATATCAGCGGCGAGCATCTGCCGAAGTGAATTCGAGTGCCTCGATGTCGTCGATCTCCGGGGAGCAGTGAGCCTCTCCCTACCATCTATCTTTACCCGTCCACGGCGTCATCGAATTCCAATTATGTCGCAGCATCGAAGAGGTTCCATACATGGCAGCAGCCCCGTTCCGGGTCATCCAAGCACGACCGTTTCTGCTTCCTCCTCCTCTTCCTCCGCCGCTCACGAGATACAAACGAGAGGGATACCTTTGCCCGGAATGGTACCATCGCGCTCGATCCACGCCAGTCCCATGCATGGGAATCCAATCCACGGGTTCGTCAACCCTCTTGGACCAGGCGGTCTCGTTCATCCTCCGCCCCCCACGCATGCGACCGCCGCGTCCGGAATTTCTCATCATCCGCCGAATGTTCATCAAGGTATCGAAGCTCTCGCCGTGAACGACGGTTACGTAATATCCTAAAGACCGTGGAGGCTGTTTTTGAACAATGGATGTCTCTGTTGAGACGTACTATTGTTGTTGGAACCGTATATATTGCACGGTGCGGATATAAAGCCGGAAATTTTCCTTGATTAAACGTGTATTCTGTTAAACTTGAAATCAATATTTTTAGAAGAAAGATTTTATTAGACAGCATATTGTCTTTCACATTTTGACATAAAATATTTTCGTGATTACGTCGCAAATTAAAATTTTTGTTCTAAAAGAAATGAAATGAATTTTTAATTAATGTCATTTTAATTTTGAAGAAATTTTTGTTTCATTCAATTTGGCTTCTAATATATGATTTATGGAAAATACATTTTACACTTTAAATATTTTATAGCAGCTAAAAACGAAGTTGAGATTTATATAGCATCTAAAATTTAATATTAATAGATTTTAGTGTGAGAGACAGGTTGGATTTAATCATAATCGCAAAAAACGCATGTCAGGAATTGAACGGTTACCAAAACGATCGCGTCCGATCAATTATACGTCATTGCAATAAGCGCGTAGTGAGGAGCTGGACGTTCATTGATCTCGCGACGGTGGAGCGTGTAATTGGGCCATGTTGATAGATGAGCTATGACGTTCGATAGCGAGACTGGACACGTTCGCGATTAAAAAAATAGACGAATGCACGATAGAATCTGCTGCGTCCGCGATTGGAAACTTGTTTTGGGATATGTTATCTTGAATGCGACATTTTTTCGCTTATCATCTGTGTGTTTTAAAATTTGATTATTTTGGTTTAAAACATGCATTTCACGAATGCAACAGTTTGCTTCATGTATGAAAAAAATTTATTTCAGTTACATCCAAAAGTATAATAGAACTATTAATCTATAATTGTTTATAATTGTTAGCATATTTTTATTCATAGATATTTTATATATAAACGATTAATTTAGTTTACTCGCACTGACTGATTATTGCAGCATTTTTTGTAAAAAAGGAACACAATTTCGAGATAATTTTTAATAAATAATAAATTTTTATAAAATGTTTTTTCTTCAAATTATATCAGATTAGTATAGAAAATAAAAATAATATAACAAGTATTTAAAATATTTAAATATTGCAACTTCTGTCAATTAAGCAAAACTCTTTTTCGTATATATTAGAAGCCGCTTTTTTATTAATATTCTCGTATTAAAACCGAAATACATTTTTAATACATTAATACATTAATGTATTTCGCGCGAAGCATTTACACTAAATACAATGACGGTTTCTGCGACGGTTCCCACATTTTGGCGGTTTATCCGCGCAGCCTCCACTGGTTTTTCGTTATTCGTGTTGGACATCTCGTGCGATCCGTCACATGGATATTCACTCGAAGGCACGGAGAAGATACTGCCCCCGGGCTCACCGTATTCCTCGCACGGATCCCCGTTGAGGACACCGTTGAGTTCCGGTCACGGCAGCCCTCAGGATTCGCCACACGTGGTTAGACATCGCAGAGACTCTGAGCATTCGTCCGGCGCTGTATCAAGACGCGGCTCGTCAGACGTGGTTTCACCCCTGCCGGAAGGTCATCCCTTAGGATCGCCAGACGGTCGCGGTCGCCGGCGTTCCGACTACAGCCCTCATCAGGGTAGGTCCATTCACAATGTCACGGCAAAAAATACCAGGTTAAGGAAGCAAAATCCAACTGTACTATTTGGACAGTGACAGATTGGAAAGTCGAAGCAAATTGTGATGAGGGTCGCTTTAAGCTTATAAGGATTTAGTGTATTTCGTTACACTCTAAATATTTTAAATTAGCACATAAATTAGTATTATATTACTTTTTTGAATATAATTTTATTATATAGTTTTTCTTATAAAGATGTAACTAGGTCCATAAAAAAAATTAAACGTTTAAAAAAAATTTTGTTATTTGTGCAAATAATATAATTTCTTATTATTTTATTTGCGTGTCATTTTGTTAATAATTATAAAGAATTTGTTTTCTTTAGTTTTGTTAAAAGTAATAAGGAACCATTCTTTCAAGATTTATTGATCGTATTAATTAATTGTAATTTTTTACTTACTTAAATAGAAATAGGTGATAGCAGGATAATTAATTTTGTCATACGTGCTCTACTTCGAATAGGGCGTCTGCGAACGATTGATCTTACCGCAAGCGTGTCTGCACCAGGCAACCTTCATTTACGAATTTCCCGGACCCTTCAAAACCTCGTAGAACCCTATACTGCCCTTTGATCCGGCGACCCGGCGGCTTTACAACACAACTCTCCACTATGTATTACTTGAATATAACTGAGAGTTGTTACCGTCAAAGAGAATTGCAGATACATGCTTTAAATCCACGCTTCAAATATAGTTCACGGCTGTATATCCGTGGCATATCTTCTCGGTTGCAGTGTCCGTGTCGTAAAATCGTCTTATACGCTAATAGGATTTTCTTAAGTCTGACTAAAATTACAGATTCCTTTTACATCATAACTATTTTTCATGAGTTGCTTGACATTAATTATGGAAATTACACGATTTCTAGCAACAAGATGAAATTGTCGGAATACCTGGGATACCGTGAGATAATATTCCATGCTTGTTATAATGAGAAAGTTTGTGCTATCTGAAGGGAATTCATAACATGCAGTATGAACGAACTCTGACAATAATTTGAAAGTTACCTAACAAAATTTGCTAATTGGCATATTTGGCATGTGCGTAATCGGCTTTAGAAAAAAACTATTTAGAAAAAACAAACTACTCTTACGTTATCATTAAATTAATACATTAATATCGAACTATTGATTTTTTAACCTTCTATTTTATATTCTGCTTTTATTGTATATTATTAAAAATTCTTGTGTAAGTAATAAGCGTTTATGTTTAATTAAGATTTTCCGCTAGAACTTTTTCTAACTTTTGTCATTAAGAATGGAAATTGAGATTATGAGAGCGCAGTATAATATTAATTTAGCAGCGCACCTATAGTTTATTCAATCTTTCCACATTAATATGTTTTATTAATTGATTCTTTATTAAGTCAGTTCATGAAATTGTTTTGTGATTGTTTGTTTGGCGCGATATATGTTTTTTATTTTCTAAAGAAATATAAATTATAATAGCAGTGGACCAAATTAATTAACAAACTCGAAAAATTACATATAGCAAGTTACTAAACTTACAATATTCCAGACTATTTAAATTTTAATATATTAATTAAAAGTGAAAAAAATAATAATAAAGTTATTTTTAATAAAAATTTTCTATCTGATTAAAAATACATTTATGTGGAAAAGACTTATTTTTTTTAGATATTTCTGATATTATTGCATTTGCATATTTTATCGAATTTTCTATTGACCCAAGAGCGAAGCCGAACGAATATTTGCATTCAAATGGAATGACTTTCAGAATGAATGACGTCTTTGCATGCGTCCATTTCGTTCTTAGGATAGATGCCACGACAACAATTTACACCCGCAACTAAAGAGTTGAATGAGGTGCACTGGCGTGAAGGGTGGTGCGTGTCCGTGCGTTGCATTGAGGGGTGCGAATGTCATAACTCGCAGTTACGGTTGCGTGTAAAGCCGATCCAGTGTACGCCTTTGCTTTCTCAATGGATTGAGTTTATCACTGTCAGACGTAGTAACGAGAGGGCAAACATCAAGGCAAAAAACATTTGTGTTTCCGCATTGCGCTTTGGCTTTTTAGTGTTTTTCAAGCATCCGCGTTGCGCCGTCACGTTTCACGAGTTTACCATTACCTAGATATCAATGGGCATGCCGCTAATCTAAATTATATTCTCATTTCGATTTTCCATTTTTTTTTTTCTAGTGTAGCGTGTGATTGATGCAAGTTATTAATTAATTGATTAACGTTTATTTTTTTATAGCTGTCTTTTATAATTATCATTGTTATTTAGTTAGATATATTGTCACCAATAGAAGCATTAAAATATGAAAATTTAAATATTTTAAGGTTATGTTTTGTTGCGCAAACTTTTGATAAAAATACGAGGTTACGTCTTTTTGACTTTTCTTCGTATTATACTATTATTCATTGAGAAATATTGACGCCAGACTTATCTTGGGATTTTTTTATCCAACTGCTTGCTCTGTCGTACGTCGCCTTGAATCACGAATTTTTGTGCGCAAACGTGGCTCATCGAAAATTCAGACATTCGGTCACGGGAATAAAACGTAATCTGACAGGCACGCCTTTGGAAGTTGGGACCTCGTTAGTGACGGCTGGGGAGAAAAATCGCATGACTTTCCTTGAGAGGGACAAAAGGTTATTCACCGGTCGCAACGGTCAACCTCTTCGACAGATACGCGCGACCGCGTCTGTATACGTAAGCTACTTGCTGTTTTCTTGTCACGTCTCGGCCGTCTGTCTGAGAGAAGAAAAGGGTGGAAAGTTCAGATAAATTGCGATAAAACCGATGGGACCTTGACGCGGACAACTCGTTGTCCGCGATGTTGAACCTGAAGTAATATTCTATAATGAACGAGAGCTATGGGTGGCGATAAACGTTTATTAAATATTACATTGCCGTTGACATTTGAAGCTCGTGATAGTACGAATTATACCTCTGATAAAAGAGCGGAAAAGAAATTTATAACACGAGACTACGTGTTTTGTAAATGCTCTTTTCTATTAGCAAGTAATTTGAGCGACTGCGCTTTTTCCGAACGGTGCGAGGCTTTCGGGTAATAAAAGTGATGTTATAGCGCTTTTTCGAACAATGTGTCATATTTTGCAGCGAAATTGGAATCTCGCTTAATATAATATTTCTTCACTCTATATAACGTTTTATTTAATTTATATATTCGTGGTTTTGAAGCAAAAGCATCCGTAAGTTAATTTAATAAAATCATAATAAATCTGGGATCTGTCATGTTATTTATGTTATAATTCAGTATTACGTTATTGCATCGTTAAATGAATGATTTCTGTTTGCTAATTTCGGGATTAAACGTTCGTTTTGCTGTGGTAGTTTTTATTGTTAAATCGCCTAACGTGAATGGGAGAGACAAGGGTGGAATGGCGAGAGCCAAAGAAGCTACTTAACATCGCATCGATTTGCATAGAAAGTATCTGCTTTCTGTGCAAATGCAGTTTTAGAAGAACCATAGGGTTGGCAGGGTGAAGAGAGCCAATTAAAATGGTGATCTGATCTGCCGTTTTACTCGTTTTTGTCATTTGGCTCTCGTTTCCCATCCTAAATCGCTCATTCTGGCTATAGCAAACATATTTTTCTCTCTAAACAGATGAGAGAACACTTGCTAATTGTGCCACTCTCATGCTCGTATTTTAAAAAATTTTTGTTGTATCGTAAGTTATATCTTAAGCCCTTATTTTATACTTTGGAATTTGAAAAGTTTCGGATTTCAAAATATACGTTTCATAATAGTTTATTTTAGGTAACGTTTAAAAATATTTATTATTATTTGTTTTCTTTATATTATTATATTGTTATTTTTTTGCATCAAACTTGTGTTTTCTTAATACGGCAAAGCATTTCACATGAATATAATTATACCTACGTTGGATTTGTTTTTGCAACATACGCGGATTAAATTTAGACAATGTAAAACATCTTTCTCTTTATTATCTTAATGTTATGGAAATTAAGATGATTAGACGCTCTTTGATCTAGTTCTTTTGTTAGCGCAGTCTGCAAACGTAGGATGGAATGTCTCATTCGTTAAGCGAGAGAAATAAGAAAATAACTGTACAGCACCTCTAACATACCAACAGTACAGCAGAAATTACTTATCCCTGTTTTCATCCGCTTTATATTGCGAGTGCAATGTATATACTATATACTTGTCGGATCGTGTTACGATTTCCGTTTCCCCGGACAAAGGATAAACAAATTTATATTTTCCGTGTAATGTATATCTTCTGTCTACGACGAAATAACGTCGTGGAAATAAACGCAAAATGTGAGAAACCACGTCACGAATCTTTTATAAATCGTATCAACGTTACGCTAAGGTGTATATGATATCGCAGGGTAGGACATAGGGGAAGTTTCGTTATTGTGCACAGTCAGGAGTAGCGTGCAATGTCTCGCGTTCTATGTGGCGATCTTTCAGACAGGTAACAAATGGCAAAATAACAGTCTTTGTAACAATATCTTAAATTTATGATAAGTTATTTGTGGGAATTTTATATCAAATTATATTATTTAATTTTATTTATTTAATAAAATTTTTATAAATAAAATTAATAACTTATTGTCAGCTTATAGTAAAATTAATTAATGAAATTGAATAATGTACTTATTACTCTCTCTGACATTTGATATATTAATGCTACTCGTTACGTCTGTTCTATAAAATATTCACATGTTCTTTCGTCCAACATTCACATATCCCAATAAGGAATGGACGCGTTTGCGGGTCTCATTAGCACGTTTGTTAACCAAAATTGTGTGCAACACATAGCGCAGGCATCGTTGTCGCGGCCAATAAAGAAGACAAACTGCGCAATCGCTGCATTGCAATAGGTATCGAAGCGGCTGAGCCGCGGTAACACCGTTCCGCGAGCATGCAAGAATTATCTCCGGGCATGAGCACGCGATTGTAAAACATTGTTTTCTCCCTTGGCTACCCTTTATTCGCGGTTTTTGTCACTCTACCGCCTCTTCTCTTCGCCTCTTTCTCTCTCTCTTTCACTAACCCCTTTTTGCTAACCATTCCACAGGCCACTCAATTTCGATGCTCGATATCCGTATCGGCCATTCGCTTCGTCTCGTTTCACCCGTGATCAGAAAACGAACAGGAAAATTTGTAGGAAATGCCGTGGGCACGTCGGTGAATATTGTTCACGGTCGGCGCGTCTTACTTCGAAGCTGAAAATCACATGGTTTTACGTGTCTATATCGATGCGGCGCGAACAGATATATGAGCGGACTTAGCTTAAATGGAGACCGGAACGAGCACCGCTTTTCGGCAATAACCAGGTCTCTTAAGCTGGCAGGATCAAATCAGCAAAATCGAATACCATCTAGTGGATTACTTAGTACTTATTTTATACTATTTTGTACTATTTTGTACCACTAAAAATAATTTTGTATCTTGTATCACTTAAGAAAAAATCGTAGTTTTGTTAAATTAATAGAAAACTAACAGAATGAAAACAATTAGTAAGTACTGAATTCGAAAAAGTGAACTAATAAATTATTTCTGGTGGTAGTAAATAGTACAAAATCAATACTAAATAATCCACTAGGTCACATTCGATTTTGCTGATTTTCTGCCTGTTTAAGAGACCTGTAAATAATCGGCTTTGAACTATATCTGTGTTCTTTAAAATATTTCGGTCAGAGACTAACATTCCCCAATCATAGCATTTGACAGCATTACCATTTTTAATCCACATTCAGAGATATTTACATTTGCAAACAAATATTAATTTTAACGAAGTTGCAGATTTTTTCAATTTATCTGCCTGAAATATTATTTTCATTGTTTATAGACTTTAATTAATGAATATGTTTGATCCAATTCTGATTTAGCAGAATATTATTCCTAATTATCTTTCGCTTTAATTGAAAATTCCGCTATTCTAGGTGCAGCGGAAATATCATATTTGCCGGCTGTCTAAGCGTTTAATTAAAAATTCTTTCGATTGGAGATTCGCTTGAAGACTGAGCACGTCGTTATGTAATCGATAACTTCCACTCTGCCTTAAATCAAATTTATGTACCTCTGCTTTCAATGTAGATTAAAAATGGCCAGATACGTCGCTAATATCGTTCAAAATTAAGAAGTTTTTCGCGCAGTCACGCGATGAAACAAGATTCTGCATAAAGTCGGATGACGCGGCTTTAATTAGTTTTAAACTCTTTGCAACATCAACCGTTCGAACTTTCGCAGTTACAGAGTCGCGAAACAGTGCTCACACTGCTGTTGGACAGCAGAGGAAAGGCAAGTTCAGTCTGGAGGCTTTATACAAGCGCGACGCAATTAACCGTTGCTGCTAATGTTCGCTCTTGTTTCTGACAACACTGTTGCGAGTCTGTTCTTTTTTTATAACTTTGACAGGAGAAAGTTGTAAGCGAGGAATGATTGTTAGTTTTCGAACTCAGCACCCGTATATTTGAAATTCTAAAAAATATTCCGGTGGTTTTCTTTGATCTTAATTTTAAAGAGTCGAGCGCCAGCTTTTGCCGAGTTGGAATTATATATTCCGGTCTTTCTTCGGACCCTGTCTCAGGATATTCGTATAGAGAACTGCGAGGGTTGATTTATCCTGTGCTCCTTCCGCGACTTAATCGCATTAAAACCAACTGAAAGTTCCCAGGGTTACGCGCCAGCCGGCGCAGTGGTGCGAGTCGTCTCTGATTTTCGTGAAATTCGTTGACATCCTGTTTCAGCGCATCTGCGTTGAATGCAGCTGAATTTCACAACGAGATCGATTTAATACCATCCCGACATGCTGTTCCGTAAACTCTTTGCATAAAGCATTAAGAATACTGAGAAAAATGAATAATGTACACAACAATACATTTTTATATTAAAATATTTCATTGACGATGTTTACGTGCTTTGTATGATGTTATATGAATTGAATGATAGAAACGTAATTTTTTGAAAAATAATGAATTCTTATTGTGTAAGATTTAATAACAATATAAAAAGTTAGTGGCTTCTGTATGAATAGGTATGAAACATAATAAATTCTTATTTGAAATTTGTTTTCATAATGACAAAGAAATAAAACGAAATCTAGGTCTTTACAAGAAAAATAAAGTAATGGAGTGATCTGAGCATGCGATTGCAATTGTCATAGTATCGTTGGAAAATACTGGAAAGTTTTATTGTTACAAGTAAAATAATATATTTTCTGTTTTCTTTCAATATTTCCATTCTCTTTCAATTGTTCCAATTGTTTCAAAGTAACAAGTTGTTTCGATAGCATCTGTTCAGATAAAACTTGTTATTTTACTTGCAAGATTTGCGAGAAAACCGTATATGAGAAATAATACGATACTTTATTATATTTTCATTTTATGACAAACTGAAATCTTTTTTTCGTGCATATAATTCATTTTGAAATTAATTTTTGTCTCGTAAATTTGATGTTATTTTAATTTAAATTACATCATATAAAATACACATATTTGAAAAACATTTTGTATTAAAAAAAAATATTTGTATAGCTTTATTTTACAGCTACAGAAAACATTTATTAATTGTTTAAAATATTTATACTGATATTTGTTAATCTGTTTGTAATTATGTTTGTATAATTTTGCTAAAAAATGGGTGATTTCTGTTAAGCATGCTCTTCTTTGGAGAGCGAAATGCGCACTATAGCCTGCCACTGTTATTCCGTTCTAATTCATGGACGGTAATAGAGCACAATTTGCAAACAATTTGCAGGAATTACACGGCAATTTCAGCGAGTGGCGCAGCACCGGTGCTGTATCGATCAATCATCTCCGAAAAAAATAAGCGCACCATGTCGTGGTACGGATTTTCGCGTTACAGAAACGCCGTGGGAAAAGAGTGATTTACTATTATTAAAGAATAACTGAGCATCTTATTAAAAACAAAGTAAAAGTGTCGGTAATGTGCGGATATATATTGTGTATGACGCTGAAATTTATACCCGAGTTAATTGAATGCGCGGACTGAAAAGATTGAAATATAGCTGTAATGGTTTAGGCAGTCTCAATGAGTTATTCTCGCAATAAGGAGAAAACTTGCAGAAGACAGCCTGTTATGAAAAAGCTGGTCGCAGTATTTGCGGAAATAATTTAGCGTAGGAAACTGTCGCCGTATTAATGTCGCATGCGATATTATCTTTCACACCAGAGATACCGGTATACAATTTACTCATATTACACAGGATTCTAAAACTTTCAGCATTATAGTTTGCTCCTGTGCTTTTTATAACGATCGCGCTTCTTTATATGCTTGTGTATTTAATAGCCGCCATGTGCTCATAATGAGTCTAGGCTCATGGTGCATTAGTGGTAATGAGTTGCGTATGAATTGCCCTAGTATGCATGTATGTAATGAAATTTCGTGTGGAATATTGCGAAAGTTTTTGGTGTCTGGAGTTGGACAGCCACATAGACGCATATGGCTAACTTCTATTCCGTTGAGACGTCGCAATATTATACGCTATTTATTCTCTCAAGTCGCGGTTCTCTCATTATTGCGTTTCATGGAGAGAAAAAAGTCACACAGAGCGGTCAGGGAGCAGAGTTTTAATGATAAGCGCTTGAAAGTTTCAGAAGTAGAGTAAGCTTTCTAGTAATGCATGATGAAATAGAAATTTAAATTGAATGCTGAAGTACAAGCGCGCAGAGAAGGACAATTTGAAAGAAAACAAAAACTGAAAGTACTATTAGTGCTGTTTACATGAGTTTCTATAAATTAAGCACGTTTTATAATTATTTTTATTCATAAAAATATATTTAAGGAATGGAATAGTGATATTTTGCATAATAAATTAATATTTCAAGAAACGGGAAAGATATTCTTAAGCTCTTTTATAAGAACAGCGTTACGGATCGGTTTATCTGCACATTTCATTGAGAGAAACGCACATCTGCAGTATATCTGAATTTCTGTTTTCTACGTGCGCAGCGGCGTTATTATCTATCTTCTGAGATGTGCCATAAAGAAATAGGAATATGCATTTCGTGAGCAATGTTGCAACGGTCTTACGAAAGAAATCTCAAGGAAATGTATCGCTTTGTAGTTTTTTCACGCACGGAGTATTTCCCTTGTCGCCTCCGTTTTTCTTCTTATGAACGAACTAAACTGCACGTAACTCTCTTGCGATCGTCACTACGAATACGTTTGTGCTGTACGGAGACGACGAAGACGACGAAGATGTTTGTTCGTGTAAAGGCAATCCTTTATTGACGCGAATGTCTTGTGCGGAGATAAGAACCGGGTGCGCATATTGTACTGTGCGTCGGTCGATTTTCCTCGCGCACAATAACGACATTGTTCTCGTGCCATTCCCTTGGGATGTAAGGTGAAGTGCGTGGAGTACTAGCGAATGCGGGGAGTTATAAAGCGGTCTGGGAGCGAAATCTCGCGTAAAGGCTCGAAAACGCAACCGCTTTGCACTCGTCTCACGTATCTGCGCCACTGTGTGTCTCGCAATTTCTCATTCCGAAGCTGCGATTTTCCGCGTCTTCCACTCTCGGCTTTCTACCGGTTTTCTCGTCTCTTCTCGTTGAAAGAAACTGTGTCTACGGCGCCGGTAATGCGAGCGGGGAGGTTCCCGCGCGGCCGAATACGACAACGCCGAGCCGATGAGTCCGAAGTTTATCGGAAATTCCATTTCGGTCGTATAAAGTTTTCTACTATCGGTGTTTTGTGCACTATCTAGCCTTCAAGCTGCGTTTTTCTTGCCATTCCGTTCTTTCCGCTCCTATTATTTTTTGCTTCTCTTTTTCGCCTTTTCATTATTCTTATCACTTATCATAGCCCGCAGATTGTGAGATTGATGCGTTTAGATATGGCAGGTATATAATAATTTTTTTAATATGTTTAATTACGTACGATTATGTATGCAAGACTTAGTTTGATCATTACCGCAAAATCTCTCTCGAAAGTTTAGTTGAAATTTTTACCACAGCAAAAAATAAACGCGAAAAATTTGTGCGTTTGAATTTTATCGATAAAAGTTTTTACCTTTTTAATCTTTCATTGATAAGAGTAAAACTATGGAACTATTTCAATAATTTGTTCAATTAATTTGTAATTTTTATAAGAGAAAAAGCGGGAAATATTCACATACATATATGTAGTTGACATTTGATAGTTTGCCAAACAAAATTTGATATTTTTTAATTGAATTTTTCTTATGTAATTTAATAAGTGCAAACTGATGTAAAAATTTTTTATTTCTAAAATTATATGCATGAAAACAATTTGTACATGATTTTTGTTCTCGAAATCTGACAGAGATTTCAAATACTTGCGTGTGCTCTTCAAAGCTTATTAAA